>NC_052022.1:38035892-38394532 GCF_015832195.1 Motacilla alba alba | reverse complement strand
AGTTGGCACAGGTGGCAGGTTGTACTTGGGCTAGATATTGACCAACGCGGAATTCCAGCAGCCAGCCGGGCCCTGCACGAAAGGGCCTTACAAAAAATATGGTGGGCTTTTACAGGGAAACAAAACTCACCACCTGACCCTCCTGGTCTCAGGCCCCAAAGGGCCACACAAGCACTCTGGGGGCATCTGCTCAGGAAAAATAAATTCAACACTTCAGAATCTAGGTCTCAGTTTGCAGAGATCCATGGGCACTATCCAAGCAAACAGAGTTGGCACAGCTGTCAGCCATTCATTGGATGGAATCCTGATGATTGCAGAAATCCAGCATGCAGCCAGCATCAACTTGCTTAGGGACACCTAGGTATTGTGCAGGATACTGCCCAGGGAAACAAAACTCACCACCCCACGTTCCTGAACTCAGTTTGCAGAGCTCCATGGGCAATCTCAAAGCAGCTCGAGTTGGCAGACGTGGCAGCTTGTCTCTGGGCGGCATCTTGATATTCGTGGAAATCCTGCGGCCGGCCAGCCCCGAAGGGGCCAGGGCCTACTTGGTACTGACAAAGGCATCTGCCCAAGGAAACAAAACCCACCACCCCACGTTCCTGGTCTCAGTTTGCAGAGCTCTATGGGCACTCCCAAAGCAGCCAGAGTTGGCACGGGTGGCAGCTTGTCCCTGGGCGGCATCTTGATGTTCGTGGAAATCGAGAGGGCAGTCGGCCCCGAGGACCCTAGGGCCTACCTGGAACTGACAAAGGCTTCTGTCCGGGAAACAAAACCCACCACCCCACGTTCCTGGTCTCAGTTTGCAGAGCTCCATGGGCACTCTCAAAGCAGCCCGAGTTGTCACAGGCGGCAGCTTGTCCCTGGGTGGCATCTTGATATTCGTGGAAATCCAGAGGGAAGCTGGCCCCGATGGCCCGAGGGCCTACCTGGTACTGACAAAGGCTTCTGTCTGGGAATCAAAACCCACAACCCAACTTCCTGGTCACAGTTTGAAGAGCTCCATTGGCACCCTCAAAGCAGCCCGAGTTGGCACATGTGGCAGCTTGTCCCAGGGCGGCATATTGATATTTTCTTAAAGTCCAGCAGGCAGCTGGCCCGGAAGAACCGAGGGCCTGCCTGGAACTGACAGGGGTGACTGACTGGGGAAACTAAACTCACCACCCCACATTCCTGGTCTCAGTTTGCAGAGCTCCATGGGCACTCTCAAAGCAGCCCGAGTAGGCACAGGTGGCAGCTTGTCCCTGGGCGGCATCTTGATATTCATGGAAATCCAGCAGGCAGCTGGCCCCTAAGAGCCGACGGCCTACCTGGTACTGACAAAGGCTTCTGTCCAGGAAACAAAAACCACCACCCCACGTTCCTGGTCTCAGTTTTGAGTGCTCTATGGGCACTCTCAAAGCAGCGCGAGTTGGCCATGGTGGCAGCTTGTCCCTGGGCGGCATCTTGATATTCGTGGAAATAGAGTGGCCAACCGGACCCGAAAGCCCGTGGGCCTTCCTGGAACTGACAAAGACTTCTATCCGGGAAACAAAACCCACAACCCAACTTCCTGGTCACAGTTTGCAGAGCTCCATGGGCACTCTCTAAGCAGCCCGAGCAGGCACAGGTGGCAGCTTGTCCCTGGGTGGCACCTTGATATTCGCAGAAATCCTCCTGCCAGCCAGCCCCGAAAGGCCGAGGGCCTACCTGGTACTGACAGGGGCGACTGACCGGGGAAACTAAACTCACCACCCCACGTTCCTGGTCTCAGTTTGCAGTGCTTCAGTGGCACTCTCAAAGCAGCCCAAGTTGGCACAGGTGGCAGCTTGTGACTGGGCAGCATCTTGAAATTTGTGGAAATCCTGCAGCCAGCCTGCAGCAATGGGACGAGGGCCTACCTGGTACTGACAAAAGCTTTTGCCTAGGGAAATTAGACACACCAACTCACGTCCCTGGTCTCAGATTTTAGATCTCCATGGGCACAATCCAAAAATCAATCCTGGCACAAGTGGCAGCTTGTCCCTGGGCGGCATCTTGATATTTGCAGAAATCAAGCAGGCGGATGGCCCCTATAGGCCAAAGGCCTACCTGGTACAGACAAAGGATTCTGCCCGGGAAACTAAACCCACCACCCCACATTCCAGTTCTCAGTTTGCGGTGCTCCATGGGCAATCTCAAAGCAGCCCGAGTTGACACAGGTGGCAGCTTGTCCCTGGGTGGCATCTTGATATTCGTGGAAATCCAGCAGGCAGTCGGCCCCGAAGGCCCGAGGGCCTACCTGGAAATGACAAAGGCTTCTGTCCGGGAAAACTCACAACCCCACGTTCCTGGTCTCAGTTTGCAGAGCTCCATGGGCCCTCTCAAAGCAGCCCGAGTTGGCACAGGTGGCAGCTTGACCCTTTGCGGCATCTTGATATTCGTGGAAATCCTGCTGCCAGCCGGCCACGAAGCGCGCAGGGCCTACCTGGTACTGACAAAGGCTTCTGCCCAGGGAAACAAAAACCACCACCCCACGTTCCTGGTCTCAGTTTTGAGTGCTCTATGGGCACTCTCAAAGCAGCCCGAGTTGGCACAGGTGGCAGCTTGTCCCTGGGCGGCATCTTGATGTTCGTGGAAATCCAGCAAGCAGCTGGCCCCGATGACCTGAGGCCCTACCAGGTACTGACAAAGACTTCTGCCCGGGAAAACAAAACCCACCACCCCACGTTCCTGGTCTCAGTTTGCAGAGCTCCATGGGCACTTTCAAAGCAGCACGAGTTGGCACAGGTGGCAGCTTGTCCCTGGGCGGCATCTTCATATTCGTGGAAATCCAGAGGGAAGCTGGCCCCGATGGCCCGAGGGCCTACCTGGTACTGACAAAGGCTTCTGTCTGGGAATCAAAACCCACAACCCAACTTCCTGGTCACAGTTTGAAGAGCTCCATTGGCACCCTCAAAGCAGCCCGAGTTGGCACATGTGGCAGCTTGTCCCAGGGCGGCATATTGATATTTTCTTAAAGTCCAGCAGGCAGCTGGCCCGGAAGAACCGAGGGCCTGCCTGGAACTGACAGGGGTGACTGACTGGGGAAACTAAACTCACCACCCCACATTCCTGGTCTCAGTTTGCAGAGCTCCATGGGCACTCTCAAAGCAGCCCGAGTAGGCACAGGTGGCAGCTTGTCCCTGGGCGGCATCTTGATATTCATGGAAATCCAGCAGGCAGCTGGCCCCTAAGAGCCGACGGCCTACCTGGTACTGACAAAGGCTTCTGTCCAGGAAACAAAAACCACCACCCCACGTTCCTGGTCTCAGTTTTGAGTGCTCTATGGGCACTCTCAAAGCAGCGCGAGTTGGCCATGGTGGCAGCTTGTCCCTGGGCGGCATCTTGATATTCGTGGAAATAGAGTGGCCAACCGGACCCGAAAGCCCGTGGGCCTTCCTGGAACTGACAAAGACTTCTATCCGGGAAACAAAACCCACAACCCAACTTCCTGGTCACAGTTTGCAGAGCTCCATGGGCACTCTCTAAGCAGCCCGAGCAGGCACAGGTGGCAGCTTGTCCCTGGGTGGCACCTTGATATTCGCAGAAATCCTCCTGCCAGCCAGCCCCGAAAGGCCGAGGGCCTACCTGGTACTGACAGGGGCGACTGACCGGGGAAACTAAACTCACCACCCCACGTTCCTGGTCTCAGTTTTCAGTGCTTCAGTGGCACTCTCAAAGCAGCCCAAGTTGGCACAGGTGGCAGCTTGTGACTGGGCAGCATCTTGAAATTTGTGGAAATCCTGCAGCCAGCTTGCAGCAATGGGACGAGGGCCTACCTGGTACTGACAAAAGCTTTTGCCTAGGGAAATTAGACACACCAACTCACGTCCCTGGTCTCAGATTTTAGATCTCCATGGGCACATTCCAAAAATCAATCCTGGCACAAGTGGCAGCTTGTCCCTGGGCGGCATCTTGATATTTGCAGAAATCAAGCAGGCGGATGGCCCCTATAGGCCAAAGGCCTACCTGGTACAGACAAAGGATTCTGCCCGGGAAACTAAACCCACCACCCCACATTCCAGTTCTCAGTTTGCGGTGCTCCATGGGCAATCTCAAAGCAGCCCGAGTTGACACAGGTGGCAGCTTGTCCCTGGGTGGCATCTTGATATTCGTGGAAATCCAGCAGGCAGTCGGCCCCGAAGGCCCGAGGGCCTACCTGGAAATGACAAAGGCTTCTGTCCGGGAAAACTCACAACCCCACGTTCCTGGTCTCAGTTTGCAGAGCTCCATGGGCCCTCTCAAAGCAGCCCGAGTTGGCACAGGTGGCAGCTTGACCCTTTGCGGCATCTTGATATTCGTGGAAATCCTGCTGCCAGCCGGCCACGAAGCGCGCAGGGCCTACCTGGTACTGACAAAGGCTTCTGCCCAGGGAAACAAAAACCACCACCCCACGTTCCTGGTCTCAGTTTTGAGTGCTCTATGGGCACTCTCAAAGCAGCACGAGTTGGCACAGGTGGCAGCTTGTCCCTGGGCGGCATCTTGATGTTCGTGGAAATCCAGCAAGCAGCTGGCCCCGATGACCTGAGGCCCTACCAGGTACTGACAAAGACTTCTGCCCGGGAAAACAAAACCCACCACCCCACGTTCCTGGTCTCAGTTTGCAGAGCTCCATGGGCACTTTCAAAGCAGCACGAGTTGGCACAGGTGGCAGCTTGTCCCTGGGCGGCATCTTCATATTCGTGGAAATCCAGAGGGAAGCTGGCCCCGATGGCCCGAGGGCCTACCTGGTACTGACAAAGGCTTCTGTCTGGGAATCAAAACCCACAACCCAACTTCCTGGTCACAGTTTGAAGAGCTCCATTGGCACCCTCAAAGCAGCCCGAGTTGGCACATGTGGCAGCTTGTCCCAGGGCGGCATCTTGATATTTTCTTAAAGTCCAGCAGGCAGCTGGCCCGGAAGAACCGAGGGCCTGCCTGGAACTGACAGGGGTGACTGACTGGGGAAACTAAACTCACCACCCCACATTCCTGGTCTCAGTTTGCAGAGCTCCATGGGCACTCTCAAAGCAGCCTGAGTAGGCACAGGTGGCAGCTTGTCCCTGGGCGGCATCTTGATATTCATGGAAATCCAGCAGGCAGCCGGCCCCTAAGAGCCGACGGCCTACCTGGTACTGACAAAGGCTTCTGTCCAGGAAACAAAAACCACCACCCCACGTTCCTGGTCTCAGTTTTGAGTGCTCTATGGGCACTCTCAAAGCAGCGCGAGTTGGCCATGGTGGCAGCTTGTCCCTGGGCGGCATCTTGATATTCGTGGAAATAGAGTGGCCAACCGGACCCGAAAGCCCGTGGGCCTTCCTGGAACTGACAAAGACTTCTATCCGGGAAACAAAACCCACAACCCAACTTCCTGGTCACAGTTTGCAGAGCTCCATGGGCACTCTCAAAGCAGCCCGAGCAGGCACAGGTGGCAGCTTGTCCCTGGGTGGCACCTTGATATTCGCAGAAATCCTCCTGCCAGCCAGCCCCGAAAGGCCGAGGGCCTACCTGGTACTGACAGGGGCGACTGACCGGGGAAACTAAACTCACCACCCCACGTTCCTGGTCTCAGTTTGCAGTGCTTCAGTGGCACTCTCAAAGCAGCCCAAGTTGGCACAGGTGGCAGCTTGTGACTGGGCAGCATCTTGAAATTTGTGGAAATCCTGCAGCCAGCTTGCAGCAATGGGACGAGGGCCTACCTGGTACTGACAAAAGCTTTTGCCTAGGGAAATTAGACACACCAACTCACGTCCCTGGTCTCAGATTTTAGATCTCCATGGGCACATTCCAAAAATCAATCCTGGCACAAGTGGCAGCTTGTCCCTGGGCGGCATCTTGATATTTGCAGAAATCAAGCAGGCGGATGGCCCCTATAGGCCAAAGGCCTACCTGGTACAGACAAAGGATTCTGCCCGGGAAACTAAACCCACCACCCCACATTCCAGTTCTCAGTTTGCGGTGCTCCATGGGCAATCTCAAAGCAGCCCGAGTTGACACAGGTGGCAGCTTGTCCCTGGGTGGCATCTTGATATTCGTGGAAATCCAGCAGGCAGTCGGCCCCGAAGGCCCGAGGGCCTACCTGGAAATGACAAAGGCTTCTGTCCGGGAAAACTCACAACCCCACGTTCCTGGTCTCAGTTTGCAGAGCTCCATGGGCCCTCTCAAAGCAGCCCGAGTTGGCACAGGTGGCAGCTTGACCCTTTGCGGCATCTTGATATTCGTGGAAATCCTGCTGCCAGCCGGCCACGAAGCGCGCAGGGCCTACCTGGTACTGACAAAGGCTTCTGCCCAGGGAAACAAAAACCACCACCCCACGTTCCTGGTCTCAGTTTTGAGTGCTCTATGGGCACTCTCAAAGCAGCCCGAGTTGGCACAGGTGGCAGCTTGTCCCTGGGCGGCATCTTGATGTTCGTGGAAATCCAGCAAGCAGCTGGCCCCGATGACCTGAGGCCCTACCAGGTACTGACAAAGACTTCTGCCCGGGAAAACAAAACCCACCACCCCACGTTCCTGGTCTCAGTTTGCAGAGCTCCATGGGCACTTTCAAAGCAGCACGAGTTGGCACAGGTGGCAGCTTGTCCCTGGGCGGCATCTTCATATTCGTGGAAATCCAGAGGGAAGCTGGCCCCGATGGCCCGAGGGCCTACCTGGTACTGACAAAGGCTTCTGTCTGGGAATCAAAACCCACAACCCAACTTCCTGGTCACAGTTTGAAGAGCTCCATTGGCACCCTCAAAGCAGCCCGAGTTGGCACATGTGGCAGCTTGTCCCAGGGCGGCATCTTGATATTTTCTTAAAGTCCAGCAGGCAGCTGGCCCGGAAGAACCGAGGGCCTGCCTGGAACTGACAGGGGTGACTGACTGGGGAAACTAAACTCACCACCCCACATTCCTGGTCTCAGTTTGCAGAGCTCCATGGGCACTCTCAAAGCAGCCTGAGTAGGCACAGGTGGCAGCTTGTCCCTGGGCGGCATCTTGATATTCATGGAAATCCAGCAGGCAGCCGGCCCCTAAGAGCCGACGGCCTACCTGGTACTGACAAAGGCTTCTGTCCAGGAAACAAAAACCACGACCCCACGTTCCTGGTCTCAGTTTTGAGTGCTCTATGGGCACTCTCAAAGCAGCGCGAGTTGGCCATGGTGGCAGCTTGTCCCTGGGCGGCATCTTGATATTCGTGGAAATAGAGTGGCCAACCGGACCCGAAAGCCCGTGGGCCTTCCTGGAACTGACAAAGACTTCTATCCGGGAAACAAAACCCACAACCCAACTTCCTGGTCACAGTTTGCAGAGCTCCATGGGCACTCTCTAAGCAGCCCGAGCAGGCACAGGTGGCAGCTTGTCCCTGGGTGGCACCTTGATATTCGCAGAAATCCTCCTGCCAGCCAGCCCCGAAAGGCCGAGGGCCTACCTGGTACTGACAGGGGCGACTGACCGGGGAAACTAAACTCACCACCCCACGTTCCTGGTCTCAGTTTGCAGTGCTTCAGTGGCACTCTCAAAGCAGCCCAAGTTGGCACAGGTGGCAGCTTGTGACTGGGCAGCATCTTGAAATTTGTGGAAATCCTGCAGCCAGCCTGCAGCAATGGGACGAGGGCATACCTGATACTGACAAAAGCTTTTGCCTAGGGAAACTAAACCCACCAACTCACGTCCCTGGCCACAGATTTCAGATCTCCATGGGCACATTCCAAAAATCAATCTTGGCACAAGTGGCAGCTTGTCCCTGGGCGGCATCTTGATATTTGCAGAAATCAAGCAGGCGCCCGGCCCCTATAGGCCAAAGGCCTACCTGGTACAGACAAAGGCTTCTGCCCGGGAAACTAAACCCACCACCCCACATTCCAGTTCTCAGTTTGCGGTGCTCCATGGGCAATCTCAAAGCAGCCCGAGTTGGCACAGGTGGCTGCTTGTGCCTGGGCGGCATCTTGATATTCATGGAATTCCAGTGGGCAGCCGGCCCTGATAGGCCCAGGGCCTACCTGGTACAGACAAAGGCTTCTGTATAGTGAAACTAAACCAACCACCCCACGTTCCTGGTCTCAGTTTTCAGTGCTCCATAGGCATTCTCAAAGCAGCCCGAGTTGACACAGGTGGCAGCTTGTCCCTGGGTGGCATCTTGATATTTGCGGAAATCCAGCAGGCAGTCGGCCCCGAAGGCCCGAGGCCCTACCTGGTACTGACAAAGACTTCTGCCCAGGGAAAACAAAACCCACCACCCCACGTTCCTGGTCTCAGTTTGCAGAGCTCCATATGCACTCTCAAAGCAGCCCGAGTAGACACAGGTGGCAGCTTGTCTCTGGGCGGCATCTTGATATTCGTGGAAATCCTGCTTCCAGCCTGACCTAAAGGGGCCAGGGCCTACCTGTTACTGACAAAGACTTCTGCCCAGGGAAACAAAACGCACCACCCCAAGTTCCTGGTCTCATTTTGCAGAGCTCCATGGGCACTCTCAAAGCAGCGCGAGTTGGCACAGGTGGCAGCTTGTCCCTGGCAGCATCTTGATATTCGTGGAAATCCAGCGGGAAGCCGGCCCCCGATGGCCCGAGGGCCTACCTGTTACTGACAAAGGCTTCTGCCCAGGGAAACTAAACCCACCACCCCACGTTCCTGGTCTCAGTTTGCAGAGCTCCATGGGAATTCTCAGAGCAGGCCGAGTAGGCACGTCTGGCAGCTTGTCCCTCGGCGGCATCTTGATATTCGTGGAAATGCAGCTGGCAGTCGGCCCCGAAGGCCTGAGGGCCTACCTGGAAATGACAAAGGCTTCTGTCCGGGAAACAAAACTCACCACCCCCTGCTCCTGGTCTCAGTTTGCAGAGCTCCATGGGCACTCTCAAAGCAGCACGAGTTGGCACAGGTGGCAGCTTGTCCCTGGGCGGCATCATCATATTTGTGGAAATCCTGCTGCTAGCCTGCCTCGAAGTGACAGCGCCTACCTGGAACTGACAAAGGCTTCTGTCTAGTGAAAATAAACCAACCACCCCACGTTCCTGGTCTCAATTTTCAGTGCTCCATGGGCACCCTCAAAGCAGCCAGAGTAGGCACAGGTGGAAGCTTGTCTCTGGACAGCATATTGATATTCGAAGAAATCCTGCTGCTAGCCTGCCCCGAAGGGCCGACGGCCTACCTGGTACTGACAGGGGTGACTGACCGGGGAAACGTAACTCACCACCCCACATTCCTGTTCTCAGTTTGCAGAGCTCCATGGGCACTCTCAGAGCAGCCCGAGTTGGCACAGGTGGCAGCTTGTCCCTGCGCGGCATCTTGATATTCGCGGAAATCCTGCTGCCAGCCGGCCCCGAAGGGCGCAGGGCCTACCTGGTACTGACAAAGGCATCTGCCCATGGAAACTAAACCCACCACCGCACGTTCCTGGTCTCAGTTTGCAGAGCTCCATGGGCACACTCAAAGCAGCCCGAGTAGGCACAGGTGGCAGCATTTCCCTGGGCCGCATCTTGATATTCGTGGAAATCCTGCTGCCAGCCGGGCCCGAAAGGCGCAGCGCCAAGCTGGTTCAGACAGGGGCGACTGACCGGGGAAACTAATCTCACCACAGCACGTTTCTCAGTTTGCAGAGCTCCATGGGCACTCTCAAAGAAGCCCGAGTTGTCACAGTTGGCAGCTTGTCCCTGGGCGGCATCTTGATATTCGTGGAAATCCGGCTGCCAGCCCGCCCCTAAGGACCGAGGGCCTGCCTGGTACTCACAAAGGCTTCTGCCAAGGGAAACTAAACCCACCACCCCACGTTCCTGGTCTCATTTTGCAGTGCTCTATGGGCACTCTCAAAGCAGCGCGAGTTGGCACAGGTGGAAGCTTGTCCCTGGGCGGCATCTTGATATTTGCAGAAATCCAGCAAGCAGCTGGCCCCGATGGCCGGAGGGCCTACCTGGTACTGACAAAGACTTCTGCCCATGGAAACAAAACGCACCACACCACGTTCCTGGTCTCATTTTTCAGTGCTCTATGGGCACCCTCAAAGCAGCGCGAGTTGGCACAGGTGGCAGCTTGTCCCTGGGCGGCATCTTGATATTCGTGGAAATCCAGCAAGCAGCTGGCCCCGATGGCCCGATGGCCTACCCAGTACTGAAAAAAGCGACTGACAGGGAAACTAAACTTGCCACCCCACGTTCCTGTTCTCAGATTGCAGAGCTCCATGAGCACTCTCAAAGCAGACCGAGTTGGCAGACGTGGCAGCTTGTCCCTGGGCGGCATCCTGATATTGGCGGAAATACAGCGGGCGGACGACCCCTAAAGGCCGAGGGCTTGCCTGGTTCTGACAAAGGCATCTGCCTGGGGATACAAAACCCACTACCATATGTTCCTGGCCTCAGTTTGCAGAGCTCCATGGGCACCCTCAAAGCAGCCCGAGTTGGCACAGGTGGCAGCTTGTCCCTGGGCAGCATCTTGATATTCGTGGAAATCCAGTGGCCAACCGGACCCGAAGGCCCGAGGGCCTTCCTGGAACTGACAAAGGCTTCTATCCGGGAAACAAAACCCACAACCCAACTTCCTGGTCACAGTTTGCAGAGCTCCATGGGCACTCTCAAAGCAGCCCGAGCAGGCACAGGTGGCAGCTTGTCCCTGGGTGGCACCTTGATATTCGCAGAAATCCTCCTGCCAGCCGGCCCCGAAAGGCCGAGGGCCTACCTGGTACTGACAGGGGCGACTGACCGGGGAAACTAAACTCACCACCCCACGTTCCTGGTCTCAGTTTGCAGTGCTTCAGTGGCACTCTCAAAGCAGCCCAAGTTGGCACAGGTGGCAGCTTGTGACTGGGCAGCATCTTGAAATTTGTGGAAATCCTGCAGCCAGCCTGCAGCAATGGGACGAGGGCATACCTGATACTGACAAAAGCTTTTGCCTAGGGAAACTAAACCCACCAACTCACGTCCCTGGCCACAGATTTCAGATCTCCATGGGCAAATTCCAAAAATCAATCTTGGCACAAGTGGCAGCTTGTCCCTGGGCGGCATCTTGATATTTGCAGAAATCAAGCAGGCGCCCGGCCCCTATAGGCCAAAGGCCTACCTGGTACAGACAAAGGCTTCTGCCCGGGAAACTAAACCCACCACCCCACATTCCAGTACTCAGTTTGCGGTGCTCCATGGGCAATCTCAAAGCAGCCCGAGTTGGCACAGGTGGCTGCTTGTGCCTGGGCGGCATCTTGATATTCATGGAATTCCAGTGGGCAGCCGGCCCTGATAGGCCCAGGGCCTACCTGGTACAGACAAAGGCTTCTGTATAGTGAAACTAAACCAACCACCCCACGTTCCTGGTCTCAGTTTTCAGTGCTCCATAGGCATTCTCAAAGCAGCCCGAGTTGACACAGGTGGCAGCTTGTCCCTGGGTGGCATCTTGATATTTGCGGAAATCCAGCAGGCAGTCGGCCCCGAAGGCCCGAGGCCCTACCTGGTACTGACAAAGACTTCTGCCCAGGGAAAACAAAACCCACCACCCCACGTTCCTGGTCTCAGTTTGCAGAGCTCCATGGGCACTCTCAAAGCAGCGCGAGTTGGCACAGGTGGCAGCTTGTCCCTGGCAGCATCTTGATATTCGTGGAAATCCAGCGGGAAGCCGGCCCCCGATGGCCCGAGGGCCTACCTGTTACTGACAAAGGCTTCTGCCCAGGGAAACTAAACCCACCACCCCACGTTCCTGGTCTCAGTTTGCAGAGCTCCATGGGAATTCTCAGAGCAGGCCGAGTAGGCACGTCTGGCAGCTTGTCCCTCGGCGGCATCTTGATGTTCGTGGAAATGCAGCTGGCAGTCGGCCCCGAAGGCCCGAGGGCCTACCTGGAAATGACAAAGGCTTCTGTCCGGGAAACAAAACTCACCACCCCCTGTTCCTGGTCTCAGTTTGCAGAGCTCCATGGGCACTCTCAAAGCAGCACGAGTTGGCACAGGTGGCAGCTTGTCCCTGGGCGGCATCTTCATATTTGTGGAAATCCTGCTGCTAGCCTGCCTCGAAGTGACAGCGCCTACCTGGAACTGACAAAGGCTTCTGTCTAGTGAAAATAAACCAACCACCCCACGTTCCTGGTCTCAATTTTCAGTGCTCCATGGGCACCCTCAAAGCAGCCAGAGTAGGCACAGGTGGAAGCTTGTCTCTGGACAGCATATTGATATTCGTAGAAATCCTGCTGCTAGCCTGCCCCGAAGGGCCGACGGCCTACCTGGTACTGACAGGGGTGACTGACCGGGGAAACGTAACTCACCACCCCACATTCCTGTTCTCATTTTGCAGAGCTCCATGGGCACTCTCAGAGCAGCCCGAGTTGGCACAGGTGGCAGCTTCTCCCTGGGCGGCATCTTGATATTGGTGGAAATCCAGCGGACAGCCTGCCCCTAAGGGCCGAGGGCCTTCCCGGTACTGACAGGGGCGACTGACCAGGGAAACTAAACTCACCATCCCAGGTTCATGGTCTCAGTTTGCAGAGCTCCATGGGCACCCTGAAAGCAGCCCGAGTTGGCACAGGTGGCAGCTTGTCCCTGGGCGGCATCTTGATATTCGTGGAAATCCAGCGAGCAGCCGGCCCCGAAAGGGCTGAGGGCCTACCAGGTACTGAAAAAAGCGACTGACAGGGAAACTAAACTTGCCACCCCACGTTCCACATCTCAGTTTGCAGATCTCCATGGGCAATCTCAAAGCAGCGCGAGTTGACACAGGTGGCAGCTTGTCCCTGGGCGGCATCGTGATACTTGCGGAAATCCAGCAAGCAGCTGGCCCCGATGGCCCGAGGGCCTACCCAGTACTGAAAAAAGCGACTGACAGGGAAACTAAACTTACCACCCCACGTTCCTGTTCTCAGATTGCAGAGCTCCATGGGCGCACTCAAAGCAGCCCGAGTAGGCACAGGTGGCAGCTTGTCCCTGCGCGGCATCTTGATATTCGCGGAAATCCTGCTGCCAGCCGGCCCCGAAGGGCGCAGGGCCTACCTGGTACTGACAAAGGCATCTGCCCATGGAAACTAAACCCACCACCGCACGTTCCTGGTCTCAGTTTGCAGAGCTCCATGGGCACACTCAAAGCAGCCCGAGTAGGCACAGGTGGCAGCATTTCCCTGGGCCGCATCTTGATATTCGTGGAAATCCTGCTGCCAGCCGGGCCCGAAAGGCGCAGCGCCAAGCTGGTTCAGACAGGGGCGACTGACCGGGGAAACTAATCTCACCACAGCACGTTTCTCAGTTTGCAGAGCTCCATGGGCACTCTCAAAGAAGCCCGAGTTGTCACAGGTGGCAGCTTGTCCCTGGGCGGCATCTTGATATTCGTGGAAATCCGGCTGCCAGCCCGCCCCTAATTGTCGAGGGCCTACCTGGTACTCACAAAGGCTTCTGCCAAGGGAAACTAAACCCACCACCCCACGTTCCTGGTCTCATTTTGCAGTGCTCTATGGGCACTCTCAAAGCAGCGCGAGTTGGCACAGGTGGAAGCTTGTCCCTGGGCGGCATCTTGATATTTGCAGAAATCCAGCAAGCAGCTGGCCCCGATGGCCGGAGGGCCTACCTGGTACTGACAAAGACTTCTGCCCATGGAAACAAAACGCACCACACCACGTTCCTGGTCTCATTTTTCAGTGCTCTATGGGCACCCTCAAAGCAGCGCGAGTTGGCACAGGTGGCAGCTTGTCCCTGGGCGGCATCTTGATATTCGTGGAAATCCAGCAAGCAGCTGGCCCCGATGGCCCGAGGGCCTACCCAGTACTGAAAAAAGCGACTGACAGGGAAACTAAACTTGCCACCCCACGTTCCTGTTCTCAGATTGCAGAGCTCCATGAGCACTCTCAAAGCAGACCGAGTTGGCAGACGTGGCAGCTTGTCCCTGGGCGGCATCCTGATATTGGCGGAAATACAGCGGGCGGACGACCCCTAAAGGCCGACGGCTTGCCTGGTTCTGACAAAGGCATCTGCCTGGGGATACAAAACCCACTACCATATGTTCCTGGCCTCAGTTTGCAGAGCTCCATGGGCACCCTCAAAGCAGCCCGAGTTGGCACAGGTGGCAGCTTGTCCCTGGGCAGCATCTGGATATTCGTGGAAATCCAGTGGCCAACCGGACCCGAAGGCCCGAGGGCCTTCCTGGAACTGACAAAGGCTTCTATCCGGGAAACAAAACCCACAACCCAACTTCCTGGTCACAGTTTGCAGAGCTCCATGGGCACTCTCAAAGCAGCCCGAGCAGGCACAGGTGGCAGCTTGTCCCTGGGTGGCACCTTGATATTCGCAGAAATCCTCCTGCCAGCCGGCCCCGAAAGGCCGAGGGCCTACCTGGTACTGACAGGGGCGACTGACCGGGGAAACTAAACTCACCACCCCACGTTCCTGGTCTCAGTTTGCAGTGCTTCAGTGGCACTCTCAAAGCAGCCCAAGTTGGCACAGGTGGCAGCTTGTGACTGGGCAGCATCTTGAAATTTGTGGAAATCCTGCAGCCAGCCTGCAGCAATGGGACGAGGGCCTACCTGGTACTGACAAAAGCTTTTGCCTAGGGAAATTAGACACACCAACTCACGTCCCTGGTCTCAGATTTTAGATCTCCATGGGCACATTCCAAAAATCAATCCTGGCACAAGTGGCAGCTTGTCCCTGGGCGGCATCTTGATATTTGCAGAAATCAAGCAGGCGGATGGCCCCTATAGGCCAAAGGCCTACCTGGTACAGACAAAGGATTCTGCCCAGGAAACTAAACCCACCACCCCACATTCCAGTTCTCAGTTTGCGGTGCTCCATGGGCAATCTCAAAGCAGCCCGAGTTGACACAGGTGGCAGCTTGTCCCTGGGTGGCATCTTGATATTCGTGGAAATCCAGCAGGCAGTCGGCCCCGAAGGCCCGAGGGCCTACCTGGAAATGACAAAGGCTTCTGTCCGGGAAAACTCACAACCCC
The DNA here is from genome assembly GCF_015832195.1 of Motacilla alba alba. Taxonomy (NCBI): domain Eukaryota; kingdom Metazoa; phylum Chordata; class Aves; order Passeriformes; family Motacillidae; genus Motacilla; species Motacilla alba. The sequence goes on along the minus strand of NC_052022.1, from coordinate 38,379,679 downwards.
ACGTTCCTGGTCTCAGTTTGCAGAGCTCCATGGGCCCTCTCAAAGCAGCCCGAGTTGGCACAGGTGGCAGCTTGACCCTTTGCAGCATCTTGATATTTGTGGAAATCCTGCTGCCAGCCGGCCACGAAGCGCGCAGGGCCTACCTGGTACTGACAAAGGCTTCTGCCCAGGGAAACAAAACCCACCACCCCACGTTCCTGGTTTCAGTTTCAGTACTCTTTGGGCACTCTCAAAGCAGCCCGAGTTGGCACTGGTGGCAGCTTGTCCCTGGGCGGCATCTTGATATTCGTGGAAATCCAGCAAGCAGCTGGCCCCGATGACCTGAGGCCCTACCAGGTACTGACAAAGACTTCTGCCCGGGAAAACAAAACCCACCACCCCACGTTCCTGGTCTCAGTTTGCAGAGCTCCATGGGCACTCTCAAAGCAGCACAAGTTGGCACAGGTGGCAGCTTGTCCCTGGGCGGCATCTTGATATTCATGGAAATCCAGCGGGAAGCTGGCCCCGATGGCCCGAGGGCCTACCCAGTACTGAAAAAAGCGACTGACAGGGAAACTAAACTTGCCACCCCACGTTCCTGTTCTCAGATTGCAGAGCTCCATGAGCACTCTCAAAGCAGACCGAGTTGGCAGACGTGGCAGCTTGTCCCTGGGCGGCATCCTGATATTGGCGGAAATACAGCGGGCGGACGACCCCTAAAGGCCGACGGCTTGCCTGGTTCTGACAAAGGCATCTGCCTGGGGATACAAAACCCACTACCATATGTTCCTGGCCTCAGTTTGCAGAGCTCCATGGGCACCCTCAAAGCAGCCCGAGTTGGCACAGGTGGCAGCTTGTCCCTGGGCAGCATCTGGATATTCGTGGAAATCCAGTGGCCAACCGGACCCGAAGGCCCGAGGGCCTTCCTGGAACTGACAAAGGCTTCTATCCGGGAAACAAAACCCACAACCCAACTTCCTGGTCACAGTTTGCAGAGCTCCATGGGCACTCTCAAAGCAGCCCGAGCAGGCACAGGTGGCAGCTTGTCCCTGGGTGGCACCTTGATATTCGCAGAAATCCTCCTGCCAGCCGGCCCCGAAAGGCCGAGGGCCTACCTGGTACTGACAGGGGCGACTGACCGGGGAAACTAAACTCACCACCCCACGTTCCTGGTCTCAGTTTGCAGTGCTTCAGTGGCACTCTCAAAGCAGCCCAAGTTGGCACAGGTGGCAGCTTGTGACTGGGCAGCATCTTGAAATTTGTGGAAATCCTGCAGCCAGCCTGCAGCAATGGGACGAGGGCCTACCTGGTACTGACAAAAGCTTTTGCCTAGGGAAATTAGACACACCAACTCACGTCCCTGGTCTCAGATTTTAGATCTCCATGGGCACAATCCAAAAATCAATCCTGGCACAAGTGGCAGCTTGTCCCTGGGCGGCATCTTGATATTTGCAGAAATCAAGCAGGCGGATGGCCCCTATAGGCCAAAGGCCTACCTGGTACAGACAAAGGATTCTGCCCGGGAAACTAAACCCACCACCCCACATTCCAGTTCTCAGTTTGCGGTGCTCCATGGGCAATCTCAAAGCAGCCCGAGTTGACACAGGTGGCAGCTTGTCCCTGGGTGGCATCTTGATATTCGTGGAAATCCAGCAGGCAGTCGGCCCCGAAGGCCCGAGGGCCTACCTGGAAATGACAAAGGCTTCTGTCCGGGAAAACTCACAACCCCACGTTCCTGGTCTCAGTTTGCAGAGCTCCATGGGCCCTCTCAAAGCAGCCCGAGTTGGCACAGGTGGCAGCTTGACCCTTTGCGGCATCTTGATATTCGTGGAAATCCTGCTGCCAGCCGGCCACGAAGCGCGCAGGGCCTACCTGGTACTGACAAAGGCTTCTGCCCAGGGAAACAAAAACCACCACCCCACGTTCCTGGTCTCAGTTTTGAGTGCTCTATGGGCACTCTCAAAGCAGCCCGAGTTGGCACAGGTGGCAGCTTGTCCCTGGGCGGCATCTTGATGTTCGTGGAAATCCAGCAAGCAGCTGGCCCCGATGACCTGAGGCCCTACCAGGTACTGACAAAGACTTCTGCCCGGGAGAACAAAACCCACCACCCCACGTTCCTGGTCTCAGTTTGCAGAGCTCCATGGGCACTTTCAAAGCAGCACGAGTTGGCACAGGTGGCAGCTTGTCCCTGGGCGGCATCTTCATATTCGTGGAAATCCAGAGGGAAGCTGGCCCCGATGGCCCGAGGGCCTACCTGGTACTGACAAAGGCTTCTGTCTGGGAATCAAAACCCACAACCCAACTTCCTGGTCACAGTTTGAAGAGCTCCATTGGCACCCTCAAAGCAGCCCGAGTTGGCACATGTGGCAGCTTGTCCCAGGGCGGCATATTGATATTTTCTTAAAGTCCAGCAGGCAGCTGGCCCGGAAGAACCGAGGGCCTGCCTGGAACTGACAGGGGTGACTGACTGGGGAAACTAAACTCACCACCCTACATTCCTGGTCTCAGTTTGCAGAGCTCCATGGGCACTCTCAAAGCAGCCCGAGTAGGCACAGGTGGCAGCTTGTCCCTGGGCGGCATCTTGATATTCATGGAAATCCAGCAGGCAGCCGGCCCCTAAGAGCCGACGGCCTACCTGGTACTGACAAAGGCTTCTGTCCAGGAAACAAAAACCACCACCCCACGTTCCTGGTCTCAGTTTTGAGTGCTCTATGGGCACTCTCAAAGCAGCGCGAGTTAGCCATGGTGGCAGCTTGTCCCTGGGCGGCATCTTGATATTCGTGGAAATAGAGTGGCCAACCGGACCCGAAAGCCCGTGGGCCTTCCTGGAACTGACAAAGACTTCTATCCGGGAAACAAAACCCACAACCCAACTTCCTGGTCACAGTTTGCAGAGCTCCATGGGCACTCTCTAAGCAGCCCGAGCAGGCACAGGTGGCAGCTTGTCCCTGGGTGGCACCTTGATATTCGCAGAAATCCTCCTGCCAGCCAGCCCCGAAAGGCCGAGGGCCTACCTGGTACTGACAGGGGCGACTGACCGGGGAAACTAAACTCACCACCCCACGTTCCTGGTCTCAGTTTGCAGTGCTTCAGTGGCACTCTCAAAGCAGCCCTAGTTGGCACAGGTGGCAGCTTGTGACTGGGCAGCATCTTGAAATTTGTGGAAATCCTGCAGCCAGCCTGCAGCAATGGGACGAGGGCATACCTGATACTGACAAAAGCTTTTGCCTAGGGAAACTAAACCCACCAACTCACGTCCCTGGCCACAGATTTCAGATCTCCATGGGCACATTCCAAAAATCAATCTTGGCACAAGTGGCAGCTTGTCCCTGGGCGGCATCTTGATATTTGCAGAAATCAAGCAGGCGCCCGGCCCCTATAGGCCAAAGGCCTACCTGGTACAGACAAAGGCTTCTGCCCGGGAAACTAAACCCACCACCCCACATTCCAGTTCTCCGTTTGCGGTGCTCCATGGGCAATCTCAAAGCAGCCCGAGTTGGCACAGGTGGCTGCTTGTGCCTGGGCGGCATCTTGATATTCATGGAATTCCAGTGGGCAGCCGGCCCTGATAGGCCCAGGGCCTACCTGGTACAGACAAAGGCTTCTGTATAGTGAAACTAAACCAACCACCCCACGTTCCTGGTCTCAGTTTTCAGTGCTCCATAGGCATTCTCAAAGCAGCCCGAGTTGACACAGGTGGCAGCTTGTCCCTGGGTGGCATCTTGATATTTGCGGAAATCCAGCAGGCAGTCGGCCCCGAAGGCCCGAGGCCCTACCTGGTACTGACAAAGACTTCTGCCCAGGGAAAACAAAACCCACCACCCCACGTTCCTGGTCTCAGTTTGCAGAGCTCCATATGCACTCTCAAAGCAGCCCGAGTAGACACAGGTGGCAGCTTGTCTCTGGGCGGCATCTTGATATTCGTGGAAATCCTGCTTCCAGCCTGACCTAAAGGGGCCAGGGCCTACCTGGTACTGACAAAGGCATCTGCCCAGGGAAACAAATCGCACCACCCCAAGTTCCTGGTCTCATTTTGCAGAGCTCCATGGGCACTCTCAAAGCAGCCTGAGTTGGCAGAGGTGGCAGCTTCTCCCTGGCAGCATCTTGATATTCGTGGAAATCCAGCGGGAAGCCGGCCCCCGATGGCCCGAGGGCCTACCTGTTACTGACAAAGGCTTCTGCCCAGGGAAACTAAACCCACCACCCCACGTTCCTGGTCTCAGTTTGCAGAGCTCCATGGGAATTCTCAGAGCAGGCCGAGTAGGCACGTCTGGCAGCTTGTCCCTCGGCGGCATCTTGATGTTCGTGGAAATGCAGCTGGCAGTCGGCCCCGAAGGCCCGAGGGCCTACCTGGAAATGACAAAGGCTTCTGTCCGGGAAACAAAACTCACCACCCCACGTTCCTGGTCTCAGTTTGCAGAGCTCCATGGGCACTCTCAAAGCAGCACGAGTTGGCACAGGTGGCAGCTTGTCCCTGGGCGGCATCTTCATATTCGTGGAAATCCAGAGGGAAGCTGGCCCCGATGGCCCGAGGGCCTACCTGGTACTGACAAAGGCTTCTGTCTGGGAATCAAAACCCACAACCCAACTTCCTGGTCACAGTTTGAAGAGCTCCATTGGCACCCTCAAAGCAGCCCGAGTTGGCACATGTGGCAGCTTGTCCCAGGGCGGCATATTGATATTTTCTTAAAGTCCAGCAGGCAGCTGGCCCGGAAGAACCGAGGGCCTGCCTGGAACTGACAGGGGTGACTGACTGGGGAAACTAAACTCACCACCCCACATTCCTGTTCTCAGTTTGCAGAGCTCCATGGGCACTCTCAGAGCAGCCCGAGTTGGCACAGGTGGCAGCTTCTCCCTGGGCGGCATCTTGATATTGGTGGAAATCCAGCGGACAGCCTGCCCCTAAGGGCCGAGGGCCTTCCCGGTAATGACAGGGGCGACTGACCAGGGAAACTAAACTCACCATCCCAGGTTCATGGTCTCAGTTTGCAGAGCTCCATGGGCACCCTGAAAGCAGCCCGAGTTGGCACAGGTGGCAGCTTGTCCCTGGGCAGCATCTTGATATTCGTGGAAATCCAGTGGCCAACCGGACCCGAAGGCCCGAGGGCCTTCCTGGAACTGACAAAGGCTTCTATCCGGGAAACAAAACCCACAACCCAACTTCCTGGTCACAGTTTGCAGAGCTCCATGTGCACTCTCAAAGCAGCCCGACTTGGGACAGGTGGCATCTTGTCCCTGGGTGGCACCTTGATATTCGCAGAAATCCTGCTGCCAGCCGGCCACGAAGGGCGCAGGGTCTACCTGGTACTGACAGGGGCGACTGACCGGGGAAACTAAACTCACCACCCCACGTTCCTGGTCTCAGTTTGCAGTGCTTCAGGGGCACTCTCAAAGCAGCCCAAGTTGGCACAGGTGGCAGCTTTTGTCTGGGCAGCATCTTGCTATTTGTAGAAATCTTGCGGCCAGCCTGCAGCAATGGGACGAGGGCCTACCTGGTACTGACAAAAGCTTTTGTCCAGGGAAACTAAACCCACCAACTCACGTCCCTGTCCACAGATTTCAGATCTCCATGGGCACATTCCAAAAACCCATCTTGGCACAACTGTCAGCTTGTCCCTGGGCGGCATCATGATATTTGCAGAAATCAAGCAGGCGGCCGGCCCCTAAGGGCCGAGGGCCTGCCTGGAACTGACAAAGGCTTCTGTCCGGGAAACAAAACTCACCACCCCCTGTTCCTGGTCTCAGTTTGCAGAGCTCCATGGGCACTCTCAAAGCAGCCCGAGTTGGCACGTGTGGCAGCTTGTCCCTGGGCGGCATCTTGATATTGTGGAAATCCTGCTGCCATCCTGCCTCTAAGGTCCAGGGCCAAGCTGGTACTGACAAAGGCTTCTGTCTAGTGAAACTAAGCCAACCACCCCACGTACCTGGTCTCAGTTTTCAGTGCTCCATGGGCACCCTCAAAGCAGCCAGAGTAGGCACAGGTGGAAGCTTGTCTCTGGACAGCATACTGATATTCGTAGAAATCCTGCTGCTAGCCTGCCCCGAAGGGCCGACGGCCTACCTGGTACTGACAGGGGTGACTGACCGGGGAAACGTAACTCACCACCCCACATTCCTGTTCTCAGTTTGCAGAGCTCCATGGGCACTCTCAGAGCAGCCCGAGTTGGCACAGGTGGCAGCTTCTCCCTGGGCGGCATCTTGATATTGGTGGAAATCCAGCGGACAGCCTGCCCCTAAGGGCCGAGGGCCTTCCCGGTACTGACAGGGGCGACTGACCAGGGAAACTAAACTCACCATCCCAGGTTCATGGTCTCAGTTTGCAGAGCTCCATGGGCACCCTGAAAGCAGCCCGAGTTGGAACAGGTGGCAGCTTGTCCCTGGGCGGCATCTTGATATTCGTGGAAATCCAGCGCCAGCCGTCCCCGACAGGGCTGAGGGCCTACCAGGTACAGAAAAAAGCGACTGACAGGGAAACTAAACTTGCCACCCCACGTTCCACATCTCAGTTTGCAGAGCTCCATGGGCAATCTCAAAGCAGCGCGAGTTGACACAGGTGGCAGCTTGTCCCTGGGCGGCATCTTGATACTTGCGGAAATCCAGCAAGCAGCTGGCCCCGATGGCCCGAGGGCCTACCCAGTACTGAAAAAAGCGACTGACAGGGAAACTAAACTTGCCACCCCACGTTCCTGTTCTCAGATTGCAGAGCTCCATGGGCGCACTCAAAGCAGCCCGAGTAGGCACAGGTGGCAGCTTGTCCCTGCGCGGCATCTTGATATTCGCGGAAATCCTGCTGCCAGCCGGCCCCGAAGGGCGCAGGGCCTACCTGGTACTGACAAAGGCATCTGCCCATGGAAACTAAACCCACCACCGCACGTTCCTGGTCTCAGTTTGCAGAGCTCCATGGGCACACTCAAAGCAGCCCGAGTAGGCACAGGTGGCAGCATTTCCCTGGGCCGCATCTTGATATTCGTGGAAATCCTGCTGCCAGCCGGGCCCGAAAGGCGCAGCGCCAAGCTGGTTCAGACAGGGGCGACTGACCGGGGAAACTAATCTCACCACAGCACGTTTCTCAGTTTGCAGAGCTCCATGGGCACTCTCAAAGAAGCCCGAGTTGTCACAGTTGGCAGCTTGTCCCTGGGCGGCATCTTGATATTCGTGGAAATCCGGCTGCCAGCCCGCCCCTAAATGTCGAGGGCCTACCTGGTACTCACAAAGGCTTCTGCCAAGGGAAACTAAACCCACCACCCCACGTTCCTGGTCTCATTTTGCAGTGCTCTATGGGCACTCTCAAAGCAGCGCGAGTTGGCACAGGTGGAAGCTTGTCCCTGGGCGGCATCTTGATATTTGCAGAAATCCAGCAAGCAGCTGGCCCCGATGGCCGGAGGGCCTACCTGGTACTGACAAAGACTTCTGCCCATGGAAACAAAACGCACCACACCACGTTCCTGGTCTCATTTTTCAGTGCTCTATGGGCACCCTCAAAGCAGCGCGAGTTGGCACAGGTGGCAGCTTGTCCCTGGGCGGCATCTTGATATTCGTGGAAATCCAGCAAGCAGCTGGCCCCGATGGCCCGAGGGCCTACCCAGTACTGAAAAAAGCGACTGACAGGGAAACTAAACTTGCCACCCCACGTTCCTGTTCTCAGATTGCAGAGCTCCATGAGCACTCTCAAAGCAGACCGAGTTGGCAGACGTGGCAGCTTGTCCCTGGGCGGCATCCTGATATTGGCGGAAATACAGCGGGCGGACGACCCCTAAAGGCCGACGGCTTGCCTGGTTCTGACAAAGGCATCTGCCTGGGGATACAAAACCCACTACCATATGTTCCTGGCCTCAGTTTGCAGAGCTCCATGGGCACCCTCAAAGCAGCCCGAGTTGGCACAGGTGGCAGCTTGTCCCTGGGCAGCATCTGGATATTCGTGGAAATCCAGTGGCCAACCGGACCCGAAGGCCCGAGGGCCTTCCTGGAACTGACAAAGGCTTCTATCCGGGAAACAAAACCCACAACCCAACTTCCTGGTCACAGTTTGCAGAGCTCCATGGGCACTCTCAAAGCAGCCCGAGCAGGCACAGGTGGCAGCTTGTCCCTGGGTGGCACCTTGATATTCGCAGAAATCCTCCTGCCACCCGGCCCCGAAAGGCCGAGGGCCTACCTGGTACTGACAGGGGCGACTGACCGGGGAAACTAAACTCACCACCCCACGTTCCTGGTCTCAGTTTGCAGTGCTTCAGTGGCACTCTCAAAGCAGCCCAAGTTGGCACAGGTGGCAGCTTGTGACTGGGCAGCATCTTGAAATTTGTGGAAATCCTGCAGCCAGCCTGCAGCAATGGGACGAGGGCCTACCTGGTACTGACAAAAGCTTTTGCCTAGGGAAATTAGACACACCAACTCACGTCCCTGGTCTCAGATTTTAGATCTCCATGGGCACAATCCAAAAATCAATCCTGGCACAAGTGGCAGCTTGTCCCTGGGCGGCATCTTGATATTTGCGGAAATCCTGCTGCCAGCTGGCCCCGAAAGGCGCAGGGCCACCCGGGTAGAGACAGGGTCGCCTGACCAGGGAAACTAATCTCACCACCCCACGTTCCTGGTCTCAGTTTTCAGAGCTCCATGGGCACTCTCAAAGCAGCCCGACTTGGGACAGGTGGCAGCTTGTCCCTGGGCGGCATCTTGATATTCGTGGAAATCCTGCTGCCAGCCTGCCCGGAAGGGGCAAGGGCCTACCTGGAACTGACAAAGGCTTCTGTCTAGTGAAACTAAACCAACCAACCCACGTTCCTGGTCTCAGTTTTCAATGCTCCATGGGCACCCTCAAAGCAGCCAGAGTAGGCACAGGTGGAAGCTTCTCTCTGGACAGCATCTTGATATTCGTGGAAATCCTGCTGCTAGCCTGCCCCGAAGGGCCGACGGCCTACCTGGTACTGACAGGGGCGACTGACCGGGGAAACGTAACTCACCACCCCACATTCCTGTTCTCAGTTTGCAGAGCTCCATGGGCACTCTCAAAGCAGCCTGAGTTGGCACAGGTGGCAGCTTGTCCCTGGGTGGCATCTTGATTTTGGTGGAAATCCAGCGGACAGCCTGCCCCTAAGGGCCGAGGGCCTTTCCGGTACTGACAGGGGCGACTGACCGGGGAACCTAAACTCACCATCCCAGGTTCATGGTCTCAGTTTGCAGAGCTCCATGGGCACCCTCAAAGCAGCCCGAGTTGGCACAGGTGGCAGCTTGTGCCTGGGCAGCATCTGGATATTCGTGGAAATAGAGTGGGCAACCGGACCCGAAGGCCCGAGGGCCTTCCTGGAACTGACAAAGGCTTCTATCCGGGAAACAAAACCCACAACCCAACTTCCTGGTCACAGTTTGCAGAGCTGCATTGGCACCCTCAAAGCAGCCCGACTTGGGACAGGTGGCAGCTTGTCCCTGGGCGGCATCTTGATATTCGTGGAAATCGAGCGGGCAGCCGGCCCCGATGGACCAAAGGGCTACCTGAAGTGACAAAGGCTTCTGTCCCGGAAACAAAAACCACCACCCCACGTTCCTGGTCTCAGTTTGCAGAGCTCCATGGGTACTCTCAAAGCAGCCTGAGTTGGCTCATGTGGCACCTTGTCCCTGGGCGGCATCTTGATATTCGTGGAAATCCTGCAGCCAGCCTACAGCAATGGCACGAGGGCCTACCTGGTACTGACAGGGGTAACTGACCTGGGGAACGTAACTCACCACCCCACATTACTGGTCTCAGTTTGCAGAGCTCCATGAGCACTCTCAAATAAGCCCAAGTTTGCAGACGTGGCAGCTTGTCCCTGGGCGGCACCTTGATATTCGCAGAAATCCTCCTGCCAGCCGGCCCCGAAGGGCCGAGGGCCTATCTGGTAGTGACAGGGGCGACTGACCGGGGAAACTAAACTCACCACCCCACGTTCCTGGTCTCAGTTTGCAGTGCTTCATGGGCACTCTCAAAGCAGCCCAAGTTGGCACAGATGGCAACTTGTGTCTGGGCAGCATCTTGATATTTGTAGAAATCCAGCAGGCAGCCCTCAGCAATGGGCCGAGAGCCTACCGGGTACTGACAAAAGCTTTTGCCCAGGGAAACTAAACCCACCAACTCACGTCCCTGGCCACAGTTTACAGATCTCCAGGGGCACATTCCAAAAACCTATCTTGGCACATATGGCAGCTTGTCCCTGGGCGGCATCTTGATATTTGCAGAAATCAAGCAGGCGGCCGGCCCCGAAGGGCCAAGGGCCTACCTGGTACTGACAAAGGCTTCTTCCTACAGAAACTTAACGCACCACCCCACATTCCTGTTCTCAGTTTGCGGTGCTCCATGGGCACTCATAAAGCAGCCGGAGTAGGCACAGGTGGCAGCTTGTCCCTGGGCGGCATCTTGATATGCATGAAAGTCAAGTGGGCAGGCGGCCCCTAATGGCCCAGGGCATACCTGGTACTGTCAAAGGCTTCTGCCCGGGGAAACTAAAGGAACCACCCCACATTCCTGGTCTCATTTTGCAGAGCTCCATGGGCACTCATAGCAGCCTGAATTGGCACAGCTGGCAGCTTGTCCCTGGGCGGCATCTTGATATTCGTGGAAATCCTGCTGCAAGCCGGCATCTAAGGACCGAGGGCCTACCTGGTACTGACAAAGGCTTCTGACCGGGGAAAGAAAACCCACCACCCCACGTTCCTGGTCTCAGTTTGCAGAGCTCCATGGGCACTCTCAAAGCAGCGCGAGTTGGCACAGGTGGCAGCTTGTCCCTGGCAGCATCTTGATATTCGTGGAAATCCAGCTGGCAGCCGGCCCCAAAGGGCGAATGGCCTACCTGGTACTGACAAAGGCATCTGCCCAGGGAAACTAAACTCACCACCCCACGTTCCTGGTCTCAGTTTTCAGTGCTCTATGGGCACGCTCAAAGCAGCCTGAGTTGGCACAGGTGGCAGCTTCTCCCTGGGCGGCATCTTGATATTCATGGAAATCCTGCTGCCAGCCGGCCCCTAAGGGCCGAGGGACTACCTGATACTGACAAAGGCTTCTGCCTTGGAAAACAAAACCCACCACCATACGTTCCTGGTCTCAGTTTGCAGAGCTCCATGGGCACTCTCAAAGCAGCCCAATTTGGCACGGGTGGCAGCCTGTGCCCGAGCAGCAGATTGATTATGGTGCAAATCCAGCAGTCAGCTGGCGTCTTCATGTTTAGGGGCACCCAGTGATTGTGATGGATTCTGCCAAGGAAAAAATATTTACCAACTCACGTCCCTGGCCACAGTTTTCAGATCTCCTTGGGCACATTCCAAAAAGCCCATCTTAGCACGTGTGGCAGCTTGTCCCTGGGCGGCATCTTGATAATTCTGGAAATCAAGCAGGTGGCCGGCCCCTAAAGGCCAAGGGCTTACCTGGTACTGACAAAGGCTTCTGCCCAGGGAAACTAAACCCACCACCCCACATTCCTGTTCTCAGTTTGCGGTGCTCCATGGGCACTCTCAAAGCAGCCCGAGTTGGCAGACGTGGCAGCTTGTCCCTGGGTGGCATCTTGATATTCGTGGAAATCCAGCGAGCAGATGGCCCTGAATGCCCGAGGGCCAACCTGGTACTGACAAAGGCTTCTGCCCAGGGAAACTAAACGCACCACCCCATGTTCCTGGTCGCAATTTTCAGTGCTCCATGGACACTCGCAAAGCAGCGCAAGTTGGCACAGGTGGAAGCTTTTCCCTGGGCAGCATCTTGATATTCGTGGAAATCCAACGGGCAGCCGGCCCCTAAGAGCCGAGGGCCAAGCTGGTACTGACAAAGGCTTCTGCCCAGGGAAACAAAACCCACCACCCCACGTTCCTGTTCTAAGTTTGCAGAGCTCTATGGGCACTCTCAAAGCAGCCCGACTTGGCACAGGTGGCAGCTTGTCCCTGGGCGGCATCTTGATATTCTTGGAAATCCAGTAGGAAGCCGGCCACTAAGGACCGAGGGCCTACCTGGTACTGACAAAGGCTTCTGCCCAGGGAAACAAAACCCACCACCCCACATTCCTGGTCTCAGTTTTCAGTGCTCTATAGGCTCTCTCAAAGCAGCCCGAGTAGGCACAGGTGGAAGCTTGTCCCGGGGCGGCATCTTGATATTGGTGGAAATCCAGGAGGCAGCTGGCCCGGAAGAGCCGAAAGCCTACCTTGTACTGACAAAGGCTTCTGCCAGGGAAACTAAGCCCACCACCCCACGTTCCTGGCCTCAGTTTTCAGTGCTCCATGGGAAGACTCCAAGCAGCCAGAGTAGGCTCAGGTGGCAGCTTGTCCCTGGGCAGCATCTTGATATTTGTGGAAATCCTGCTGCCAGCCTGCCCCGAAGGGCCGAGGGCCAAGCTGGTACTGACAAAGGCTTCTGCCTTGGAAAACAAAACCCACCACCTCTTGTTCGTGATCTCAGTTTTCAGTGCTCTATGCGCAATCTCAAAGCAGCCCAATTTGGCACGGGTGGCAGCCTGTGCCCGAGCAGCAGATTGATTATGGTGCAAATCCAGCAGTCAGCTGGCGTCTTCATGTTTAGGGGCACCCAGTGATTGTGATGGATTCTGCCAAGGAAAAAATATTTACCAACTCACGTCCCTGGCCACAGTTTTCAGATCTCCTTGGGCACATTCCAAAAAGCCCATCTTGGCACGTGTGGCAGCTTGTCCCTGGGCGGCATCTTGGTAATTGCGGAAATCAAGCAGGCGGCCGGCCCCTAAAGGCCAAGGGCTTACCTGGTACTGACAAAGGCTTCTGCCCAGGGAAACTAAACCCACCACCCCACATTCCTGTTCTCAGTTTGCGGTGCTCCATGGGCACTCTCAAAGCAGCCCGAGTTGGCAGACGTGGCAGCTTGTCCCTGGGTGGCATCTTGATATTCGTGGAAATCCAGCGGGCAGATGGCCCTGAATGCCCGAGGGCCAACCTGGTACTGACAAAGGCTTCTGCCCAGGGAAACTAAACGCACCACCCCACGTTCCTGGTCTCAGTTTGCAGTGCGACATGGGCACTCACAAATCAGCCTGAGTAGGCACAGGTGGCAGCTTGTCCCTGGGCAGCATATTGATATTCATGGAAACTCATCGGGCAGCCTGCCCCGAAGTCCCAAGGGCCTACCTGGTACTGACAAATGCTTCTGTCCGGGAAAACAAAACCCACCACCCCACGTTCCTGGTCTCAGTTAGCAGAGCTCCATGGGCACTCACAAAGCAGCCCGAGTTGGCACAGGTGGCAGCTTGTCCCTGGGCGGCATCTTGATATTCGTGGAAGTCCAACGGGCAGCCGGCCCCTAAGAGCCGAGGGCCAAGCTGGTACTGACAAAGGCTTCTGCCCAGGGAAACAAAACTCACCACCCCACGTTCCTGTTCTAAGTTTGCAGAGCTCCATGGGCACTCTCAAAGCAGCCAGAATACGCACAGGTGGCAGCTTGTCCCTGGGCGGCATCTTGATATTCGTGGAAATCCTGCGGACAGCCAGCCCCTAAGAGCCGAGGGCCAACCTGGTACTGACATAGGCTTCTGTCCGGGAAAACAAAACCCACCACGCCACGTTCCTGGTCTCAGTTTGCACTGCTCCATGGGCACTCTCAAAGCAGCCCGCGTTGGCACAGGTGGCAGCTTGTCCCTGGCAGCATCGTGATATTCATGGAAATCCAGCAGGCAGCAGGCCCCAAAGGGCCGATGGCCTACCTGGTACTGACAAAGTCATCTACCCAGGGAAACTAAACGCACCACCCCACGTTCCTGGTCTCAGTTTTGAGTGCTCTATGGGCACTCTCAAAGCAGCCAGAGTAGGCACAGGTGGCAGCTTGTCCCTGGGCGGCATCTTGATATTCTTAGAAATCCAGTAGGAAGCCGGCCACTAAGGACCGAGGGCCTACCTGGTACTGACAAAGGCTTCTGCCCAGGGAAACAAAACCCACCACCCCACATTCCTGGTCTCAGTTTTCAGTGCTCTATGGGCACTCTCAAAGCAGCCAGAGTAGGCACAGGTGGAAGGTTGTCCCGGGGCGGCATCTTGATATTCTTGGAAATCCAGTAGGAAGCCGGCCACTAAGGACCGAGGGCCTACCTGGTACTGACAAAGGCTTCTGCCCAGGGAAACAAAACCCACCACCCCACATTCCTGGTCTCAGTTTTCAGTGCTCTATAGGCTCTCTCAAAGCAGCCCGAGTAGGCACAGGTGGAAGCTTGTCCCGGGGCGGCATCTTGATATTGGTGGAAATCCAGGAGGCAGCTGGCCCGGAAGAGCCGAAAGCCTACCTTGTACTGACAAAGGCTTCTGCCAGGGAAACTAAGCCCACCACCCCACGTTCCTGGCCTCAGTTTTCAGTGCTCCATGGGAAGACTCCAAGCAGCCAGAGTAGGCTCAGGTGGCAGCTTGTCCCTGGGCAGCATCTTGATATTTGTGGAAATCCTGCTGCCAGCCTGCCCCGAAGGGCCGAGGGCCAAGCTGGTACTGACAAAGGCTTCTGCCTTGGAAAACAAAACCCACCACCTCTTGTTCGTGGTCTCAGTTTTCAGTGCTCTATGCGCAATCTCAAAGCAGCCCAATTTGGCACGGGTGGCAGCCTGTGCCCGAGCAGCAGATTGATTATGGTGCAAATCCAGCAGTCAGCTGGCGTCTTCATGTTTAGGGGCACCCAGTGATTGTGATGGATTCTGCCAAGGAAAAAATATTTACCAACTCACGTCCCTGGCCACAGTTTTCAGATCTCCTTGGGCACATTCCAAAAAGCCCATCTTGGCACGTGTGGCAGCTTGTCCCTGGGCGGCATCTTGGTAATTGCGGAAATCAAGCAGGCGGCCGGCCCCTAAAGGCCAAGGGCTTACCTGGTACTGACAAAGGCTTCTGCCCAGGGAAACTAAACCCACCACCCCACATTCCTGTTCTCAGTTTGCGGTGCTCCATGGGCACTCTCAAAGCAGCCCGAGTTGGCACAGGTGGCAGCTTGTCCCTGGGTGGCATCTTGATATTCGTGGAAATCCAGCGGGCAGATGGCCCTGAATGCCCGAGGGCCAACCTGGTACTGACAAAGGCTTCTGCCCAGGGAAACTAAACGCACCACCCCACGTTCCTGGTCTCAATTTTCAATGCTCCATGGGCACTCTCAAAGCAGCGCGAGTTGGCACAGGTGGAAGCTTTTCCCTGGGCAGCCTCTTGATATTTGTGGAAATCCAGCAGTCCGCCGGCCCGGAAGAGCCGAAAGCCTACCTGGTACTGACAAAGGCTTCTGCCCGGGGAAACTAAACCCACCACCCCACGTTCCTGGTCTCAGTTTGCAGTGCTCTATGGGCACTCACAAATCAGCCCGAGTAGGCACAGGTGGCAGCTTGTCCCTGGGCGGCATCTTGATATGCGTGGAAACCCAGCAAGCAGACGGCCCGGAAGGGCCAAGGGCCTAGCTGGTACTGACAACGGCTTCTGTCCGGGAAAACAAAAGCCTGCACCCCAAGTTCCTGATCTCAGTTTGCAGAGCTCCATGGGCACTCTCAAAGCAGCCCAATTTGGCACGGGTGGCAGCCTGTGCCCGAGCAGCAGATTGATTATGGTGCAAATCCAGCAGTCAGCTGGCGTCTTCATGTTTAGGGGCACCCAGTGATTGTGATGGATTCTGCCAAGGAAAAAATATTTACCAACTCACGTCCCTGGCCACAGTTTTCAGATCTCCTTGGGCACATTCCAAAAAGCCCATCTTGGCACGTGTGGCAGCTTGTCCCTGGGCGGCATCTTGATAATTCTGGAAATCAAGCAGGTGGCCGGCCCCTAAAGGCCAAGGGCTTACCTGGTACTGACAAAGGCTTCTGCCCAGGGAAACTAAAAACATCACCCCACATTCCTGTTCTCAGTTTGCGGTGCTCCATGGGCACTCTCAAAGCAGCCCGAGTTGGCACAGGTGGCAGCTTGTCCCTGGGCGGCATCTTGATATTCATGGAAGTCCAACGGACAGCAGGCCCCTAAGAGCCGAGGGCCAAGCTGGTACTGACAAAGGCTTCTACCCAGGGGAACAAAACCCACCACCCCACGTTCCTGTTCTAAGTTTGCAGTGCTCTATGGGCACTCTCAAAGCAGCCAGAGCAGGCACAGGTGGCAGCTTGTCCCTGGGTGGCATTTTTATATTGGTGGAAATCCAGCGGGCAGCCGGCCCCTAAGAGCCGAGGGCCAACCTGGTACTGACAAAGGCTTCTGCCCAGGGAAACTAAACGCACCACCCCACGTTCCTGGTCTCAGTTTTCAGTGCTCTATGGGCACTCTCTAAGCAGCCAGAATACGCACAGGTGGCAGCTTGTCCCTGGGCGGCATCTTCATATTCGTGGAAATCCAGCGGACAGCCAGCCCCTAAGAGCCGAGGGCCTACCTGGTACTGACAAAGGCTTCTGTCCGGGAAAACAAAACCCACCACCCCACGTTCCTGGTCTCAGTTTGCACTGCTCCATGGGCACTCTCAAAGCAGCCCGCGTTGGCACAGGTGGCAGCTTGTCCCTGGCAGCATCTTGATATTCGTGGAAATCCAGCAGGAAGCCGGCCCCTAAGAGCCAAGGGCCTACCTGGTAGTGACAAAGTCTTCTGCCCTGGGGAAACTAAACGCACCACCCCACGTTCCTGGTCTCAGTTTTGAGTGCTCTATGGGCACTCTCAAAGCAGCCAGAGTAGGCACAGGTGGCAGCTTGTCCCTGGGCGGCATCTTGATATTCTTGGAAATCCAGTAGGAAGCCGGCCACTAAGGACCGAGGGCCTACCTGGTACTGACAAAGGCTTCTGCCCAGGGAAACTAAACGCACCACCCCACGTTCCTGGTCGCAATTTTCAGTGCTCCATGGACACTCGCAAAGCAGCGCGAGTTGGCACAGGTGGAAGCTTTTCCCTGGGCAGCATCTTGATATTCGTGGAAATCCAACGGGCAGCCGGCCCCTAAGAGCCGAGGGCCAAGCTGGTACTGACAAAGGCTTCTGCCCAGGGAAACAAAACCCACCACCCCACGTTCCTGTTCTAAGTTTGCAGAGCTCTATGGGCACTCTCAAAGCAGCCCGACTTGGCACAGGTGGCAGCTTGTCCCTGGGCGGCATCTTGATATTCTTGGAAATCCAGTAGGAAGCCGGCCACTAAGGACCGAGGGCCTACCTGGTACTGACAAAGGCTTCTGCCCAGGGAAACAAAACCCACCACCCCACATTCCTGGTCTCAGTTTTCAGTGCTCTATAGGCTCTCTCAAAGCAGCCCGAGTAGGCACAGGTGGAAGCTTGTCCCGGGGCGGCATCTTGATATTGGTGGAAATCCAGGAGGCAGCTGGCCCGGAAGAGCCGAAAGCCTACCTTGTACTGACAAAGGCTTCTGCCAGGGAAACTAAGCCCACCACCCCACGTTCCTGGCCTCAGTTTTCAGTGCTCCATGGGAAGACTCCAAGCAGCCAGAGTAGGCTCAGGTGGCAGCTTGTCCCTGGGCAGCATCTTGATATTTGTGGAAATCCTGCTGCCAGCCTGCCCCGAAGGGCCGAGGGCCAAGCTGGTACTGACAAAGGCTTCTGCCTTGGAAAAGAAAACCCACCACCTCTTGTTCGTGGTCTCAGTTTTCAGTGCTCTATGCGCAATCTCAAAGCAGCCCAATTTGGCACGGGTGGCAGCCTGTGCCCGAGCAGCAGATTGATTATGGTGCAAATCCAGCAGTCAGCTGGCGTCTTCATGTTTAGGGGCACCCAGTGATTGTGATGGATTCTGCCAAGGAAAAAATATTTACCAACTCACGTCCCTGGCCACAGTTTTCAGATCTCCTTGGGCACATTCCAAAAAGCCCATCTTGGCACGTGTGGCAGCTTGTCCCTGGGCGGCATCTTGATAATTGCGAAAATCAAGCAGGCGGCCGGCCCCTAAAGGCCAAGGGCTTACCTGGTACTGACAAAGGCTTCTGCCCAGGGAAACTAAACCCACCACCCCACATTCCTGTTCTCAGTTTGCGGTGCTCCATGGGCACTCTCAAAGCAGCCCGAGTTGGCACAGGTGGCAGCTTGTCCCTGGGTGGCATCTTGATATTCATGGAAATCCAGCGGGCAGATGGCCCTGAATGCCCGAGGGCCAACCTGGTACTGACAAAGGCTTCTGCCCAGGGAAACTAAACGCACCACCCCACGTTCCTGGTCTCAATTTTCAGTGCTCCATGGGCACTCTCAAAGCAGCGCGAGTTGGCACAGGTAGAAGCTTTTCCCTGGGCAGCATCTTGATATTTGTGGAAATCCAGCAGGCCGCCGGCCTGGAAGAGCCGAAAGCCTACCTGGTACTGACAAAGGCTTCTGCCCGGGGAAACTAAACCCACCACCCCACGTTCCTGGTCTCAGTTTGCAGTGCTCCATGGGCACTCACAAATCAGCCCGAGTAGGCACAGGTGGCAGCTTGTCCCTGGGCGGCATCCTGATATGCGTGGAAACCCAGCAAGCAGACGGCCCGGAAGGGCCAAGGGCCTAGCTGGTACTGAGAAAGGCTTCTGTCCGGGAAAACAAAAGCCTGCACCCCAAGTTCCTGGTCTCAGTTTGCAGAGCTCCATGGGCACTCTCAAAGCAGCCCGAGTAGGCACAGGTGGCAGCTTGTCCCTGGGCGGCATCTTGATATTCATGGAAATCCAACGGACAGCAGGCCCCTAAGAGCCGAGGGCCAAGCTGGTACTGACAAAGGCTTCTGCCCAGGGGAACAAAACCCACCACCCCACGTTCCTGTTCTAAGTTTGCAGTGCTCTATGGGCACTCTCAAAGCAGCCAGAGCAGGCAGAGGTGGCAGCTTGTCCCTGGGTGGCATTTTTATATTCGTGGAAATCCAGCGGGCAGCCGGCCCCCAAGAGCCGAGGGCCAACCTGGTACTGACAAAGGCTTCTGCCCAGGGAAACTAAACGCACCACCCCACGTTCCTGGTCTCAGTTTTCAGTGCTCTATGGGCACTCTCTAAGCAGCCAGAATACGCACAGGTGGCAGCTTGTCCCTGGGCGGCATCTTCATATTCGTGGAAATCCAGCGGACAGCCAGCCCCTAAGAGCCGAGGGCCTACCTGGTACAGACAAAGGCTTCTGTCCGGGAAAACAAAACCCACCACCCCACGTTCCTGCTCTCAGTTTGCACTGCTCCATGGGCACTCTCAAAGCAGCCAGAGTAGGCACAGGTGGCAGCTTGTCCCTGGGCGGCATCTTGATATTCTTGGAAATCCAGTAGGAAGCCGGCCACTAAGGACCGAGGGCCTACCTGGTACTGACAAAGGCTTCTGCCCAGGAAAACAAAACCCACCACCCCACATTCCTGGTCTCAGTTTTCAGTGCTCTATAGGCTCTCTCAAAGAAGCCAGAGTAGGCACAGGTGGAAGCTTGTCCCGGGGCGGCATCTTGATATTGGTGGAAATCCAGGAGGCAGCTGGCCCGGAAGACCCGAAAGCCTACCTTGTACTGACAAAGGCTTCTGCCAGGGAAACTAAGCCCACCACCCCACGTTCCTGGCCTCAGTTTTCAGTGCTCCATGGGAAGACTCCAAGCAGCCAGAGTAGGCTCAGGTGGCAGCTTGTCCCTGGGCAGCATCTTGATATTTGTGGAAATCCTGCTGCTAGCCTGCCCCGAAGGGCCGAGGGCCAAGCTGGTACTGACAAAGGCTTCTGCCTTGGAAAAGAAAACCCACCACCTCTTGTTCGTGGTCTCAGTTTTCAGTGCTCTATGCGCAATCTCAAAGCAGCCCAATTTGGCACGGGTGGCAGCCTGTGCCCGAGCAGCAGATTGATTATGGTGCAAATCCAGCAGTCAGCTGGCGTCTTCATGTTTAGGGGCACCCAGTGATTGTGATGGATTCTGCCAAGGAAAAAATATTTACCAACTCACGTCCCTGGCCACAGTTTTCAGATCTCCTTGGGCACATTCCAAAAAGCCCATCTTGGCACGTGTGGCAGCTTGTCCCTGGGCGGCATCTTGGTAATTGCGGAAATCAAGCAGGCGGCCGGCCCCTAAAGGCCAAGGGCTTACCTGGTACTGACAAAGGCTTCTGCCCAGGGAAACTAAACCCACCACCCCACATTCCTGTTCTCAGTTTGCGGTGCTCCATGGGCACTCTCAAAGCAGCCCGAGTTGGCAGACGTGGCAGCTTGTCCCTGGGTGGCATCTTGATATTCGTGGAAATCCAGCGGGCAGATGGCCCTGAATGCCCGAGGGCCAACCTGGTACTGACAAAGGCTTCTGCCCAGGGAAACTAAACGCACCACCCCACGTTCCTGGTCTCAATTTTCAGTGCTCCATGGGCACTCTCAAAGCAGTGCGAGTTGGCACAGGTGGAAGCTTTTCCCTGGGGAGCATCTTGATATTTGTTGAAATCCAGCAGGCCGCCGGCCCGGAAGAGCCGAAAGCCTACCTGGTACTGACAAAGGCTTTTGCCCGGGGAAACTAAACCCACCACCCCACGTTCCTGGTCTCAGTTTGCAGTGCTCCATGGGCACTCACAAATCAGCCCGAGAAGGCACAGGTGGCAGCTTGTCCCTGGGCGGCATCCTGATATGCGTGGAAACCCAGCAAGCAGACGGCCCGGAAGGGCCAAGGGCCTAGCTGGTACTGACAAAGGCTTCTGCCCGGGAAAACAAAAGCCTGCACCCCAAGTTCCTGATCTCAGTTTGCAGAGCTCCATGGGCACTGTCAAAGCAGCCCGAGTTGGCAAAGGTGGCAGCTTGTCCCTGGGTGGCATCTTGATATTCATGGAAATCCAGCGGGCAGATGGCCCTGAATGCCCGAGGGCCAACCTGGTACTGACAAAGTCTTCTGCCCAGGGAAACAAAACCCACCACCCCACATTCCTGGTCTCAGTTTTCAGTGCTCTATAGGCTCTCTCAAAGCAGCCCGAGTAGGCACAGGTGGAAGCTTGTCCCGGGGCGGCATCTTGATATTGGTGGAAATCCAGGAGGCAGCTGGCCCGGAAGAGCCGAAAGCCTACCTTGTACTGACAAAGGCTTCTGCCAGGGAAACTAAGCCCACCACCCCACGTTCCTGGCCTCAGTTTTCAGTGCTCCATGGGAAGACTCCAAGCAGCCAGAGTAGGCTCAGGTGGCAGCTTGTCCCTGGGCAGCATCTTGATAATTGCGAAAATCAAGCAGGCGGCCGGCCCCTAAAGGCCAAGGGCTTACCTGGTACTGACAAAGGCTTCTGCCCAGGGAAACTAAACCCACCACCCCACATTCCTGTTCTCAGTTTGCGGTGCTCCATGGGCACTCTCAAAGCAGCCCGAGTTGGCACAGGTGGAAGCTTGTCCCTGGGTGGCATCTTGATATTCGTGGAAATCCAGCGGGCAGATGGCCCTGAATGCCCGAGGGCCAACCTGGTACTGACAAAGGCTTCTGCCCAGGGAAACTAAACGCACCACCCCACGTTCCTGGTCTCAATTTTCAGTGCTCCATGGGCACTCTCAATGCAGCGCGAGTTGGCACAGGTAGAAGCTTTTCCCTGGGCAGCATCTTGATATTTGTGGAAATCCAGCAGGCCGCCGGCCTGGAAGAGCCGAAAGCCTACCTGGTACTGACAAAGGCTTCTGCCCGGGGAAACTAAACCCACCACCCCACGTTCCTGGTCTCAGTTTGCAGTGCTCCATGGGCACTCACAAATCAGCCCGAGTAGGCACAGGTGGCAGCTTGTCCCTGGGCGGCATCCTGATATGCGTGGAAACCCAGCAAGCAGACGGCCCGGAAGGGCCAAGGGCCTAGCTGGTACTGACAAAGGCTTCTGCCCGGGAAAACAAAAGCCTGCACCCCAAGTTCCTGGTCTCAGTTTGCAGAGCTCCATGGGCACTCTCAAAGCAGCCCGAGTTGGCACAGGTGGCAGCTTGTCCCTGGGCGGCATCTTGATATTCATGGAAACTCATCGGGCAGCCTGCCCCGAAGTCCCAAGGGCCTACCTGGTACTGACAAATGCTTCTGTCTGGGAAAACAAAACCCACCACCCCACGTTCCTGGTCTCAGTTAGCAGAGCTCCATGGGCACTCACAAAGCAGCCCGAGTTGGCACAGGTGGCAGCTTGTCCCTGGGCGGCATCTTGATATTCGTGGAAATCCAACGGGCAGCCGGCCCCTAAGAGCCGAGGGCCAAGCTGGTACTGACAAAGGCTTCTGCCCAGGGAAACAAAACCCACCACCCCACATTCCTGTTCTAAGTTTGCAGAGCTCTATGGGCACTCTCAAAGCAGCCAGAATACGCACAGGTGGCAGCTTGTCCCTGGGCGGCATCTTGATATTCGTGGAAATCCAGCGGACAGCCAGGCCCTAAGAGCCGAGGGCCTACCTGATACTGACAAAGGCTTCTGTCCGGGAAAACAAAACCCACCACCCCACGTTCCTGGTCTCAGTTTGCACTGCTCCATGGGCACTCTCAAAGCAGCCCGCGTTGGCACAGGTGGCAGCTTGTCCCTGGCAGCATCTTGATATTCGTGGAAATCCAGCAGGCAGCCGGCCCCTAAGAGCCAAGGGCCCACCTGGTAGTGACAAAGTCTTCTGCCCTGGGGAAACTAAACGCACCACCCCACGTTCCTGGTCTCAGTTTGCAGTGCTCTATGGGCACTCTCAAAGCAGCCAGAGTAGGCACAGGTGGCAGCTTGTCCCTGGGCGGCATCTTGATATTCTTGGAAATCCAGTAGGAAGCCGGCCACGAAGGACCGAGGGCCTACCTGGTACTGACAAAGGCTTCTGCCCAGGGAAACAAAACCCACCACCCCACATTCCTGGTCTCAGTTTTCAGTGCTCTATAGGCTCTCTCAAAGCAGCCAGAGTAGGCACAGGTGGAAGCTTGTCCCGGGGCGGCATCTTGATATTGGTGGAAATCCAGGAGGCAGCTGGCCCGGAAGACCCGAAAGCCTACCTTGTACTGACAAAGGCTTCTGCCAGGGAAACTAAGCCCACCACCCCACGTTCCTGGCCTCAGTTTTCAGTGCTCCATGGGAAGACTCCAAGCAGCCAGAGTAGGCTCAGGTTGCAGCTTGTCCCTGGGCAGCATCTTGATATTTGTGGAAATCCTGCTGCCAGCCTGCCCCGAAGGGCCGAGGGCCAAGCTGGTACTGACAAAGGCTTCTGCCTTGGAAAAGAAAACCCACCACCTCTTGTTCGTGGTCTCAGTTTTCAGTGCTCTATGCGCAATCTCAAAGCAGCCCGAGTTGGCACAGATGGCAGCTTCTCCTTGGAAGAATCTTGATATTCGTGGAAATCCAGCGGGAAGCCAGCCTCTAAGGGCCGAGGGCCTACCTGGTATTGACAAAGGCTTCTGCCCGGGGAAACTAAAGGAACCACCCCACGTTCCTGGTCTCATTTTGCAGAGCTCTATGGGCACTCATAGCAGCCTGAATTGGCACAGGTGGCAGCTTGTCCCTGGGCGGCATCTTGACATTTGTGAAAATCCTGCTGCCAGCCGGCATCTAAGGACCGAGGGCCTACCTGGTACTGACAAAAGCTTCTGCCCAGGAAACAAAACCCACCACCCCATGTAACTGGTCTCAGTTTGCAGAGCTCCATGGGCACTCTCAAAGCAGCGCGAGTTGGCACAGGTGGCAGCTTGTCCCTGGGCGGCATCTTGATATTCATGGAAATCCTGCTGCTAGCTGGCCCCGAAGGGCCGAGGGCCAAGCTGGTACTGACAAAGGCTTCTGCCTTGGAAAACAAAACCCACCACCTCTTGTTCGTGGTCTCAGTTTTCAGTGCTCTATGCGCAATCTCAAAGCAGCCCAATTTGGCACGGGTGGCAGCCTGTGCCCGAGCAGCAGATTGATTATGGTGCAAATCCAGCAGTCAGCTGGCGTCTTCATGTTTAGGGGCACCCAGTGATTGTGATGGATTCTGCCAAGGAAAAAATATTTACCAACTCACGTCCCTGGCCACAGTTTTCAGATCTCCTTGGGCACATTCCAAAAAGCCCATCTTGGCCGTGTGGCAGCTTGTCCCTGGGCGGCATCTTGATAATTGCGGAAATCAAGCAGGCGGCCGGCCCCTAAAGGCCAAGGGCTTACCTGGTACTGACAAAGGCTTCTGCCCAGGGAAACTAAACCCACCACCCCACATTCCTGTTCTCAGTTTGCGGTGCTCCATGGGCACTCTCAAAGCAGCCCGAGTTGGCAGACGTGGCAGCTTGTCCCTGGGTGGCATCTTGATATTCGTGGAAATCCAGCGGGCAGATGGCCCTGAATGCCCGAGGGCCAACCTGGTACTGACAAAGGCTTCTGCCCAGGGAAACTAAACGCACCACCCCACGTTCCTGGTCTCAATTTTCAGTGCTCCATGGGCACTCTCAAAGCAGCGCGAGTTGGCACAGGTGGAAGCTTTTCCCTGGGCAGCATCTTGATATTCGTGGAAATCCAGCAGGCCGCCGGACTGGAAGAGCCGAAAGCCTACCTGGTACTGACAAACGCTTCTGCCCAGGGAAACTAAACCCACCACCCCACGTTCCTGGTCTCAGTTTGCAGTGCTCCATGGGCACTCACAAATCAGCCCGAGTAGGCACAGGTGGCAGCTTGTCCCTGGGCGGCATCCTGATATGCGTGGAAACCCAGCAAGCAGACGGCCCGGAAGGGCCAAGGGCCTAGCTGGTACTGACAAAGGCTTCTGTCCGGGAAAACAAAAGCCTGCACCCCAAGTTCCTGGTCTCAGTTTGCAGAGCTCCATGGGCACTCTCAAAGCAGCCCGAGTTGGCACAGGTGGCAGCTTGTCCCTGGGCGGCATCTTGATATTCGTGGAAATCCTACGGGCAGCCGGCCCCTAAGAGCCGAGGGCCAAGCTGGTACTGACAAAGGCTTCTGCCCAGGGAATCTAAACGCACCACCCCACGTTCCTGGCCTCAATTTTCAGTGCTCTATGGGCACTCTCTAAGCAGCCAGAGTAGGCACAGGTGGAAGCTTGTCCCGGGGCGGCATCTTGATATTCTTGGAAATACAGCGGGAAGCCGGCCTCTAAGGACCGATGGCCTACCTGGTACTGACAAAGGCTTCTGCCCGGGAAATCTAAACGCACGACCCCACGTTCCTGGTCTCATTTTGCAGAACTCTATCGGCACTCTCAAAGCAGCCAGAGCAGGCACAGGTGGCAGCTTGTCCCTGGGTAGCATTTAGATATTCGTGGAAATCCAGCGGGCAGCCGGCCCCTAAGAGCCGAGGGCCAAGCTGGTACTGACAAAGGCTTCTGCCCAGGGAATCTAAACGCACCACCCCACGTTCCTGGCCTCAGTTTTCAGTGCTCTATGGGCACTCTCAAAGCAGCCAGAGTAGGCACAGGTGGCAGCTTGTCCCTGGGCGGCATCTTCATATTCTTGGAAATCCAGTAGGAAGCCGGCCACTAAGGACCGAGGGCCTACCTGGTACTGACAAAGGCTTCTGCCCAGGGAAACAAAACCCACCACCCCACATTCCTGGTCTCAGTTTTCAGTGCTCTATAGGCTCTCTCAAAGCAGCCCGAGTAGGCACAGGTGGAAGCTTGTCCCGGGGCGGCATCTTGATATTGGTGGAAATCCAGGAGGCAGCTGGCCCGGAAGAGCCGAAAGCCTACCTTGTACTGACAAAGGCTTCTGCCAGGGAAACTAAGCCCACCACCCCACGTTCCTGGCCTCAGTTTTCAGTGCTCCATGGGAAGACTCCAAGCAGCCAGAGTAGGCTCAGGTGGCAGCTTGTCCCTGGGCAGCATCTTGATATTGGTGGAAATCCTGCTGCCAGCCTGCCCCGAAGGGCCGAGGGCCAAGCTGGTACTGACAAAGGCTTCTGCCTTGGAAAACAAAACCCACCACCTCTTGTTCGTGGTCTCAGTTTTCAGTGCTCTATGCGCAATCTCAAAGCAGCCAGAGTTGGCACAGATGGCAGCTTGTCCTTGGAAGAATCTTGATATTCGTGGAAATCCAGCGGGAAGCCAGCCTCTAAGGGCCGAGGGCCTACCTGGTATTGACAAAGGCTTCTGCCCGGGGAAACTAAAGGAACCACCCCACGTTCCTGGTCTCATTTTGCAGAGCTCTATGGGCACTCATAGCAGCCTGAATTGGCACAGGTGGCAGCTTGTCCCTGGGCGGCATCTTGACATTCGTGAAAATCCTGCTGCCAGCCGGCATCTAAGGACCGAGGGCCTACCTGGTACTGACAAAAGCTTCTGACCGGGGAAACAAAATCCACCACCCCATGTAACTGGTCTCAGTTTGCAGAGCTCCATGGGCACTCTCAAAGCAGCCCGAGTTGGCACAGGTGGCAGCTTGTCCCTGGCAGCATCTTGATATTCATGGAAATCCAGGTGGCAGCCGGCCCCAAAGGGCCGATGGCCTACCTGGTACTGACAAAGGCATCTGCCCAGGGAAACTAAACTCACCACCCCACGTTCCTGGTCTCAGTTTGCAGTGCTCCATGGGCACTCTCAAAGCAGCCTGAGTTGGCACAGGTGGCAGCTTGTCCCTGGGCAGCATCTTGATATTCATGGAAATCCTGCTGCTAGCCGGCCCCTAAGGGCCGAGGGCCTATCTGATACTGACAAAGGCTTCTGCCTTGGAAAACAAAACCCACCACCCCACGTTCCTGTTCTAAGTTTGCAGAGCTCCATGGGCACTCTCAAAGCAGCCCAATTTGGCACGGGTGGCAGCCTGTGCCCGAGCAGCAGATTGATTATGGTGCAAATCCAGCAGTCAGCTGGCGTCTTCATGTTTAGGGGCACCCAGTGATTGTGATGGATTCTGCCAAGGAAAAAATATTTACCAACTCACGTCCCTGGCCACAGTTTTCAGATCTCCTTGGGCACATTCCAAAAAGCCCCTCTTAGCACGTGTGGCAGCTTGTCCCTGGGCGGCATCTTGATAATTGCGGAAATCAAGCAGGCGGCCGGCCCCTAAAGGCCAAGGGCTTACCTGGTACTGACAAAGGCTTCTGCCCAGGGAAACTAAACCCACCACCCCACATTCCTGTTCTCAGTTTGCGGTGCTCCATGGGCACTCTCAAAGCAGCCCGAGTTGGCAGACGTGGCAGCTTGTCCCTGGGTGGCATCTTGATATTCATGGAAATCCAGATGGCAGCCGGCCCCAAAGGGCCGATGGCCTACCTGGTACTAACAAAGGCTTCTGCCCAGGGAAACTAAACGCACCACCCCACGTTCCTGGTCTCAATTTTCAGTGCTCCATGGACACTCTCAATGCAGCCCGAGTAGGCACAGGGGGAAGCTTTTCCCTGGGCAGCATCTTGATATTTGTGGAAATCCAGCAGGCCGCTGGCCCGGAAGAGCCGAAAGCCTACCTGGTACTGACAAAGGCTTCTGCCCGGGGAAACTAAACCCACCACCCCACGTTCCTGGTCTCAGTTTTCAGTGCTCTATGGGCACTCACAAATCAGCCCGAGGAGGCACAGGTGGCAGCTTGTCCCTGGGCGGCATCTTGATATGCGTGGAAACCCAGCAAGCAGACGGCCCGGAAGGGCCAAGGGCCTAGCTGGTACTGACAAAGGCTTCTGCCTGGGAAAAAAAAAGCCTGCACCCCAAGTTCCTGATCTCAGTTTGCAGAGCTCCATGGGCACTCTCAAAGCAGCCCGAGTTGGCACAGGTGGCAGCTTGTCCCTGGGCGGCATCTTGACATTCGTGGAAACTCATCGGGCAGCCTGCCCCGAAGTCCCAAGGGCCTACCTGGTACTGACAAATGCTTCTGTCCGGGAAAACAAAACCCACCACCCCACGTTCCTGGTCTCAGTTTGCAGAGCTCCATGGGCACTCTCAAAGCAGCCCGAGTTGGCACAGGTGGAAGCTTGTCCCTGGGCAGCATCTTGATATTCGTGGAAATCCAGCGAGCAGATGGCCCCTAAGAGCCGAGGGCCAACCTGCTACTGACAAAGGCTTCTGCCCAGGGACCTAAACGCACCACCCCACGTTCCTGGTCTCAGTTTTCAGTGCTCTATGGGCACTCTCAAAGCAGCCCGAGTTGGCACAGGTGGAAGCTTGTCCCTGGGCAGCATCTTGATAGTCGTGGAAATCCAGCAGGCAGCTGGGCTCTAAGGTCCGAGGGCCAACCTGGTACTGACAAAGGCTTCTGCCCAGGGAAACTAAACGCACCACCCCACGTTCCTGGTCTCATTTTGCAGAGCTCTATGGGCACTCTCAAAGCAGCCAGAATACGCACAGGTGGCAGCTTGTCCCTGGCAGCATCTTGATATTCGTGGATATCCAGCGGACAGCCAGCCCCTAAGAGCCCAGGGCCTACCTGGTACTGACAAAGGCTTCTGTCCGGGAAAACAAAACCCACCACCCCACGTTCCTGGTCTCAGTTTGCACTGCTCCATGGGCACTCTCAAAGCAGCCCGCGTTGGCACAGGTGGCAGCTTGTCCCTGGCAGCATCTTGATATTCATGTAAATCCAGCAGGCAGCCGGCCCCTAAGAGCCAAGGGCGACCTGGTAGTGACAAAGTCTTCTGCCCTGGGGAAACTAAACGCACCACCCCACGTTCCTGGTCTCAGTTTTCAGTGCACTATGGGCACTCTCAAAGCAGCCAGAGTAGGCACAGGTGGCAGCTTGTCCCTGGGCGGCATCTTGATATTCTTGGAAATCCAGTAGGAAGCCGGCCACTAAGGACCGAGGGCCTACTTGGTACTGACAAAGGCTTCTGCCCAGGGAAACAAAACCCACCACCCCACATTCCTGGTCTCAGTTTTCAGTGCTCTATAGGCTCTCTCAAAGCAGCCCGAGTAGGCACAGGTGGAAGCTTGTCCCGGGGCGGCATCTTGATATTGGTGGAAATCCAGGAGGCAGCTGGCCCGGAAGAGCCGAAAGCCTACCTTGTACTGACAAAGGCTTCTGCCAGGGAAACTAAGCCCACCACCCCACGTTCCTGGCCTCAGTTTTCAGTGCTCCATGGGAAGACTCCAAGCAGCCAGAGTAGGCTCAGGTGGCAGCTTGTCCCTGGGCAGCATCTTGATATTTGTGGAAATCCTGCTGCCAGCCTGCCCCGAAGGGCCGAGGGCCAAGCTGGTACTGACAAAGGCTTCTGCCTTGGAAAAGAAAACCCACCATCTCTTGTTCGTGGTCTCAGTTTTCAGTGCTCTATGCGCAATCTCAAAGCAGCCAGAGTTGGCACAGATGGCAGCTTGTCCTTGGAAGAATCTTGATATTCGTGGAAATCCAGCGGGAAGCCAGCCTCTAAGGGCCGAGGGCCTACCTGGTATTGACAAAGGCTTCTGCCCGGGGAAACTAAAGGAACCACCCCACGTTCCTGGTCTCATTTTGCAGAGCTCTATGGGCACTCATAGCAGCCTGAATTGGCACAGGTGGCAGCTTGTCCCTGGGCGGCATCTTGACATTCGTGAAAATCCTGCTGCCAGCCGGCATCTAAGGACCGAGGGCCTACCTGGTACTGACAAAAGCTTCTGACCGGGGAAACAAAATCCACCACCCCATGTAACTGGTCTCAGTTTGCAGAGCTCCATGGGCACTCTCAAAGCAGCCCGAGTTGGCACAGGTGGCAGCTTGTCCCTGGCAGCATCTTGATATTCATGGAAATCCAGGTGGCAGCCGGCCCCAAAGGGCCGATGGCCTACCTGGTACTGACAAAGGCATCTGCCCAGGGAAACTAAACTCACCACCCCACGTTCCTGGTCTCAGTTTGCAGTGCTCCATGGGCACTCTCAAAGCAGCCTGAGTTGGCACAGGTGGCAGCTTGTCCCTGGGCAGCATCTTGATATTCATGGAAATCCAACGGACAGCAGGCCCCTAAGAGCCGAGGGCCAAGCTGGTACTGACAAAGGCTTCTGCCTTGGAAAACAAAACCCACCACCCCACGTTCCTGTTCTAAGTTTGCAGAGCTCCATGGGCACTCTCAAAGCAGCCCAATTTGGCACGGGTGGCAGCCTGTGCCCGAGCAGCAGATTGATTATGGTGCAAATCCAGCAGTCAGCTGGCGTCTTCATGTTTAGGGGCACCCAGTGATTGTGATGGATTCTGCCAAGGAAAAAATATTTACCAACTCACGTCCCTGGCCACAGTCTTCAGATCTCCTTGGGCACATTCCAAAAAGCCCCTCTTAGCACGTGTGGCAGCTTGTCCCTGGGCGGCATCTTGATAATTGCGGAAATCAAGCAGGCGGCCGGCCCCTAAAGGCCAAGGGCTTACCTGGTACTGACAAAGGCTTCTGCCCAGGGAAACTAAACCCACCACCCCACATTCCTGTTCTCAGTTTGCGGTGCTCCATGGGCACTCTCAAAGCAGCCCGAGTTGGCAGACGTGGCAGCTTGTCCCTGGGTGGCATCTTGATATTCGTGGAAATCCAGCGGGCAGATGGCCCTGAATGCCCGAGGGCCAACCTGGTACTGACAAAGGCTTCTGCCCAGGGAAACTAAACACACCACCCCACGTTCCTGGTCTCAATTTTCAGTGCTCCATGGACACTCTCAATGCAGCCCGAGTAGGCACAGGGGGAAGCTTTTCCCTGGGCAGCATCTTGATATTTGTGGAAATCCAGCAGGCCGCTGGCCCGGAAGAGCCGAAAGCCTACCTGGTACTGACAAAGGCTTCTGCCCGGGGAAACTAAACCCACCACCCCACGTTCCTGGTCTCAGTGTTCAGTGCTCTATGGGCACTCACAAATCAGCCCGAGTAGGCACAGGTGGCAGCTTGTCCCTGGGCGGCATCTTGATATGCGTGGAAACCCAGCAAGCAGACGGCCCGGAAGGGCCAAGGGCCTAGCTGGTACTGACAAAGGCTTCTGTCTGGGAAAAAAAAAGCCTGCACCCCAAGTTCCTGATCTCAGTTTGCAGAGCTCCATGGGCACTCTCAAAGCAGCCCGAGTTGGCACAGGTGGCAGCTTGTCCCTGGGCGGCATCTTGACATTCGTGGAAACTCATCGGGCAGCCTGCCCCGAAGTCCCAAGGGCCTACCTGGTACTGACAAATGCTTCTGTCCGGGAAAACAAAACCCACCACCCCACGTTCCTGGTCTCAGTTTGCAGAGCTCCATGGGCACTCTCAAAGCAGCCCGAGTTGGCACAGCTGGCAGCTTGTCCCTGGCAGCATCTTGATATTCGTGGAAATCCAGCGAGCAGATGGCCCCTAAGAGCCGAGGGCCAACCTGCTACTGACAAAGGCTTCTGCCCAGGGACCTAAACGCACCACCCCACGTTCCTGGTCTCAGTTTGCAGAGCTCCGTGGGCACTCTCAAAGCAGCCCGAGTTGGCACAGGTGGAAGCTTGTCCCTGGGCAGCATCTTGATATTCGTGGAAATCCAGCAGGCAGCCGGGCTCTAAGGTCCGAGGGCCTACCTGGTACTGACAAAGGCTTCTGCCCAGGGAAACTAAACGCACCACCCCACGTTCCTGGTCTCATTTTGCAGAGCTCTATGGGCAGTCTCAAAGCAGCCAGAATACGCACAGGTGGCAGCTTGTCCCTGGCAGCATCTTGATATTCGTGGAAATCCAGCGGACAGCCAGCCCCTAAGAGCCCAGGGCCTACCTGGTACTGACAAAGGCTTCTGTCCGGGAAAACAAAACCCACCACCCCACGTTCCTGGTCTCAGATTGCACTGCTCCATGGGCACTCTCAAAGCAGCCCGCGTTGGCACAGGTGGCAGCTTGTCCCTGGCAGCATCTTGATATTCATGTAAATCCAGCAGGCAGCCGGCCCCTAAGAGCCAAGGGCGACCTGGTAGTGACAAAGTCTTCTGCCCTGGGGAAACTAAACGCACCACCCCACGTTCCTGGTCTCAGTTTTCAGTGCTCTATGGGCACTCTCAAAGCAGCCAGAGTAGGCACAGGTGGAAGCTTGTCCCTGGGCGGCATCTTGATATTCTTGGAAATCCAGTAGGAAGCCGGCCACTAAGGACCGAGGGCCTACCTGGTACTGACAAAGGCTTCTGCCCAGGGAAACAAAACCCACCACCCCACATTCCTGGTCTCAGTTTTCAGTGCTCTATAGGCTCTCTCAAAGCAGCCAGAGTAGGCACAGGTGGAAGCTTGTCCCGGGGCGGCATCTTGATATTGGTGGAAATCCAGGAGGCAGCTGGCCCGGAAGAGCCGAAAGCCTACCTTGTACTGACAAAGGCTTCTGCCAGGGAAACTAAGCCCACCACCCCACGTTCCTGGCCTCAGTTTTCAGTGCTCCATGGGAAGACTCCAAGCAGCCAGAGTAGGCTCAGGTGGCAGCTTGTCCCTGGGCAGCATCTTGATATTTGTGGAAATCCTGCTGCCAGCCTGCCCCGAAGGGCCGAGGGCCAAGCTGGTACTGACAAAGGCTTCTGCCTTGGAAAAGAAAACCCACCATCTCTTGTTCGTGGTCTCAGTTTTCAGTGCTCTATGCGCAATCTCAAAGCAGCCAGAGTTGGCACAGATGGCAGCTTGTCCTTGGAAGAATCTTGATATTCGTGGAAATCCAGCGGGAAGCCAGCCTCTAAGGGCCGAGGGCCTACCTGGTATTGACAAAGGCTTCTGCCCGGGGAAACTAAAGGAACCACCCCACATTCCTGGTCTCATTTTGCAGAGCTCTATGGGCACTCATAGCAGCCTGAATTGGCACAGGTGGCAGCTTGTCCCTGGGCGGCATCTTGACATTCGTGAAAATCCTGCTGCCAGCCGGCATCTAAGGACCGAGGGCCTACCTGGTACTGACAAAAGCTTCTGACCGGGGAAACAAAATCCACCACCCCATGTAACTGGTCTCAGTTTGCAGAGCTCCATGGGCACTCTCAAAGCAGCGCGAGTTGGCACAGGTGGCAGCTTGTCCCTGGCAGCATCTTGATATTCATGGAAATCCAGGTGGCAGCCGGCCCCAAAGGGCCGATGGCCTACCTGGTACTGACAAAGGCATCTGCCCAGGGAAACTAAACTCACCACCCCACGTTCCTGGTCTCAGTTTGCAGTGCTCCATGGGCACTCTCAAAGCAGCCTGAGTTGGCACAGGTGGCAGCTTGTCCCTGGGCAGCATCTTGATATTCATGGAAATCCTGCTGCTAGCCGGCCCCTAAGGGCCGAGGGCCTATCTGATACTGACAAAGGCTTCTGCCTTGGAAAACAAAACCCACCACCCCACGTTCCTGTTCTAAGTTTGCAGAGCTCCATGGGCACTCTCAAAGCAGCCCAATTTGGCACAGGTGGCAGCCTGTGCCCGAGCAGCAGATTGATTATGGTGCAAATCCAGCAGTCAGCTGGCGTCTTCATGTTTAGGGGCACCCAGTGATTGTGATGGATTCTGCCAAGGAAAAAATATTTACCAACTCACGTCCCTGGCCACAGTTTTCAGATCTCCCTGGGCACATTCCAAAAAGCCCCTCTTAGCACGTGTGGCAGCTTGTCCCTGGGCGGCATCTTGATAATTGCGGAAATCAAGCAGGCGGCCGGCCCCTAAAGGCCAAGGGCTTACCTGGTACTGACAAAGGCTTCTGCCCAGGGAAACAAAACCCACCACCCCACATTCCTGTTCTCAGTTTGCGGTGCTCCATGGGCACTCTCAAAGCAGCCCGAGTTGGCAGACGTGGCAGCTTGTCCCTGGGTGGCATCTTGATATTCGTGGAAATCCAGCGGGCAGATGGCCCTGAATGCCCGAGGGCCAACCTGGTACTGACAAAGGCTTCTGCCCAGGGAAACTAAACGCACCACCCCACGTTCCTGGTCTCAATTTTCAGTGCTCCATGGACACTCTCAATGCAGCCCGAGTAGGCACAGGGGGAAGCTTTTCCCTGGGCAGCATCTTGATATTTGTGGAAATCCAGCAGGCCGCTGGCCCGGAAGAGCCGAAAGCCTACCTGGTACTGACAAAGGCTTCTGCCCGGGGAAACTAAACCCACCACCCCACGTTCCTGGTCTCAGTTTTCAGTGCTCTATGGGCACTCACAAATCAGCCCGAGTAGGCACAGGTGGCAGCTTGTCCCTGGGCGGCATCTTGATATGCGTGGAAACCCAGCAAGCAGACGGCCCGGAAGGGCCAAGGGCCTAGCTGGTACTGACAAAGGCTTCTGTCTGGGAAAAAAAAAGCCTGCACCCCAAGTTCCTGATCTCAGTTTGCAGAGCTCCATGGGCACTC
The DNA here is from genome assembly GCF_015832195.1 of Motacilla alba alba. NCBI lineage: Eukaryota > Metazoa > Chordata > Aves > Passeriformes > Motacillidae > Motacilla > Motacilla alba. The sequence goes on along the minus strand of NC_052022.1, from coordinate 38,345,739 downwards.
TCAAAGCAGCCCGAGTTGGCACAGGTGGCAGCTTGTCCCTGGGCGGCATCTTGACATTCGTGGAAACTCATCGGGCAGCCTGCCCCGAAGTCCCAAGGGCCTACCTGGTACTGACAAATGCTTCTGTCCGGGAAAACAAAACCCACCACCCCACGTTCCTGGTCTCAGTTTGCAGAGCTCCATGGGCACTCTCAAAGCAGCCCGAGTTGGCACAGCTGGCAGCTTGTCCCTGGCAGCATCTTGATATTCGTGGAAATCCAGCGAGCAGATGGCCCCTAAGAGCCGAGGGCCAACCTGCTACTGACAAAGGCTTCTGCCCAGGGACCTAAACGCACCACCCCACGTTCCTGGTCTCAGTTTTCAGTGCTCTATGGGCACTCTCAAAGCAGCCCGAGTTGGCACAGGTGGAAGCTTGTCCCTGGGCAGCATCTTGATAGTCGTGGAAATCCAGCAGGCAGCTGGGCTCTAAGGTCCGAGGGCCAACCTGGTACTGACAAAGGCTTCTGCCCAGGGAAACTAAACGCACCACCCCACGTTCCTGGTCTCATTTTGCAGAGCTCTATGGGCACTCTCAAAGCAGCCAGAATACGCACAGGTGGCAGCTTGTCCCTGGCAGCATCTTCATATTCGTGGAAATCCAGCGAACAGCCAGCCCCTAAGAGCCGAGGGCCTACCTGCTACTGACAAAGGCTTCTGTCCGGGAAAACAAAACCCACCACCCCACGTTCCTGGTCTCAGTTTGCAGAGCTCCATGGGCACTCTCAAAGCAGCCCGCGTTGGCACAGGTGGCAGCTTGTCCCTGGCAGCATCTTGATATTCATGTAAATCCAGCAGGCAGCCGGCCCCTAAGAGCCAAGGGCCTACCTGGTAGTGACAAAGTCTTCTGCTCTGGGGAAACTAAACGCACCACCCCACGTTCCTGGTCTCAGTTTTCAGTGCTCCATGGGCACTCTCAAAGCAGCCAGAGTAGGCACAGGTGGCAGCTTGTCCCTGGGCGGCATCTTGATATTCGTGGAAATCCAGTAGGAAGCCGGCCACTAAGGACCGAGGGCCTACCTGGTACTGACAAAGGCTTCTGCCCAGGGAAACAAAACCCACCACCCCACATTCCTGGTCTCAGTTTTCAGTGCTCTATAGGCTCTCTCAAAGCAGCCCGAGTAGGCACAGGTGGAAGCTTGTCCCGGGGCGGCATCTTGATATTGGTGGAAATCCAGGAGGCAGCTGGCCCGGAAGAGCCGAAAGCCTACCTTGTACTGACAAAGGCTTCTGCCAGGGAAACTAAGCCCACCACCCCACGTTCCTGGCCTCAGTTTTCAGTGCTCCATGGGAAGACTCCAAGCAGCCAGAGTAGGCTCAGGTGGCAGCTTGTCCCTGGGCAGCATCTTGATATTTGTGGAAATCCTGCTGCCAGCCTGCCCCGAAGGGCCGAGGGCCAAGCTGGTACTGACAAAGGCTTCTGCCTTGGAAAAGAAAACCCACCATCTCTTGTTCGTGGTCTCAGTTTTCAGTGCTCTATGCGCAATCTCAAAGCAGCCAGAGTTGGCACAGATGGCAGCTTGTCCTTGGAAGAATCTTGATATTCGTGGAAATCCAGCGGGAAGCCAGCCTCTAAGGGCCGAGGGCCTACCTGGTATTGACAAAGGCTTCTGCCCGGGGAAACTAAAGGAACCACCCCACGTTCCTGGTCTCATTTTGCAGAGCTCTATGGGCACTCATAGCAGCCTGAATTGGCACAGGTGGCAGCTTGTCCCTGGGCGGCATCTTGACATTCGTGAAAATCCTGCTGCCAGCATCTAAGGACCGAGGGCCTACCTGGTACTCAAAAGCTTCTGACCGGGGAAACAAAATCCACCACCCCACTGGTCTCAGTTTCTCCATGGGCACTCTCAAAGCAGCGCGAGTTGGCACAGGTGGCAGCTTGTCCCTGGCAGCATCTTGATATTCATGGAAATCCAGGTGGCAGCCGGCCCCAAAGGGCCGATGGCCTACCTGGTACTGACAAAGGCATCTGCCCAGGGAAACTAAACTCACCACCCCACGTTCCTGGTCTCAGTTTGCAGTGCTCCATGGGCACTCTCAAAGCAGCCTGAGTTGGCACAGGTGGCAGCTTGTCCCTGGGCAGCATCTTGATATTCATGGAAATCCTGCTGCTAGCCGGCCCCTAAGGGCCGAGGGCCTATCTGATACTGACAAAGGCTTCTGCCTTGGAAAAGAAAACCCACCACCATACGTTCCTGCTCTCAGTTTGCAGAGCTCCATGGGCACTCTCAAAGCAGCCCAATTTGGCACGGGTGGCAGCCTGTGCCCGAGCAGCAGATTGATTATGGTGCAAATCCAGCAGTCAGCTGGCGTCTTCATGTTTAGGGGCACCCAGTGATTGTGATGGATTCTGCCAAGGAAAAAATATTTAAACTCAGCCACAGTCTTCAGATCTCCTTGGGCACATTCCAAAAAGCCCCTCTTAGCACGTGTGGCAGCTTGTCCCTGGGCGGCATCTTGATAATTGCGGAAATCAAGCAGGCGGCCGGCCCCTAAAGGCCAAGGGCTTACCTGGTACTGACAAAGGCTTCTGCCCAGGGAAACTAAACCCACCACCCCACATTCCTGTTCTCATTTTGCGGTGCTCCATGGGCACTCTCAAAGCAGCCAGAGTAGGCAGACGTGGCAGCTTGTCCCTGGGTGGCATCTTGATATTCGTGGAAATCCAGCAGGCCGCTGGCCCGGAAGAGCCGAAAGCCTACCTGGTACTGACAAAGGCTTCTGTCCGGGAAAACAAAACCCACCACCCCACGTTCCTGGTCTCAGTTTGCACTGCTCCATGGGCACTCTCAAAGCAGCCCGCGTTGGCACAGCTGGCAGCTTGTCCCTGGCAGCATCTTGATATTCGTGGAAATCCAGCGAGCAGATGGCCCCTAAGAGCCGAGGGCCAACCTGCTACTGACAAAGGCTTCTGCCCATGGACCTAAACGCACCACCCCACGTTCCTGGTCTCAGTTTTCAGTGCTCTATGGGCACTCTCAAAGCAGCCCGAGTTGGCACAGGTGGAAGCTTGTGCCTGGGCAGCATCTTGATAGTCGTGGAAATCCAGCAGGCAGCCGGGTTCTAAGGTCCGAGGGCCTACCTGGTACTGACAAAGTCTTCTGCCCAGGGAAACTAAACGCACCACCCCACGTTCCTGGTCTCATTTTGCAGAGCTCTATGGGCACTCTCAAAGCAGCCAGAATACGCACAGGTGGCAGCTTGTCCCTGGCAGCATCTTGATATTCGTGGAAATCCAGCGGACAGCCAGCCCCTAAGAGCCGAGGGCCTACCTGCTACTGACAAAGGCTTCTGTCCGGGAAAACAAAACCCACCACCCCACGTTCCTGGTCTCAGTTTGCACTGCTCCATGGGCACTCTCAAAGCAGCCCGCGTTGGCACAGGTGGCAGCTTGTCCCTGGCAGCATCTTGATATTCATGTAAATCCAGCAGGCAGCCGGCCCCTAAGAGCCAAGGGCCTACCTGGTAGTGACAAAGTCTTCTGCCCTGGGGAAACAAAACGCACCACCCCACGTTCCTGGTCTCAGTTTTCAGTGCTCCATGGGCACTCTCAAAGCAGCCAGAGTAGGCACAGGTGGCAGCTTGTCCCTGGGCGGCATCTTGATATTCGTGGAAATCCAGTAGGAAGCCGGCCACTAAGGACCGAGGGCCTACCTGGTACTGACAAAGGCTTCTGCCCAGGGAAACAAAACCCACCACCCCACATTCCTGGTCTCAGTTTTCAGTGCTCTATAGGCTCTCTCAAAGCAGCCCGAGTAGGCACAGGTGGAAGCTTGTCCCGGGGCGGCATCTTGATATTGGTGGAAATCCAGGAGGCAGCTGGCCCGGAAGAGCCGAAAGCCTACCTTGTACTGACAAAGGCTTCTGCCAGGGAAACTAAGCCCACCACCCCACGTTCCTGGCCTCAGTTTTCAGTGCTCCATGGGAAGACTCCAAGCAGCCAGAGTAGGCTCAGGTGGCAGCATGTCCCTGGGCAGCATCTTGATATTTGTGGAAATCCTGCTGCCAGCCTGCCCCGAAGGGCCGAGGGCCAAGCTGGTACTGACAAAGGCTTCTGCCTTGGAAAAGAAAACCCACCACCTCTTGTTCGTGGTCTCAGTTTTCAGTGCTCTATGCGCAATCTCAAAGCAGCCAGAGTTGGCACAGATGGGAGCTTGTCCTTGGAAGAATCTTGATATTCGTGGAAATCCAGCGGGAAGCCAGCCTCTAAGGGCCGAGGGCCTACCTGGTATTGACAAAGGCTTCTGCCTGGGGAAACTAAAGGAACCACCCCACGTTCCTGGTCTCATTTTGCAGAGCTCTATGGGCACTCATAGCAGCCTGAATTGGCACAGGTGGCAGCTTGTCCCTGGGCGGCATCTTGACATTCGTGAAAATCCTGCTGCCAGCCGGCATCTAAGGACCGAGGGCCTACCTGGTACTGACAAAGGCTTCTGACCGGGGAAACAAAACCCACCACCCCATGTAACTGGTCTCAGTTTGCAGAGCTCCATGGGCACTCTCAAAGCAGCCCGAGTTGGCACAGGTGGCAGCTTGTCCCTGGCAGCATCTTGATATTCATGGAAATCCAGCTGGCAGCCGGCCCCAAAGGGCCGATGGCCTACTTGGTACTGACAAAGGCATCTGCCCAGGGAAACTAAACCCACCACCCCACGTTCCTGGTCTCAGTTTGCAGTGCTCCATGGGCACTCTCAAAGCAGCCTGAGTTGGCACAGGTGGCAGCTTGTCCCTGGGCGGCATCTTGATATTCGTGGAAATCCTGCTGCTAGCCGGCCCCTAAGGGCCGAGGGCCTACCTGATACTGACAAAGGCTTCTGCCTTGGAAAACAAAACCCACCACCATACGTTCCTGGTCTCAGTTTGCAGAGCTCCATGGGCACTCTCAAAGCAGCCCAATTTGGCACGGGTGGCAGCCTGTGCCCGAGCAGCAGATTGATTATGGTGCAAATCCAGCAGTCAGTTGGCGTCTTCATGTTTAGGGGCACCCAGTGATTGTGATGGATTCTGCCAAGGAAAAAATATTTACCAACTCACGTCCCTGGCCACAGTTTTCAGATCTCCTTGGGCACATTCCAAAAAGCCCATCTTAGCACGTGTGGCAGCTTGTCCCTGGGCGGCATCTTGATAATTGCGGAAATCAAGCAGGCGGCCGGCCCCTAAAGGCCAAGGGCTTACCTGGTACTGACAAAGGCTTCTGCCCAGGGAAACTAAACCCACCACCCCACATTCCTGTTCTCAGTTTGCGGTGCTCCATGGGCACTCTCAAAGCAGCCCGAGTTGGCAGACGTGGCAGCTTGTCCCTGGGTGGCATCTTGATATTCGTGGAAATCCAGCGGGCAGATGGCCCTGAATGCCCGAGGGCCAACCTGGTACTGACAAAGGCTTCTGCCCAGGGAAACTAAAAGCACCACCCCACGTTCCTGGTCTCAGTTTTCAGTGCTCTATGGGCACTCTCAAAGCAGCCCGAGTTGGCACAGGTGGCAGCTTGTCCCTGGGCAGCATCTTGATATTCGTGGAAATCCAGCGGGCAGCCGGCCCCTAAGAGCCGAGAGCCAACCTGGTACTGACAAAGGCTTCTGCCCAGGGAAACTAAACCCACCACCCCACGTTCCTAGTCTCAGTTTGCAGAGCTCCATGGGCACTCTCAAAGCAGCACGAGTTGGCACAGGTGGCAGCTTGTCCCTGGGCGGCATCTTGATCAGAACAGAATTTCAGACGGCAGCCAAAACCTGCGGGCCATGGACCATTCAGGATATATTTGAGATTTTACCAGATAAACAAAACTCACCGCCTCACATTCCTGCTCTCAGTTTGCAGAGCTCCATGGCCACTTTCAAAGCAGCCCCAATTGGCACAGGTGGCAGCTTGTCCCTGGGCGGCATCTTGATCAGAACAGAATTTCAGACGGCAGCCAAAACCTGCGGGCCATGGACCATTCAGGATATATTTGAGATTTTACCAGATAAACAAAACTCACCGCCTCACATTCCTGCTCTCAGTTTGCAGAGCTCCATGGCCACTTTCAAAGCAGCCCCAATTGGCACAGGTGGCAGCTTATACCTGGGCGGCATCTTGATTTTTCTGGAAATCTGGGAGACAGCCGTCCTCTGCGGTCCGAGGGGCTTCAAGGTACTTTGCAGGCTTCTGCCCAGGGAAGCAAAACTCACCACCTCACCTTCCTGGTCTAACTTTGCGGAGCTCCACAGCCACTGTCAAAGCTCCTGAGTTTGCACAGTTGGCAGCTTTTCCCGGGGCAGCATCTTGATCAATGCGTAATTTTAGACAGAAGCTGGCCTCTGTGGGCCGAGGAGCTCCCAGAAATTGTGCGGTATGTTCCAAGGGAAAAAAAACTTACCACCTCATGTTCCTGGTCTCAGTTTGCAGAGCTCCATGGGAACGGTAAAAGCAGCCCCAGTTGGCATAGCTGGCAGCTTGTCCCTGGGCGGCATCTTGATCAATGCGGAATTTCAGGCAGCAGACGGCGTCTGCAGCCCTAGGGCCTCCCAGGTAAAATCGGGCGGATTCTTTCCAGAGAAACAAAACTCACCACCTCATGTTCCTGGTCTGAGCTTGCAGAGCTCCATGGCCACTGTCAAAGCAGCCCGTGTTACCATATTCGGCTGCTTAAGACTGGACGGCATCTTGATTTTTGCAGAATTTCAGATGGCAGCTGTGTCCTGCAGGCCAAGGACCTCTCAGATTCTGAGCGAGCAATTTCCCAGCGAAACAAAACTCACTGCCTCACCTTCCTGGTCTCATTTTGCAGAGAGTTTTTCATTTTGCTCCATGGGCACTGTCAATGCAGGCCCAATTTGTTCACGATCCAGCTTGTTCCTGGGCACCATCTTGATCATTGCAGAATTTCAGCAGCCAGCCTGCTCCTGCAGCCCAATGGCCCACCAGGTACTGTGCAGGTTTCTGCCCAGGGAAACACAATTCCCCACCTCACATTCCTGGTCTCAGTTTGCAGAGCTCCATGGGAACTGTAAAAGCAGCCCCAGTTGGCATAGCTGGCAGCTTGTCTCTGGGCAGCATCTTGATCAATGCGGAATTTTAGACGGCAGCAGACTGCATCGGCAGCCCGAGGGCCTCCGAGGTAAAATGAGGCGGCTTCTTTCCAGAGAAACAAAACTCACCACCTCACTTTCCTGGTCTCAGTTTTCAGAGCTCCATGGGCACGGTCAATGGAGGTTGAATTTGTTCATGTTGCAGCTTGTTCCTGCGCACCATCTTGGTCACTGCAGAATTTCAGCAGCCAGCCGGCTCCTGCAGCCCAATGGCCCACCAGGTACTGTGCAGGTTTCTGCCCAGGGAAACAAAACTAACCACCTCACATGCCTGGTCTCAGTTTGCAGAGCTCCCTGGGCACCATCAAAGCATCCTGAGTTAGTATGGGTGGCGGCTTGTCTCTGGGCGGCATCTAGATCAATGCGGAATTTAAGGCAGCAGAAGGCATCTGAAGCCCGAGGGCTTCCCAGGTAAAATGGGGCAAATTCTTTCCAGAGAAACAAAACTCACCACCTTATATTCCTGGTCTCAGTTTGCAGAGCTCCATGGCCACTGTCAAAGCAGACCGGGTTTGCTCTTGTGACAGATTAAGACTGGGCAGCATCTTGATTTTTGCAAAATTTGACACGGCAGCCGGCCCCTACGGGCCAAGGGCCACTCAGAAATTGTGCAGGCTTTTTCCCAGTGAAACAAAACTCACTACCTCACATTCCTGGTCTCAGTTTGCAGAGCTCAGTGGCCAATTTCAAAGCAGCCTGAGTTGGCACAGGTGGCTCCTTGTACCTGGGCAGCATCTTGATTCTTCTGAAAATCTTGCTGCCAGCCATCCCCTGCGGGCCAAGGTCCTTCAAGGTCCAGTGCAGGTTTCTGCCCAGGGAAACAAAATTCCCCACCTCACATTCCTGGTCTTAGTTAGCAGAGCTCCATGGCCACTTTCAAAGCTCTCGAGTTGGAGTAGATGACAGCTTTTTCCGCGGCAGCATCTTGATCAATGCGGAATTTTAGACAGAACTGGTCTCTGTGCTCCAAAGGTCTCCCAGAAATTGTGAAGTATTTTCCAAGGGAAAAAAAACTTACCACCTCATATTCCTGGTCTCAGTTTGCAGAGCTCCATGGGAACTGTAAAAGCCGCCCCAGTTGGCATAGCGGGCAGCTTGTCCCTGGGCGGCATCTTGATCAATGCGGAATTTCAGACAGCAGCAGACTGCGTCGGCCGCCTGAGGGCCTCCCAGGTAAAATGGGTCGGCTTCTTTCCAGAGAAACAAAACTTACCACCCCACGTTCCTGGTCTGAGTTTGCAGACCTCCATAGGCACTGTCAAAGCAGCCAGTCCACATCTTATGACAAGCTTTTTAAAGCTTGTTTCCAAGAAAATAATGTGCCTGCTTTGCAAACGTTCTCCGATGTTCCTTGACGAATTCCCAGGTCTTTGCAGGTTGCAGCACAAAGAGAACCACAAGAGTTTCCACGGAATGTTGCAGCAGCACTAGCAAGATGCACAGCGAAGTTGTTGAGCAACTTCTTGCATTCGCATGCTAACGTGATTTTAAAAGTCATGCGAGCGGCAAACCACCGTCTCTCAGCAGTTCGAAAGTTGCGCACACAATAGCGGTGTGGTGCGGCTTGCTTCTTCACCTCATGCAAGCTGCCGGCTCTCCGCCAGCCGAAAGCGAAAAAGCCGCTTCTTCGTGCACTGCTGCTTGTGCCGGTGGCGGTGCGCTCCGGAGCGCTGCTTCTGGCAAAAGACGCCCGCGAGCGGCACTTAGCTCCAGACAGACATGTACCTCTGCCTTCTGCCTCTCTCGTCGTCTCCATTCTAGCGAAAAACTTTTCCATGACTTCTCGCCGAGAGAGAAAGTGTGCCAGCACTGCAAACATCTTCCGATCTTGCTTGACGAGCTCTCCCATGTCTTTGCATTTCGCAGATCAAAGAGAACCACAAGAGTTTCCACGGAATGTTGCAGCAGCACAAGCAAGATGTACAGCGAAGTTGTCGAACAACTTCTTCCATTCGCATGCTAACGTGATTTTAAAAGGCACGCGAGCGGCGAACCACCGTCCCTCAGCAGTTCCAGAGCTGCGCACACAATGCCGGTGTGGTGCGGCTTGCATCGTCACCTCCTGCAAGCTGCCGGCTCTCCGCCTGTCGGATGCGAAAAAGCCGATTGTTCGCGCACTGCCGGTTGTGCCGCTGGCATTTCGCTCCAGAGCGCTGCTTCGGGAGAAAGACGCCCGGGAGCGGCACTTAGCTTCGAACAGCGCCGTACTTCGGCCTTCTGCGTCTCTTGTCATCAGCGTCATAGCATTAAGATTTTCGATGACTCCACGCCAAGAGAATACAGGCCAGGTAAGGAAGCTGCCAGGAATTCTTAACGCCTTAACACAGTACTTTACATGTTAAAGCAGAAAAAACCACAAGTTTTAAAAAATTTCTAGTTTCTAGGTTTTATTTTTATATAGCACTTCATTTGATCATTGCTCATTTCCAGAGTGTTTGTGAGACTTTCTTGTCTGCTTTCCAAGATTTGGTTTCCCTTACCGCAATATGATTCTTTTGGGAATGGAAACTGGACCTTTCCCTTCTTATAGGGATCAATTGGGCAAGCTTTGCCCCATGTCCCTGCACTTCATGGCATCCCACGCCTTTGATGCCATTCACTGGGGAGAGAGAGAACTTTTTTTAAACTATCCAAACCATGTTTCCCTTGTCTTCCCCTATACTTCTGACTTGCTTCCTGATTTTTTCAACTGATTTTGCAGCATCGGTGAGCTCAGTTTTGCCCTCTTTTGGTCCTTTGCACCGCACCTCCTGTAATCGCAGACCAATTTCTCGTAGTCACTACTGGTCCCAATGTTCTGGTTTTGAGGGTGTTTTCAGTTGCATTCCATTTGATCATATCTCCTTTCCAAAGTGTTTGTGTGTCTTTCTTGTCTGCTTTCCAAGATTTCCTTTCCCTTCTTGGATGGAACTCCTTTTGGGAAGGGAAAATAATTCTTGCGATTTCAATGGGGATCAATTGGGCAAGCTTTGCCCCATGTCCCTGCACTTCATAGCATCCCATGCCTTTGATGCCGTTCACTGGGAAGAAGAAGATTTTCGTTTCAATGTTGATGCCATGTCTCTCACACATTCTCTAACTTGTGTCTTGCTCCCTCATTTTATTTTTTAGATTTTGCAGCATCACTCCGGTCAGTTTTGCCCTCTTTTGGTCCTTTGCACTGCACCTCCTGTAATCCCACATCATTTTCATGTAGTCAGTACATGTCCCAAATCTCTTGCTTTGGGGTTTTTCAATTTCATTCCATTTGATCTTATCTCCTTTCGGGTGTTTGTGTGTCTTTCTTTTCTGCTTTCCATGATTTGGTTTCACTTCGCGAAGGGATTTCCGTTTGGGAAGGGAAAAAAATTCCTGCGATTTCAATGGGGATCAATTGGGCAAGCTTTGCCCCATGTCCCTGCACTTCATGGCATCCCACGCCTTTGATGCCGTTCACTGGGGAGAAGAAGATTTTCGTTTCACTGTTGATGCCATGTCTCTCATATCTTCCCCTCTAATTTGTTTCTTGCTCCCTCATTTTATTTTTTAGATTTTGCAGCATCGGTGAGCTCAGTTTTGCCCTCTTTTGGTCCTTTGCACTGCACCTCCTGTAATCCCACATCATTTTCATGTAGTCAGTACATGTCCCAAATCTCTTGCTTTGGGGTTTTTCAATTGCATACCATTCGATCATATCTCCTTTCCAGAGTGTTTGTGTGTCTTTCTTTTCTGCTTTCCAAGATTTGGTTTCACTTCCCGAAAGGATTTCCTTTTGGGAAGGGAAAATAATTCTTGCGATTTCAATGGGGATCAATTGGGCAAGCTTTGCCCCATGTCCCTGCACTTCATGGCATCCCACGCCTTTGATGCCGTTCACTGTGGAGAAAGGGTACTTTTTTTTAAACTCTCCAAACCATGTTTCTCTCGTCTTCCCCTCTACTTCTGTCTTGCTTCCTGAATTTTTCAACTGATTTGCAGCATCGGTGAGCTCAGTTTTGCCCTCTTTTGGTCCTTTGCACTGCACCTCCTGTAATCGCAGACCAATTTCTCATAGTCACTACTGGTCCCAAAGCTCTGGTTTTGAGGGTGTTTTCAGTTGCATTCCATTTGATCATATCTCCTTTCCAGAGTGTTTGTGTGTCTTTCTTGTCTGCTTTCCAAGATTTCCTTTCCCTTCTTGGATGGAACTCCTTTTGGGAAGGGAAAGTAAATCTTGTGATTTCAATGGGGATCAATTGGGCAAGCTTTGGCCCATGTCCCTGCACTTTATGGCATCCCACGCCTTTGCACAGCTTTCACTTGAGTGAAGGGGTACTTTTTTTTTAAACTATCTGTGCTATGCTTCTCTTCTCTTCCCCTAACTTCTGTCTCGCTCCCTCATCTTTTCCCCCGATGCAGCATCTGTGAGGTCAGGTTTGGCTTGTTTTGGTCCTTTGCACTGCACCTCTTGTAATCCCAGATCATTTTCCTGTAGTCAGTACATGTCCCAAATATTTGGGTTTTGGTGTGTTTTGAAAATTCATTTCATTTGATTATATTTCCTTTCCAGAATGTTCGTGAGTCTTTCTTTTCTGTTTTGCAAGATTTCATTTCCCTTCTTGAAACGAAATCATATCTGGGAAGCGAAGCGAGGTCTTGCGATTTTATTGTGCATCATATGTACAAGCTTTGGTCTATGTCCCTGCACTTCATGGCATCCCATGCCTTTTCCTGGCTTTCACTTGGGAGAAGACTATTTTCTTTTCATTATTGATGCCATGTCTCTCATATCCTCCACTCTAACTTGTGTCTTGCTTCCTCATTTTATTTTTTAGATTTTGCAGCATCGGTGAGGTCAGGTTTGCCCTCTTTTGGTCCTTTGCACTGCACCTCCTGTAATCCCAGACCATTTTCGTGTTGTCAGTACATGTCCCAAATCTCTGGGTTTGGGGGATTATGTAATTGCCTTTCATTAGATCATATCTCCTTTCCAGAGTGTTTGTGAGTCTTTTCTGTTCTGCAAGATTTCGTTTCCCTTCCTGCAATATAATTCTTTTGGGAACGGAAACGAGATCTTGCGATTTGAATGGGGATCAATTGGGCCAGCTTTGGCCCATGCCCCTGCAGTTCACGGCATCCCATGCCTTTCCATGGCCTTCAATTTAGAGAGGATTTTTTTGGATTTTTTGTCACAATGTATGCCCTGTCTCTCATATCTTCCCCTCTATCTTGCATCTTGCTCCTTGATTTTTTCCCCTGGGATTGCAGATGGGCTGAGGTGTCCCTTCCATCTAGGAAATGAAATTTGGAAGGGATCCCATGAGATTTGGAACATAAAGCGCCACATTACCATGACACCTTTACCCTTTCCTTTTTTCACAGTCAAGGTGACCTCATAGACTTCCAGAAACAACACTTGGGTCCTGAAGACCTTCCCCTTCTGCTGTGCTTCCTTCTAGATTGTGACAATATATGATGTCATGTTGTCACTTTGCAGGTCTCGTGAGGACATAGGAGCAAATACCAATGATATTGACAGCCATCCCATCAAAGGTGACAGGTGCTGGACACCTGCAATGGTCCCTGGAAGACAGTACTGATGACCCTCCCATGGCCACTATCAGGACGGGTGGCCATGAGAATTTGGCGCTCCAAAGTATCACAGTCTTGGGCTCACTGTGATCCCTTGTTCAGCTTGCCTGGAGGGAGCTGGCAAAATAGGGGACAGGAATTATGGTCTTGCCCAGAAAACAAATTTTTAATTAAAAAAAAAAAAAGGAAACTGCAGAGTAAGGGGGCAAGATTCCAAAGACCCAGGGGCATGGCGAATGCAGCCAGGTATAGGAGTCTTTTGATTGAAGGGTCCAATCACAAATGCGAACTCGGAACATGACTTTATATGTACCAGGCACCAAACCAGCTGAGAACAAGAACCAGAAACCTGATCAAATATAGGATACTTTTATTAGCATACTAACTCCCATGACCCCACTCTTCTATCCATGACCAGGCTAGGTGCCCCCTCCCCGCCCCCTGTCAGTAAGCTGTTTCCCATGGCCTCAGGTTAATGCCTTCTGTATATGCTACTGTGGCAAAATTACTTTTCATCCTGCTGGACACGATTCCATACCAAAGTGCCAGCAGAGAGGCACTGGCACATCTCCTGCTCTGTGGGGTAGAACATCTCCCCCTCTTTGTAGTAGACTCCATGGTGGCTGCAGCCACAGTGGGACATGGGAACACACTCATCGCCGCTGTGCATGAAGCTACCCTGACATGTACAGCCCTCACAGCACTGCCCTTGGCATGTGGCAAAGCAGGTGTGCTGGTGGGTGTGAGAGCAGACCTCTTAGGAGCTGTGGAAGGACAGGGAATATGTGTCAGGAGACAATTGGATTCATGAGGAACCAGGAAATTCCAAGCCAAATCCTGAAGTTTCTTGGAATTCAAGTGCAAACTTCACCAAACTTCACCAATTTCATGGCAAATCCTCAATTTTTATCCCTGTGGACGTGATGGGAGACATCGTCAAATGATGATCCAATGATTATCTGATGATGATCCAATGATCATCCATAAGTAATATTGCAGCCCATTACAATAGGAATTTTTGCCACTAAACCACCCGATTTCTCACATTTTCATGAAGGAAAATGTAACACTCCCTCAAAGAATGGGATCACACCACATTGGGTCCTCAACTGACCTCCAGGCTGGATCACTTTAACCCAATTCCACTACTTTTGGTGCATTTTTTGGTGGTTCTCCCTTTAAATTATCCACTTAGTACCCAACACCAAGAAAATGGAGATTTTGGGAGGGGTAAATTATTCCAGATGAGACAACTTCTTCCTTAGGAAGGGTTTATTTTCGGTGGATTATGGGATCAACCAAGACTTTGGGTGGGATTCCCACACACCTTTGGGTTGTTCATACTTTTATTTGGATACTGTTGAAGGAAAAACCCTCCCATTATCCCAATTTACAGCAGAGATTATCTGTCCTCCACATCCCAATGGACAGACCAGCAGCCTCACATGGGGTGGAACAGAGGGCAGTGACTGGATACATCCCTTCTTCCTCATCAGGGAACAGGCAGGAGCCATGGATGCAGCTCTGGAAGTACTGGTGGCCATCAACATGACCATGACATGCTCTAAATGGTCCATCCACTTCCAAAATAATTCCACACCCCATCCCAGAGACTTCCTGCTGCAGCTGGGAAGGTGCAAGAGTGCTGGAACATTTCACTGTTGACATCTCACCACATCCTGGGACATTCGTGACCTTCCAGCTGGTCCCAAAGGCATCTGGGTCTGACATCACATGGTTGCTCCTCATCGTCATGTTATTTCTGGCAGCACCAATGTAGTTCCCACAAAGCCCACACAGGGCGTTGGCAAAGCCATTTGACAGTGACGTGGCTGTGCCAATAGTAGGTGACAATAAGGCCAAAATCGGTCTCTACGACCTGCCCATTGCGATAGACAACAGTCTTCCTTTCACTGTGGTGATATGGAAGGTTGACCAACTGTTGCATCCCAGGACAATGAAGGAGATGATGAGACTGGGATGCTCTGGGAAGACATTCATCTTTAAGACAGGGTGACCCAGTGAAATGCTCTCCCACAGTTCCTTGCCTCATTATGTTAATGATCACATCATCTCTGTTCTCCTCCCTAGTTCCAGAATGTTTTTCACTCCCATTTATCCAATTGGTCCCCATTCCTAACTGTTCTCCCCTGATTCCCAGTTGGTTGTTCTCCAACAACCCCGCCTTTGCACTGCGCTGGTTCCTCTACCCATTGGCCCTCACACCTGATGTTCCACCTACCTTGCCCCATATAAAACCCTGGATCCTCCTTTGTTCTTTGTCCCTGGACTTTTTGGTGTGTAGGTGCAATAAACTACCACTGGAACTCTATACAAAGAATCCCTCCTGCCTGCTTTTTCCACTGACCTGCAAAATACCATCTGGTAACGTGAGTGTCTGGTGCTCGCTGGGCTATTCCTTCCTAGAGGAGATGCTCTAGGGAAGACAGTGGCCTCAGCAGCTTCTGCCGCACCACCGCAACCAACTGCTCATCAATCTGGGGAGAAAACAATAAAAATTGATCAAATTTGTAGTCTGATGGTAAATTCCAACTATTTTCAACAGCCAGAGCAACCAGACTGTGGGGTTTCACCCCCGGATTGGGATGACCCCGAAAGATGGAAAAGTCCCTCCTCCAACCCGTGCCTTCGAAGAAAGACTCAGTAGTCTTCTGTTGTCTGTTCTCAAGGTTGTTTATTGTTGGTTATCTACAAGATTCTTCTCCCTGAACTGCTGTGGCCCGTTCAGCAGCTCAGACAAAGGCACTCTCTGCCCTCCCAGGGGCTGGTGCCATCTTTTATATCATATATTACGTACTACATGTTTATACTTTTTCTCCAATACCTACTATCTATATTGAATGGTGACTTTCTACTCTAAACCAATCTGTGAGTGCCAACACCACCAAAGACATGGAGGCTAGGAAGGAGAAAGAAAGAGGACAGGGCACACCCAAGTCCCTCCATCTTAGAACTCCTGACCCCCATGTACAAAACTTGGACCCCTGCGTACAAGGCTTAAAACCCCCTTGTACAGCACTCAAAAATCCTTCCTTTCACTTCGTGATTATCTCTACTATGCTATCTAAACTTGTGTGTGTGGCTTGTAATTCTTCATACAGAGTTAGTAACTTGCTCCACGGGCTAAGATCAAAACCCCACGTGTGTCTTTGGCTGCATGCCAGGGTCTCAGAGCCCCCTGCCAGCGGCTCTGGCCATCCAGGACACCCAGAGGAGAATCCTGGGTTCCGACACCAGACTGCTTCAATTTTGGATTGAATTACATTTGGTATTTAAGAGTACGGGAAAGTCCAAGTCCCATGAGGAAGCTGACCAACCACACGTCAATCTGGGAAGAAAACCATAAAAATTGATAACATTTGGGTCTGAGGGAAAATTCCAATTCTATTTTCAACATCCAGAGCACTCCAATTATGTTGATTTAATTACATTTCAGATTCAATCATTAGTTAATGCAATAAGGTTTGGGATGTGGTTTGGGATGTGGTTTGGGATGAGGTAGAAAATGCAGTGAAAAGATAAAGAACCACTTCCCAAACTCACCATGATTTTTCCAGGGTGTTCCCTGCTGATGCTGATGGTTTTGTTGTAGAGTTTGACTGTCACCATGGTGATGGACAACATGAGGTTGTTACTCCAGTGGCCATTCTGCACCAACACCTGGAATCCCTTTCATCAATAGTCTCATCGTGGGTGGCTCCAACAGCAGTGCACACCCCAAAAAGTTTGGGATAAAAATCCTGGATTCCCTCCTCTGCCTGGCATTCCTCCTCAGTGTCACAACCAGAATCCCAGCACACTGCCTGCCGCTGCTCCGTGTCCCATACACAGCATTGGGTGCAAGTGAGGTCGCCCCAAAATTCCTCACCAAGGCTATAGAAGAGACCCTGAAAGACACAGCTACATTCAGAGGTGGGGATGCATGTATTGGCATCAAGGACAAGGCCCTCGCAGCACACACAGGTGCCCACGCAGGTAGTGACAGTGGCACATCTGGATGACACAGCAGGGATGTTGCAGGTAGGGAGGCAGAAGAGGCCACGGGTGCTGTAGCTGCAGTTAGGCGGGCAAGCGAGAGCTGGATAGGGAGATACAGCCATTAGGGTGGGGCAGCACACAGTGGGACAGACTTCTTTGACTATCTATATAGATAGTCCTGGAATCTCCATGGATTTTATGGAGTCTCCATTGATTCTCTGAAGTCTCCATGTGTTGTGTTGCACTAAATAACTATTTAGTTGTTTTGCACTGGATGATTTGGGATTTGCACTGAGTGGTCCTTGTATTGCGTGGAATAGTTTGTGTTATATCACATGGTTTGTTGCTCCCTTCTCCCATCACATGGTCTCTCCCTCATCCACCCCTCTGCCCTACACCCCTGGTGGTCTGTCGCCTGGTTATCCTCCCCTCACCCCTCCTCAGTGGTATCCCGTTGGCTGCGATCCTCTTCCCCTCGCCCCCGTTCCCTCAGGTATAAGAGTACCCTGCAAGAAGGGGACGTTCTCTTTTCTAACTGGGGGGTCGCAAGAGTCTGAGGTGTCCCATCTCAGGTCAATTAATGGAGAACTCTTGTCCCCACGTGGAGAAGAGCGCTTCTCGTCTTTTACTTTCGTCCATGTAAGTCCGTGTGGGCTGGGGTACATAGCTAGCCGGAGTGGACCCTCAACAGCCCAAGAAATACGGATCTGCATCCATGGACTTCCAGGACGCTCTACCTGGACTTTCTGGAGTCTCTGCAGACTTCCTCGACTTCCTGTTCAGACTTTCTAGAGACTCCATGGACTTTGTGAACTTCTACATGAACTTTCTGGAATTTCCTTGAACTTCCAGGAATTTCCTGCTTGGATCTGCCGCCATAACCTTTCCTAACCCATGATCCCATGGATCTTTAGTCCCACATTAATTAGGCTCCGCCCACCCCAAGGAGTATTTTCACCCAACCATTCTCTACTCACAACATCCCACTGTTTCCTCCAATCAGAAACATTGATCCCCTCCTCCAGGCATTCATCAGCATAGATCTTGAAGGCATGGCACAGCACATCATGAGGCCGCTCATTGACAGGTCGTAGATACAGTTCTTCATGTAGATAATGGGACCTGATAGTGTCATGACACAACCAGAATGGCCCAGAATGTTGGGACAACTTCCCACACCAGGTCTCTGCCTTGTAGGTCGCTGCCTGGTCCCATCCACACAGCTCACATTCCCCATCACAGGTGTCCTGGCAGTGGCCACTCTCACTGGTCACCTTCCACCCCTGTCCAAACTCCACAATATCCCACGCCTGTTTACCATCAGGAGGGAGTGTGTCATCCTGGAGGTCCCTGTTATTCCTGCACATTCCGCAGACTTTTACAGAAAGAGCAGCCAGAAATTTGATCACTAAATGATCATCCCAGTTGTAGAGGACCTTCGGCTTGAAATTTGATTGGATCAACATGGATTTACCCTTCTGGTAGACATGGAGCTCCCCATCGGAGAGGGACATGGGGAAGCACAAGTGGTGGCTGCTCACCTGGACGAAAATAACAATCATCAAAACAACCAAAATCCACCAAAACTGGGCAATACATGGAGTTTAAGAAGATTTGAGGTGTCTTCATACAAGGGCTGCCTACAGACCAGCAAATCGAGGAATTACTTAGGAAAAGACCCTCAATGTCATTGCTAAATACGTAATTTCAGCAACATTCAAAAAATTACTTGATTTTTGCTCACCCTCACCATCCCATTCTCTGATAAGACTGTGGTGACAGTGATATTGTCTATGGGATTGGTGATGGAGCCTATAGAGGAAACTTGGAAGCTCACCTTTTCCTGCTTTTTGACCTCAACAGAGAAGGCAGGAAGGGTGGTCAAAGTGTAGGCACATGTTCGCATGAAATCAAAGGTTTTTCCATCAAAACTGCAGTAGTGTGGCCTGCCAGCAAGCCAACAGGCAGAGAAAGTCTCCTGGATGCACTCTGGTTGTCCATCCACCACTCACACCTCTCTTTGCATACCAAATCCTCAAGAAGAGTGGTGTGGGGCCTTTAAAAAGGGGGATATGTTGCTATAGAGCGTGACATGATGCAAAGAACCGGGACTCCATTAGAAGGCTGTATAAGGGGCTTTATTAAAGCAACATGTTGCCTTTATAGTTTTACAAGATATTTACATTTACTTAACAAACACATACACTGCCCATTGGTCATAAGAAAGAAACAAAGTTCTCAATAGGTGAACAAGGAGCCATGTCACGGTCAGCCAACTAAAGTCCAAATCTTTTAACTTTCTCTCTTTCTTCATGTTGTCATGGTGACAGCCTTGGTACCTTCCTCAAGAGAGATACGGGGCTTTCCTTATCTTCAGGAAGCCTTCGCTGGCTCACAAGAACAGCACAAAAATGTCTTTCCTACAGAGAAAACCCATGAATGGTCAACTGCACAACACTCAACCATTGGGGTGACACAACAATGGACCGTCTGTACTCACTGGCAGCACAGAGCCCTGGGAAGCCATATCCAGTTTGACTCTGGAACCCAAACACCAGGAGCCCAATGGGCACCCGTGATTTCTCAGCGCTCTGCATCGCTGTACTCACGGTGATGCTGGCTCAGGAGAAATCTGTGCCAGGAATGGCCTGCCATGCCATGGTGTTGTCTGGTGGATGGTTGAGGGTAGTGGTGGCAGTGGTGGGTGCAATGAGGATGGAATGGTTATACTGGCTGGGCACATGGCTGAAGCAGAACACAGTGCAATGGGAGGTGACAGGTGGGACAACAAGGAGGAAGGGATCTTGCCCAGATCACCCGCTGAGGAAAAACACCACTGCACTGCCACCACCACACTGATGTACAGGTGGGAGTTACGGTTCACCATGAACATCTGCACCTCTCCTGCCACCATGGCTACAGTGGGATTCCCACTCCTGGTGTTGTAGGTGATGGTGCTGTCTTCATCTGCCACCACATAAATGAAGTCAATGTCTGTCTGCAGTGGGTTGGATGGCACCACATAGCTCCTCCCCCATGCTGTCATTGGGAGGAGCTGCTCCACCACGAAGTCAAAGCCAGCAAACACCTTGACACAGATGTGGCCACTGAGGCCAACACAGGGGTGTCGGCCACCACAACTGTGCCAGTGAAGTCCTGGCTGCTCTGGAGCTGCAGGCTATGGTAGGGCTGCAGCATTAGGTGGAGTATAGTGTCAGGGACATAGGTGGCCCCAGCATAGTGGAAAGTGGCGGTGGTGGTGATGCTAATAGCGGGGGTGGTAGCATCCACAGTGTAGCCCTTGGTGCTAACGGCCACCATGGGAATATCAGTGCTTGCCTGGACTATCAAGGTTTTAGGGAAAGTGCAGCTTCCAGTGAGTTCCAGGTTAGCAGGGAGGGGCAAGGGCACAGTGACATCTGGCCTCAGGGTGATGTTCTGGGTGACGGAGCTGCCACAGAGCGTTACCGACACCTGGGTGTCAGCAGGGACATAGGAGGAGACGCGGGGGGCTCTTTGTTGTTCTGTGGGAACACAGCCAGGAAGTCCTGGTCCCAGTAGCTGGAACTGGACACAGCTGGGCAAATGGGGGAAAAAAGAGGCCTTTTGTTAATTTTTAAATCAATTTTATATGTGTTTTATATAGAATTATAATAGGAATTGTACTTAAGTTACATTAAAGATATGACTGCAGTATCTAATTCATAGTCGAGATATAATCAGGATAGAAATTATATTTACAGTTTATTTTATTAATAACACAAATAAAACTATGCACTATATAAATGGTAAACTCAAATGTACATGTTCTATTAACAAATTAATATTAATAATATATCAATGTGTTAATAACATGAAATAATGCTGCATTATTAATATTATTATATGAAACACAATTCTGTAATATAACATTATTAATACGTATTTATATTATGAAAACCTGTGGCAGCAAACTGTGGCCACACGGTACAAAGTCACCGGCTAGCACACTTCCCGTGGCCAGAGGGCACGCATGAGAGTGACTGCCCCCACATCTTGCCTGAGACCTCTGAGGATGGCAATGCTTACAGAGAGTTTGCAGCTCCCTGCAGCAGGCTGTGACATGGGTAGCACAGCAAGGAAACCAGGCGCGAGGGACTGAGACAAAGGAAATTGGGAGAGATCACGTATATGAAATCCAAGGAAAGTTTATTCCCAGGAGGGGTCAGGGACAAGCGACAGAGAAAATGGGTCCAACTAGCATTTTTAAAGAGGGGATGGTACAAGGGGTGGATGCAAGTCTCACTGCGGGGATCTTAGGGGAGGAACATATCACTCAACCAATAGAGCTCATTCGGGGGAGGGAGGAAGCCTTACAAACCAATCAGCCATTGAAGCTGACACAGAACATTTGAGAACACAAGGGGAGTGACTACAGAGACTGACAAGAGCAAGGGGCAGTACAACCGGGATTGACATGGGCTTATAAGGGAATGAGGGGAGGAACAGAGAGACTGACACACTGATGGGCAGACAAGTGGCCGGAAAATTTTGTGGTAAACAACTTAGGAACCATTAGGAACAACTTAGGAACCATTTGTGGTAAACAACTTAGAACCATTTGAGGGAACAAAATTGAGTACATGGGAGAAACCATTATAACTGACTAACATTTTATATAGTCTAACTTTTATATTAAAACAACTGTAAAAAAACAACTACCACAAAAACCTATGCTATTAATTAATGCTGCTGGCTGGGCTACGGGGTGTTCCCAGGAGCTGCATCTAAGCCGGATAGCTCAGCTCCGAGGAGAGCCCGTCCCCCCAGGCTCTAGCAGCGCCTCCAGCCTTAGCAAGCCTTTAGTGATATTCAGCTTTAGTGATTCTCAGCTCATCAGTGATTTCAGCTCTTGGGCTTGCTAGGCTGACTGGGGCATGCAGCAGGCATTCGGAAGACCAGGAAAAGACAAGAGGAGAGAGGCTGTGTGAAATATTCTGCAGCAATGTCCTTTATTATCTTCTTTCTGCAAAGGGGTTCACTGACAGCTCCTCTCTGATAAGCCGGGCAGAAACAGGGGTTTATATAGGGCAAGAGGGGATTGAGAATTGTCCAATGGTAAGGGTTAAAGGAAAGTGACCTATAGCCTTACAGAGAGATAAGCAAGGGTCCAAGAGCGGGAGAGAGGGGCTCCTAACCTCCAGTCATCATGACTCAGCATTTTGCCTGTCTTAGGCCTCAGAATGCCAAGGCAGGTTTGCAGGGCCTGCACCTGCTACAATTAATATATTAATAACATTGTGTAGTATACATTGATATATTACTAATTATTAGTCTAATTATACATTAACAATATAGAACTCAGACAACACTGTGAACCCAAGGAAAGGACAAATCAAATCCAGATATTTTTTACCCAAAATTAATGGTCCAAGTCCCAGCAGGGAATTCCAGGGAATGGGAAATTCTGGCCTAAATGACTGAAAAAGCTGAAGAAAACCAGCTGGAGCCAGGAGAGACAATGGCAAACACAGAAATAAAGGGCTTTTGCCTTAAAATGAAGATACAAAAGTGAGGAAACCCTGAACCCCACAGAGATCCTCAAAACTGTCCAGAGACAGATACCCCACCCCCAAAGCCATCCAGGGACCCCCAAAACCACATGGAGATCCCCCAAAAATACCCAGGGATCCCCTCAGCCCTCTGAACCTCCCAAACCACAAGGTCCCTCCGGGGAGATGGCAGTCCCTGAAAGGGTTTTGGGGCTCCTGATAAATGACACGGAGAAGAGAAATTTTCAGTTGCCCTGAAGGTGCTGGATGGAGCTTAAAGAAAACTGGCAAAAAAGCTGAAAGTATGTAAAGGCATGCACAGAAAATCGCAAGCACAGCTGGAGCCAGTGGACAAATACGTAAGGAGGAATATAGTGGGGTTTTTGTCAAGTTATGTAACAAGAAGCAACAGTGCACGCACAAGGAAAACATTCAAGGAAAGGTCACGTGTAATATGGAAGCATTCTGTGACTATAACCACCAGAGACCTGTTCGTGGTCCCTCCAGGACCATACCCTGAGGTAAAGTTCTACCACTCACATCAGATTAAAGGAGAAATCCTTCAGTGTGTCCTGCACAGATAAAGAATGCCTGCTTTCTAATGCTCAAAATTGTGTCAGAAAGTTCCTTTGCCAGCCAATTTTGGTATAATTCCCTTGGATGGGCTTACGGATCTAAGGGGAGCTGAGAGAGTCCTGTCGGGATTTGGGGGTCTCTGGGAGGGTTTAGAATTTCTAGGGGAGATTGGGGGGGGTCCATGGGGCAGACTGGGGGTCTCTGTCAGGGGGATCCCAGCTCTCTGCCACTTTAACCACCCCGAGGGCCTCCCAAACCACATGGGGACCCCCTCGACCCTCCTGGACCGCCAAGTCCTTTCTAGCACGCCCAGAACCACACCAACCTCCTTCCACCCCAAACCTTTCCCCGGGGATCCCGAACAACCTCTCTTGAGACCCTCAAAAACACCCCAGTGACCCCCAGAACTCCCTGAGCATCTTTCAGCGCCCCCAAACCCGCAAACCCCTCCAGGGATCCCCATTTATACTCCAAGGCCTCCAGTGCACCCCAACCCCTCCGCGGATCCCCAAAGCCCTCCCCTCCCCCGCCGCTTCCCGCCTTTCCCCTCCCCCACCTCCCATTGGCCGAAGCGCCCGCCCGTCTCCGCACTGAACCAATCAGCGCCCGCACTCGGAGCGCTGGGGCAAAACCAAACGAGAGCAAGGGTGATGGAGCGGGTGAGGCCTGAGGGGTCCGGAGGGGACCCAGGGGGGAATCTGGAGGGCTCAGGAGGGCCCCGCGACACTTCCCGCATACCTCCCGCAGGGACTCAGCCTGAAGCAGCGAACGGAGCGTCCGGTGCAAAGGAGGTGGGAGAGCAGCCCATCCTCAAGTGCCCCTCGGGATCCCCAAGTGCCCCCTGGAGGCCCCAGTCTGCTCCCCCGTTCCCTCAGTGTTGTCCCGGACTCCAAGTGCTCCCCAGACCCCCAAACGCCGCTCCAGACCCCTAAGTGCCTGCCAATTCCCTCCCCTGAGCCAGTGTTCCCCAAGAGCGCCTCGAGGACCCTCAACTACCCCACCCGATCCCAGGTGATGCCCCGGACCCGCCATTCTGCCCATAAATGAGTCCCGCAGCCCCTCAAATTCCTCCCGAGACCACTAGCCCCGCGGGATCAGTGCAGGGTCCGCATTTCGGCGGTCCTCCCCAACCCTCTCCTCCCCCTCCCCGCCCCCAGCCAAGCCCTGCTGAGGCCCCGCTACCGCCGGCCGGAAAGAGGCGGAGCCAAGCAGAGGCTTCGCCCCCTGCAGCTCCACCCTCGATGACGCCCTGGTCCAATGGCGCTTGAGGCGGTGCTGAGGGGAGGAGCCAGCGCTGGACACGCCCCTGGTGGGCAGGGCCCGGCGGGGCTCTGCTGCTCCCCGCGGTTCCCTGCAGGGAGTGCCACGGGGGACGTGACCCACCTGAGGCACTTCTGCAAGCACCAGGGGCTGTCTTCACCCCAGGCTGTCTCCCAGGAACCTCTGTGGCAGGATCCATGCTGGAGGCCACATGACTTCCACAAGACCCTCTGGCCAATGAGCAGCAGCTCTCTGGATACCCTTCAGGGGGCAGGGTACTCACAGTCACGTGGCTCCCATTATGCCCTGCAGCAAACCAGCAGCAGCTGCTGTGCACCTCTGCGGCAGGGGGCACCACCCGCTGGGAAGCGAGAGTCCCATGAGCCTTTGCTGCAGAAGCCATTTTGGAGGTCCCATGACTGCCTCGGGGCTCTGTGGTGTGCACCATATTGGAAGTCATGCAGCTCCCAGGATGCCCTGCGGTCTGCAAGGGAGGCGCTTCCTGAGTCCCCTGTGCCACAGAGGGCCAGGCTAAAACCCCCGTGAGCACCCCCTCCTGCCCCCAGCCAATCAGGAGCAGTGCACGTGATGCCCTACAGGGGGCGTCATGGCAGCAGCCACTGGGTGAGGCACCAGAGGAGTCCTTGAGGGCCATGGGAGTTGCTTGAGGGTCATGGGGTCACTTGTGGGTCATCGGGTCATTTGAGCGTCATGGTGGTCGCTTGTCAGCCAGGGAGTCACTCAAAGGCTAGGGGGCGATTGAGGGTCATGAGGCACCTTTTGGGCCAGGGGGGGTCAGTGGTGGGGCTAGAGGTGCCCTTGTGGGCTAAGGTGGTCATCTGAGGCGGTCACTTGAGGGGCTGAGGGGGCAGTTGTGGGTTGGGGAGACACTTCTGGCTCAGAAAGTCCCTCTCAGAAAGTCCCTTGTGGGGCCGGGGGAACACTTGTGGGACTTCCACCCCCCGTGACATGCAGCCCCCCCAGGCCCTCTTGAGGACCTTCTCCTCTGGATGCTGCGATGCCACCACCAGGCCGTAAGGGGACGCCTTCAGTAGGACATCCCCACCCCCAAATTTCAGGGGTCTCTGCCTCCCCCAGGTCCCCCTAACTCCCCATTTGCTCTCCCTTCCCTCCCCGAGGGCCATCCAGACGCTCTTGGAATGCCCACCTGGGCATCCCCAGCCCATGGTGGGGCCAATAAAGCAATGACACCGCAAAATTGCACCAGGGAGGTGGGGAGACCCCCCAAAACTCCCTCCCTTACCTCCCCAACCTTTCGGATTGCCCCCAATCCCCTCTCCCTCCAAATGTCCCCAAGAGCATTTGGGGGCTTCTGGGGGCTCAAAAGTGGCTGTTGGTGGGGTGCTGGGTGTCTCTAGGGGGTCCGTGAGGGTCTTCGGGGTTTTTGGAGGGGCTCTGAGGAAGGGATTTGGGGGGGGGGGGGGTGTATGTGGAGCCCTGGAAATCGGGAGTGGTTGGGAGCGCACTGGGTGTCTATAGGGCATCTAGAAGAGGTTTATGGGATTTTTTGGGGAGACTCTAGGAGTGTTGAGGAAAATCTGTGAAAGATCTTGGGTGTCCAGGTAGGGCTTGGGGGAGGGGTCTTTAACGGTCCGGGGGTCTGTGGGATGTTTTGGGTGGCCCAGGACAGCGTTAGGAGGTCTGTGGGGACCAGGAAGTCTATAGGGGCGCCACGGGGAACCCCCAAACCCGTGGGAGTGGGGCTCACCTGTCTTCTTCACCTTCACACGGCCGCGGTGGCGCCGGCGCATTGTGGTGTCCCTCCGCCCCTGAGGGCGCTTGGGGGGGGGGGGGGTCATGGAGGCGTCAGAAGCTCCTACTGAGCCCCCAAAAATCCCTCGTGCCCTCCCCCCCGCCGCCCATTGCCGCTGGTTCCGCGCCAGTTTACTCACTTCCTGGACTACAACTCCCGAAAGACCGCGGGGCCCCGAAGGATGCCGATAGAGCTGGGACTGCGGTTCCAGTCATGCCGCGCGGTCCCTGAGAGTCCCGTCAGAGCTGGGACTGTCTCCTAAGTTCCGTCCCAGCTGCTCCCCAAGTGCTCCCCGAAATCGTAAGTGCCCCCCGGGACCCCGTAAGTACCCCCAGTTTCCCTCTCCTGACCCTCAAGTGCCCCTCGGGGTCCCGAAGTCCGTCCCCCCCGTCCCCCGTCCCCTGCTGTAGGAGCGACGGGGGGTAGGACGGTCGGGACGGACGAAGACAAGAGATCTCTGAAGCCAGGTCGTGGAACATGCAGTTTACTGCAAAAGGCGTGGGTGCAGGGGCCCTGCTTGGAGCTGCCAGCCGCAGCTCGGAGCAGGCCCGAGAGAAGTAAAGAGAGTGGTAAGGAGAAAGAAGCTAAGAGCGTGGTAAATAGGATGAGAGGGAGGTTCCCGTTACAATACAATAAATCTTCTTCTGTGTTGAATATTCTAATTCTCACTAACCAATCTAATACAAGATACAAATCCTATAGCATTGACACACAGCTTATAAGAATTATTACATTACCATACTGTGTTACATTCTAAACCCTAAAAACTACTCTTTGGATCCATTCTGCTAAGCTACTAGGGTCTGCTCTGACCCTTGGACCTGTCTAGAAGCAGAGGGTATTGTTTTCATCAAAAAGGGATTACCTTCAGCTGGCCATACCACTGTTTTCTAGTTGTTCAGTAACTAAGGTATCTCAAAGCGTGCTTTCATTTCATTCTCACTTATAGTTTCCGTAGTCTTAAAATCTTTTGCCAGGCAATCATATTTATAAGGCGTTCTTGTTTCATCTTCCCCAACACCCTACTTGCCCCCAAAATGCCCCCTGTGTGTCCCCTCAGACCCCCAAGGGCTCTCCAGCTGCCTCCCTGCCCCCTAAGTGCCCCTCCAGACCCTTTAATGATCCCTCAAGCACCCCTTGAGTGTCTCCTGGGAATTGGTGTGATGACAACAATGTAGAGAAAGACGCCGACTCTGTCACAGTATCAGCAACAGTTCAGCCTTTAATTAAAATTTGAATCAAAATTGCAATTGCCGGTGTGGAGGATGGACAAGATCCCGTACTTTTTCGTGCCACTCCCGTGGTCCCTCTTGGAGCCAGGGAAATTGCAGGAAAAACATTCCTGCATGTTGCGCACATCAAAATTTCATGAGAATCAGGAACAGAGTCTGTGTGGTCAACTTCCCTGACAGGTGGAGATAAATCCTGTCAGATGAAGAACAGGTTGACAGGATTTTGGGGACCTGGAGTATACACTCCTGTGTAAACCCTGTGTAAACCCCAGAGACCCCCGCTAAAACCCCTGAGACCCCCTCCATCCCCTATAGACTCCCCAGTAGATCCCAAATACCCTCAGAATCCCCTCAAAATGCTCCATAGCTCCCCCCCACCAGAACACCCTATAAACCCCTCAGGACCCTCCCAAATCTCCCTCTACAACCTTCTGAGGCTCTCTAAAATAACCCATAGATCTGCCCAAACTCCCGGCACTCCCCCACAGCCCCCAAGAGGGGCTAGCCCAGGTGGTCGCAACTAGTCATGGACTGCCTGAGCCACTTTTTGGGCTGATATGTATGTACGTATAAATCTAATAGAGAGATAAAATATAATATAGAAAGGGGCCTCCAGGAGAGCTGGGGAGGGTCTTTGTCAGGGGACGGGGTGGAGGGTGAGGGTTTTCACCTGCCAGAGGGCAGGATAAGATGGGATATTGGGAAGAAATTCCTCCCTGTGATGGTGGTGAGACCCTGACACAGGTTGTCCAGAGAAGCTGCAGCTGCTCCATCCCTGGAAGTGTCCAAGGCCAGGTTGGACAGGGCTTGGAGCAACCTGGGATAGTGGAAGATGTCCCTGCCCATGGCAGGGGGTGGATCAAGATGACCTTTGAAGTCCCTTCCAACCCAAACCAGCCTGGGATTTTAAAAGTGGGGGAGGCTTGGGGTAGGCGACCTTGGCTGACCCCAGGTGCCCCTCCAGGCTACTCCATCACTCATGCTTCAGGAAGAGACATCAAGAGAAAACCTGATGAAAAAGCTCCTGGGGCAGATGAGTTGGGGAGGAATGGAGTCTCTCAGGAACTGGTCCAGCCCTTTCCAGTCCCTCAGGTGGAGGCACTTGGGGCATGATTCCTACCCAACAGGCATCCCAACTGGGAGAAGACAGGTTCAGCCTCTTGATCCAGCCTGTCCTGATCCCTCTGCAGAGCCTTTCTGCCCTCCAGCAGATCCACACTCCCACACAAGCTGGTGTCATT
The DNA here is from genome assembly GCF_015832195.1 of Motacilla alba alba. Lineage (NCBI taxonomy): Eukaryota > Metazoa > Chordata > Aves > Passeriformes > Motacillidae > Motacilla > Motacilla alba. The sequence continues at coordinate 38,317,470 of NC_052022.1, read as the reverse complement.
TGTGAACTTAGTTTGACTTCCACTTGATCCCCTCATCCAGATCATCAATAAAGATGTTGAACAGGACTGGACCCAGCACTGACTCTTGAGGTCACCCACAAGTAATTGGGTGTTATGGATAGAGTGGGAGTTTCAGACAAGCCCTGTCTTAGGCAAAGATTTTTGGGTACAGCTTGAATTAGGTGGCCTGCACCTAAACCACTCTGGCTTGCAAGTTCTGAGTGGCAGATGAGGTCTATTATGAAATTAGTTATATATTGAATAGACAGGAGATAATAGACAAAAGGTCTTGAACAGAGTTACTTACTACACGGTATAAAACAAAAGAACTACTAGTAGATTACATAAAACAGTGCACAACATTAAGGTACCTATATTAAAGCTAGGAAAGAAATAATATAGGCTAGGAGTCAATGTAATTTACCACCAAACTGGCAAGAGTGTGCACAGAGTCCTTTCACTCAACCCTCAAGAGAGGAACCACAAAACCAGCATCCCAACTTTGGGGGAAAAGCCCCACACATTTCCAGGAAATGTGCAAAAACTTCTACTTTGTGAAAGCTTGGTGTAGCTTTAATAGATTGTGAAGTAAAATGTCTGTCAGAAATTCCAGCTTATCTTTCCACAACCTTGCTTCCACAGCAAGATGTTTATTGTCGGCTACAAGTGTCACTTCCATGGCACCCAAATAACCATGAGACAAGCAGTCTTTAGTGATTTATTTCACCAATTAGCAAGCTCTTGTGGCAGAGAACATGTCCTGCTACACTGGCCCCAGCTGGGTTTAGTTCTATTCCCCACCACTCTCTGGGCTTGGGCATCAGCCAGTTTTTCATCCAGCAAACAGTTCCCCTGTCCAATCCATGAGCAGCCAGCTTCTCCAGTGTCAAAGGCTTTACTGATGTCTATAAATATACATCCACCACCCTTCCCTCATCTAATGAGTGGGTCATTCTGTCACCACCTGCAGACCCTTGACCTGGGCGGGAACAACCGGTGACACTTGGCAGCCAAGGCATTCCAGGGCCTCCTGTGGCTTTACAGGCTGTACCTGGACCGCAACCGGCTCCTGGAGGTGAGCGTGGCCACATTCCAGCCGGTGCAGGTGACACTGGGCGTGCTGCACCTGTGTGCCAATGCGCCGTGCTACCTGAGCCGACACCTGCGGCAGCTGCTGCCTTTCCGCTACCTGCATAACCTCTGTGATCTGAAGCTGCCAACACAGCAGCCATGTGGGATGCGTGTGGTCCCACAACGCTTCTTCCAGGGCCTCAGTTCCTTGCGCTCGCTCTACCTGTCACAGAACTCGCTCTCGGCCATCCCTGCCGATGCCTTCGCTGACCTGGCACAGCTGCAGTGTTGCAGCCTGAATAGCTGCTAGTAAAGTCCAGGGTAAAAAAGCAAAAAGGGCCTTTGCATAATATCCACAGATGTTTAATTCAGCCACGCAGTAACATGTTCAGGTCCCAGGCACATCCAAATAGAGGGTTCAGGTTTCTCTCCCGAGAGACCCCGGGGGTGACCCTGGTTTTGGGGCGTACAAAGATAAGGGCCAATCAGGGAATAGGGAGGGAGTGGCTCAGGGACACAGGAACAGACATGGGAACAGGGGAAGGAGCCAATGGGGTCTGATCGGCTTTTTGAGGGAAGCTTCTTGTGTTTCCCCAACCCAGGGGATGCCCCCAGGGTCTCCACACTACAGTACCTAATGGTGGCTGCCAGCAACGGTGGGATGGGCCACCTGCCTGCCGGCATTTTCAAGAATCTGAGCAACTGCACAGCCTGAACCTGGAGAATGCAGGACTGCACAGCCTTGGCCCTGAGGTCTTCTGCAACCTGACACAACTGAAGGAGCTGCACCTGGCCAAGAACGAGCTGCGTACATTGCATGTGACTCTGGCCATGGATTTGCTGCTTGAAAATGTTTTACTTTCCATAAGTTGTCTGGGCTGTGTTATGCAAGAGGTCAGTGTTTAAAGAGATTATGATGATGTTACTTATTAATCTCCCTGGCAGCACATCTGCAAGGCAGATACTTTGCTCTCAAGACTTTAACTTCTGCAGAACTTACCCTTCCCTTGCTCATAATTTTCCTTTGCTGGGCTTCTCCCAGTAAACATCACCAAATCCCACAAGACCAGTCTTGACTGCACCAAAATAAAATTAAACTGGGAATGTTATTTTTCTCAAGGATTTTAAGGTTTATAAATCACCTGTTCTGAAGTGATATGAGGTGTGTCAGGCAAGACCTAAAGGGTTTAGAGATAAAAGCAGCATTTTCCATATGTTTGTTATGAAAAATAAAATATTTTCACTCAGACATGGCAGACTCTCCCTGCTGCTGCAGGGTTTGGGGAGGGAATTTGGGGAGATCCAGCAGGTCCTGACACCTCATTTTTCCTTAAGTGAGGATCCTGAAATGGCAGAGGAAAAGTATCAGGAAACTTTAGAAGCTGAGGAAAACTACCCAAATACTGGTTGCTGAGGCTCTTGCCTGTGTTTTGAGCAGTGAAAGAATAGTTGGGGCTGGAAGGGCCTCTGGAGATCGACCAAAAAAGGTCCTGGTCTGGCACAATCACCTCGCCTCAGAATGTTTGGGGTTTGGGAGGTGAGACCTAATTTGTGTCCCTGAAGAGATGGATGGAGTTTTCTCCAGGTTTGAGTTTGAAGGAAACAGAACTGTGACTGTTTGTGAAAAACACATTCACTCTCCTGAGAATTTTTTAAAAGTATAATAAAGGACAATAGGAGACAAGGACCATAAAGCAAAGGTTATTATGGCCAAGAGTATCTTGGCACTGAGCCAAGACCATACTGTTACCTTTGAGGATACCCCTTAAATACCTTTCCAATTACATCAGCCTGTTGCACATTCATAGACCCTTATGCATATCCATAAACTAGTTTATATTTTCCAGGAACTATTTTACACAGACCCTCCTTTGGTCTGCCTTTTTAGAGCTTGTGTATTTCTTGGCTGTGGTTTTGGCCCCTTCTCCTTATCACTTCTAGTTTGGGCCTTGGTTCATGCTTTCTTCAGATGGTGAGTGCTGATAGTTGGCATATCTGTAGCAGGTGTCCTCATCCTGTGTTCATTGGATGTTATCCCATCCATTTTGATTTAACATAACATAAACCCATTTTAACACAAGTATAGCTATTTTGCTACTATGTCTAAGCTTAATTAACAGTAGAAATACCAACGATATCTTTATAACAAAGTTACTTTAACATCACACGTATCAAATCCATTTTAATATTTGCGCAAAGCCAATATTATAATATATATCTATAACAGTGTTTCATTGCTCTCAGCTGGTTTTTGTTCTCTCAGCCCTGTGGGATGTGGCAGGACAGGTGAGGTTCCTCTCTGCCCACCTCTCCCACCTGCTGAGTCCTTCTGAAAGGCTGCCAAGGGAGCAACCCACTTCACTCCCCTCATCCATCCAGGAACTCTCCCATCATGGAAGGCAATTAGATCGCTTCTGTGATTAATTTTATGGAGTCCAGTGGGGAGGGAACCTTCTCCCTGCCTTCCTCCCTCATGCGCCTCTTCCTGCTTTATTCTCTGTTGCTCTGTCCTGCTCCCTGTGCTGTGTCAGGCGGGGGTGGAAGGAAGATGGCAGGAGACAAAGACCACTCACCACTGAAGTGGCTGCCGGAACCCAGGCTAGCTCCTAGAACTCCAGTGCCACACCAGGAGTGGGTAACTGCCTCAGGATGGGGATTTACCAGAGGCAGAACCTTTAGAGTCACTTGCTGTAAGGTGCCAGACACAAGACACAACAGGGACCAGGCAGAGGAGAAAGGAGGAGGCTCTCCATCTTGAGGTTCCACATGGAACAGTTAATTCCACGCAACAGGAGCAGGCCAAAAAGCCCCTAGCTGTGTTGTCCAAGGGCTTTTGTACAGATACAAGTCAGGGGGTGGATACAAACAGCTAACCAATAGGGAATTCCCAGGGGAGGAGTGAGGGGATTACATCAAGTGTCCGGGGCCAGTTGGCATAGGAGGGTGGAGAGGATGGGTCACATGGGCCAATGGGGCTTCCAGGAGTAGGGGAATACCGAAGGAGTAGTGCAGTCAGGGATTGGCCCGAGGTTTAAGTGGCAGGGAAGGTTTGGGAATCAAGGGCTGGGTTGTCTTGACAGGCAGGGAAAGAGCTGGAACAAAGGGCGGGGAATGGCATGAGGGACAGCTTGGAGGGAGGGTAAAACCCAGGGGTAAACCAACTTGGGGACAACATGGGGGTACAACAGAACACACCACTTGACAAGGAATCAATAAAATAAAATCAAACCGCAACAACCCCAATGTTCATGTGGCAACAGAGAGCTTTTATTTCCCAAGGCCTTGCTTATATAGGACATTTGAAAAACCCCGTCTGGATACTTTCATAAGTCAGAACTCTACACCCCTTTGGGTCCTGGCCAAGGAAATGCCTGCAGCCTTGGGAGATATGTGACTGGGCGAGGCCCTGTCAGTCAAACTAGGGGCTTGTTGGTTTGCCTATCACAGACCAGCTAATATACGGTAACACTGTGCCATCATTCATCCCTGTGCCATCTCTCCTCTCTGTATCCCTCTGTCCTGCTCCCTGTGCTATCATTCTTCCTTGTAACTGGCACAACTTTCTTTCTCCCAGTTGTCTGTATGCCATCATCACCTGTGAGTTGCTCCTGCTTTCACAGAATAATAAAATCAGTTTGGTTGGAAGGGACCAGTGGGTCATCTGGTCCAGACTTCCTGCTCAGGGAGGATCATCCTGGGACACGTGGCATAGAATTGTGTCCAGACCTACAGTCCCCTGAAGACCCAGATGAGGCTCAGTGTACATCAGCCATGTGGTGGAAGTTCTTACTGAGGTGCCATCACCATACACCAACTCATTGGCAGTGATGTCATGGAAAGGAGAACAAAGAGTGGATAATTTCGTTACCAAACTGGCAATATGAAAACAGTATCTTTTTAACCCTATGGGCCTGCATCTTGTCTGTGGAAAAGACCTCCAGCGACTGAAAGAAGTGCCCTATGCCCCACTAGCATAGACTGGAGTCTATAGGGGGCAAGTGCCCCCTGCTCAAGAGAGAGAGGCACACCACAAGGTAACCTGTGGTTTTACTTGCCTGACCATGGTGAAGACATACGGAAGTGGGATGGAAAACCCACCTCTGCCTTGGCATCACAGGTATGTGAGTTGAGAGGAAAATTTAACCACCACAGATAACTCTTCAAGGAAAAATGCCACTCAGTTTCCACTGGCCAAGTCCTCTGGCAGAATTGAAGGGCTGATGTCACTTCTGACCCTCTGGAAGGGACCTCCAGGTCATATTTACAAGAAGCGAGCAACAAGTACCATGATCAGAGCTAGAGGGTCCCTGGCTCCAGCCAGGTGTGGGAGAAGGACAGTGGGGTCTGTTGGACTGTGTGGATCCATGGCCTGGCACAGCAGAGCCACGGGAGCACAAGGCTTTCATTGACACGGGTGCACAATGTACCCTGATGCCATCATGCAGGGGCAGAATCCACCTCTGTTTCTGGGATGACAGGAGGATGCCAACGGGGACTATCCTGGAAGCTGAAGTGCTCCCGACTGGGCATGAGTGGCAGAAAAATGCCATTGTTGCTGGCCTAGAGGCTTCATGTATCGTTGGCACAGATCACCTCAGGAGAGGTATTTCAAGGACCCAAAAGGACACTATTGGGCTTTGGGAGAGATCCTGTGGAGACAGAAGAAATTAAGACAGCTAAATCCCTTGCTTGGTCTTTCAGAGGACCCTTCTGCTGGGGACTGCTGAGGTAGTTGAAGAACAGCAGGTACTGATGGCCAGTACAACAGTGTCCCATTGGCAACATGGCACTGACTGGGACTTCAGGAGCCTGTCCATGAGCTGATCCGTGGACTGGAGAGCTGGGCATGCTCAGCAAGACTCGCTCACCCCTCAATAGCTCCACATTAGCCCCTGCCTGAGTCCCGTGGACAGTGGACACTGACAGTGGGCTGTCATGGCCTGAATGAAGTCATGCCATCACTGAGTGCTGCCATGCTGGACATGTTGGAACTTCAGTGTGAGCTGGAGTCCAAGGCAGCAAAATGGTGCCACCATAGACATTGCCAATGTATTCTTCTCCATTCCTCTGTCAGCAAATTCCCAGAGCTGGGGTCCCTCTTTGGGCCCCCAGCCCTGAAGCTGCCCCAAATAGGGCCTTGGCCTCCCTATGGCCCCCTGCCCACACAGGTGGGCTTGGTGACCACCTTGCTTAGTGCCACCGTCAGTTCCAGAGGGGCCCTGGGGGTCCCTGGTGGGGGGGAGCAGGGGCTGATGGTGGAGCTCTGTGCCCACTCACATGGGGGGATGTCCCACTTTTGGGGGTGTCTCTGTCTTATGGGGAAGGTCTCAGTTCCAGGAACATAAATCAGTTACATGTGAGTGTCTCAAGGCCATTAATTGAAGGGCTGGGGGGAGGGGGGTCCCAGCTCCCTACAGAGGGGCACGAGTCCCTGGGCAGGGACTCGTTCCATGAAGGGGTATAGTGTCCCCTGTCCCACTGGCAGGGTCTCAAAAATGAAGTGGAGGAAGGATGCTCTTGCCCCATCTTGTTCGCCACACTGTTGCGGTCTTCCCTCCCACCCTGTGTTCAGGGTCTTTCCCCTCTCTATTTTTTCTCTCCCAGAGGAACACAGAGCCACTAGAGTGATGTCCCAGCTGGCCAGGAAGAATCCAGGCACCTCCTGACACAGGACACGGACATTGGGGTATGGGGGATAGGGTGGGAACATGGGAGACACATGGGAAAATCGGGGACACACAGAAGACATGAAGGTGGGACATGAGGAACACATGAGGGACCCTGGGGACATGTGTGTACATGAGGGGGGGGACACAGGGTGGCAATGAGGGTACTGTGTCCATGGGGAGGGGCAGTGTTAGAAATTATGCAATTCCTAAAATTTTAAACTAACTTTAGTCAGGGGTTTTGTTCATCTTTGCCAGGGGGAAGGGAACGGAAGTTTCTTTTCAAGAGACTTTGTTCCCCGGGCAAGGCCTGATGAGCTTGACATCCCAATGGATTGGGAGTTGCAAGAGGATGCTCAAGAGAGAAGTGACCGTCAACACCCGAACTTCCTTCCTGGTGTGTCAGAGACACTTGGTCTGAGAAAAGATCAATAAGAGAACGAAGAATGAGGACCTAGTTAGCATTGGAGGCAAAGGGACCAATAACCAGTAGGAAACCAGATACAAAGAACTGTGTAACTTGTGGCCAATGAATGTTGAACCAAGGAACTTTTCTGGGTTTTGACTGTGTAGGTATGTGAAAAATCTAGTAAAGAGCCGTGTGTGATGGAATGGTTTTCTCTGTTCAACACAGGCAATGTGTGGATGAAATTATCTCTGTTGCACATTCTGGCCAGAACAACATCCTGGCCAGAATAAAGTCATGCCTTAATTCTCTTAAAGTAGAAATGTTGTTGCAGAGTTTTTGTTTTTCTTGCAGTTTCAGTTACAGCAGGACAGTGCCTCCATGTCCCTCCATATCCCCCCACATCACCTGTGAGTCCTTTTCCCCCAAATGGATTTTATGGACAGCTGCAGCCCTCAACTGACCCCCACTGGCCATGGGGAGGCACCGTGAGCTACTGGGACCATACTGGGAGCAACTGGGGTAACTAGGATCATACAGGGAACGACTGGAACCATGCTGGAGAGTGACAGGGAGAAAGGGGAATCATACTGGGGGTAAATGGAAGCAACTGGGACCACGCTGGAATCATACTTTTATCATAGTGGGAGTGACTAGGATCATACAGGGAATGACTGGAACCATACTGGAGATGACTATCAGCCACTGAGACCAGGGCCAGAAGGATCTAGCAAACTCCAGGCCTTGGTGCTGGGACAGCCCTGGAACAGATTCCCTGGGGGAACCCACAGCATGGACAAGAAAACCAGGGCACTGGGATCAGCCAGGGCTTGGGAAAGGCAGGTACTGCCTGACTCACCTGATCTCCTGCTGTGCCCAGGTGGCCCTGGTGGGTGTTGGACATGTGTGGGTGTGTCTGCCTGCAGCTCAGCAAAGCCTTTGGCGCTGCCTCCATCTCCCTGCCTCTCCTGGAGCACCTACAGCTCGCGGCTGGGACAGGTGTCTCTCACTGGGAACACCTGGCTGGTGGCCAGGCCAAGAAAGAGTGGGAATGGGGCCACAGCCAGCTGGGGGTGGGCACTGCTGGGTTCCCCAGGGCTCAGTGTTGGGGCCAGTCCTGTTCAACATCTGGCCTGGGTGGACAACTAGGGGCAACTGGGAGGCTTGATGAGTCAAATGAGGAGTGTGGTGGCTCACTGGGAAAACTCGTGCTTAACTGGGAGGTCTGTGAGGCAATGTCCTCATGAGACCCCAAAGCCCACATGGGCCACCATGAGTTCACTAACGCCCCAATCTGCTTATCCCAGTGGATTTCATGGACAGTTGTAATCCTTGACTGACCCCTACTGGGTACTGGAAGGCATGGGGAGCTACTGGGACCATGTTGGGAGCCAACTGAAGACACACTGGGAGCAAATGGAAGATGCTGGAACCATGTTGGGGGTACTGGGACCACAACTGGGGCAACTAGGGTCATACAGGAGGGGACAACTGGAACCATGCTGGGTTCGTAGTGGGAGTGTGTGGAACCACACTGGGGGCAACTGGTATAATACTGGGAGTGACTGGGATCACTCTAGTAGGGACAGGAATTGATTTGGACCGTTGGGGCTGTGACAGGGATCATTCTGGGAGTCGTTTTGATCATACTGGACTCACACGAGGAGTGACTGAAAAGCACTAGAATCATATTGCAGTTGACTGGAATCATACTGGGGTCATTCTGGGAGTAACTGGAACTATGCAGATGACCGGGAGCAACGGGAACCACACTGGGAGTGACCGAGATCACACTAGGACGATTACAGAGCCTGTACTGGCACCGCATTGGGACGGTAACTGAGACTACCCCGGGAGCACCGAGGCGCGGGGTGCCCGGGGGCGGGGCCATGCAGAGTTATGCTAATGAGCCCTCGGCGGGCGCGGCGCCATCGAGTCGCGGAGTGCGGCGGCGCACAGCGGCCGCGCGTCCCGATTGGCGTGGGGAGAGAAATGACGTCACGAGCGGCGCGGCGGGAGATTTGAACGGCGCGGCGGGAGATTTGAACGGCGCGGCGGGAGATTTGAACGGCGCGGCGGATCCCAGGCGTGACGTCACTGGCGGGGAGCGGGACTTGGGGATACCCGGGAGTGGCGTGGGGGTCCCGGACACCTGAGCCCGCCCTGACTGCCCCTTCCCGGCCGCCGGGTCCCCTCCTGGACTCGCCCTGACCCTGCGGCGGACTCGGCCACGCCATGCCCCGCCCCAAACCTACCCCCCGACGGCGCGGCGGTTCCCCAGCCCCCCCATCGCCCCGGCCGCGGGCACGCAGTGAGTGAGGGGCGGGGGACTCCCCTTATAGACACCCCTTATGGACCTCCTACATCGAGCCCCCTTTTAGGCCCCCCTCTAGAGCATTCCTATGGACTCCCCCTGTTGTTGTCCTCCGCATCCAGCCGGTGCCCTATATAGCCCTATATGCTTCCATCACCTATAGTCACCCCACACTCCCTCTCCCCTATAGCCCCCCTACCTCCATAATCCCTGTGCTCTATAACTCCCCTATATTGGTCATCACTGTAGCTCCCTTTAGATCCCTCATACCCACAATGTCCCCCCAGACCTTACAGATCCCTTATAACCCCCACAGCTTTCCCCTGTCCCCCCGGCTCCTATAGCTGCCCATAGATCCCCTATAGCCCCCTGTGTTCCACCAGGCCCTATAGATCTCCCATACCCCCCATGTTCCTTCAGAGCCCCCCATCTGTGCCCTCCCCAAGGCCAAATAGATCCCCTAAAGCCCCCACAGACCTCTATCCTATGCCCTCGCAGGGCGCCGCCCAGGTCAGCGGGCATTGCAGGAGATCCGCAAGTACCAGAGCAGCACCCGCCTGCTGCTGCGCCCCGGCCCTTTCGCACGCCTGGTGAGAACCCCCCACATCCCAAAATGAACACTCCTGCACCCTAAAATCCTAAGACACTCAAATTTCCCCCACAGAACCTCCCCAGCACCCCCCATGGACTGTCAAACTCCCCTGGGACCACACAGAGCATCTCAGATACCCATAAAATCTACTTTGGGACCCCTCCAGGACCCCCCCCACAGTTTCACCCCAGAACCTCCAACATTGTCTGGAATCTTCCAAACCACTCTGGATCCCCTCTCCTGGGATCCCCAGACCTGTCCCAGGACACCCCAGATCAACCCTTTCAGACCCTGCAACTTCCCCCAGAGCCTTCAAATCCACCCTGTGACCTTTCAGCTCCCCACAGGACTCTTCCAAATACCCACTGGGACCCTTTAAACAATCCCTCGGACCCCTTCAAATCCAACCCCAAATCCACCCTGGGCCCCCTGAAATCCAACCGGGAACCCTCCAACCTTCCCTTAGACCCCATCCCAAAAACCCACTGGGATTTTCCAACCCCCTACAGACCTACCAAGTTACCCCCCAGAACTCCAGATCACCCCCTGGGACTCCTCAGGACCGTCCCTTTCCCCCAGGGCCCCCCCTCAACCCTGTTCCAGCCCTCCCCATACCCGTGTCCTCCCCATCCCCGTGACATGGTGGGCCTGTCCTCCCACAACATCCTTGCATGTCCCCCAATGTCCTTCTGTGGTTCCAGACATCCTTGTGTCCTGCCGCCTTCAGAGGCTGCATGGATTGAGTGCTCCTGCTGTGCTGGCACTGTGCCCCTCTGTCGCATTTGGGTGTCCCCAGGGGAGTGTCCCCATGTTCCCGTGGCCGAGGGTGTTCTCAAGATGTTCCCAGAGTGGTGCTTTCCCCCTGCATCCCACCTGGGAGATCCCAGGGTGTCCCCATCAGGATTTTCGCACATCCCCACTCCCCAGTGTATACCCAGGTGTTCCTGTCCCCACTGTTCCTCTCCCTGGGGTGTCCCCAGAGTGTCTCCAGGGTGGCCACAAGGGTGTCCCCAGGTCCCTGGGATGTCCCAGGGCAGTGTCTCCACGTCTCCAGGGTGTTGCCATGGTTGTAGCTCCAGCCTGGGATGGCCCCAATGCCCCCATATCCCCTCCACGTTGTCCCAATGTCCCCTCACTCCTGTGTGGGAATCACTCCTGTGACCCCGCTGCCCTCATGTGCCCCCCTCCCCGTGCCCTCCCTGCCGCAGGTGCGGGAGCTCTGCCTAGTCTTCACCCGCGGGGTCGATTACCGCTGGCAGCGCATGGCTCTGCTGGCACTGCAGGAGGTAGGGCTCGAGGGCCCAGGTGGGGTGGAGGGGGTTCACAGAGGGACTGGAGGGGTCCTGTGGGTGCTGCAGGGTGTCCAGGGGACTCAGGGGGGTGGGGAGGGGGCTGAGGGGATCTCCTGGGTATGGAGAAGGTTTCCATGGGGGTTGGGGGAGGGGGTCCTGTGGATGCTGCAGGGGGGGCTGTGTGTGCTGGGGGTGTCTCTGGGGGGCTGGGGAGGCCCAGGAAGGTCTCTTTGGGTGTTTGGATGAGGCCGAGAGGTTTGTTGGGTGTGTGTGATGGGAGCAGAGGGGGAGTCTAGGAGGGTTTCCACTGGCTGGGGGGAATAGTCTATGGGTTCTGGGACAGGGTTCCATGGATGTTGAGAGGGTCACTGGTGGGGGGGGAGGTTCCCTTATTCCCCTTATTCCCGGTGTCTGTTGGGGATTGAGGGTGGGTCACTGGGTGTTGATCCCCCCAAGACATTTACAGGCACAAGGTTTTTCGGTCCCCACAGTCATCCATGGGTGGGTTTGGAGGGACCCTGCGCCCCGGGTGTGTGTTTGGCGGGGGGGGGGGGGGGGGTCTCTGCCCTCGGGGGGAGGTGTGGGGGTCGGGGCATGCTGGGGGGCTTTAGGGACCCTCCCTCAGGTTTTGGGACACAGGCAGCAGAGGCCTTCATGGTGCGGCTGCTGGAAGACGCGTACCTGTGTTCACTGCACGCCCGCCGAGTCACCCTGTACCCCAAGGATCTACAGCTGGCCCGGCGCCTGCGGGGACCTGAGGGGGGGGGCATCTGAATGGGGACCCCCTGGGGGGTCTCTCTTGACAGTCTCACACCCCTTATCTTACTGGGACCTCCCATGGGACCGTCATGCTGAGACCCCCCCACCATGGGGTCCCCCAAGACCCCCAACGTGGACCCACCCCATAGACTCCCCCACCTCAGGATCCCAAACAACCCCTTCAGGGACCCATCCCAGGGTGGAGGTCCCTTTCCTTAGTCCAGCACCCCTCAGGTTATTGAGTACCCCGACCCATCATCCCCCTGGAACCCCCATCACTAGCATGCCAGTCCTAGGGAAACCTACCCAGGACCTCCACCCTAGTGGAGACCCTCCCAGTTTTGCTGTACCCCAATAAAATGTTTGTGACCCCTAGGTGCTGATGCTGGGGAGGATGGAGGGGATTTGGGGGTGAGGCACCACAGGGGGGAACCCTGTAGGGGAGAAGAACCCACAGGGAGAAGGGCTTTGAGACTGTTTTGGGTGAGGGCACCTGGGATGGGGGCCAGGAAGGTCTTGGGGCCTAAAGCGTTCCATGTATGGTGGTGGTGGAGGGATCACCCAGGGGGTGGCGCTTAGGGCATTCGCTTTTGGAGCGGGGGTCAGGGCTTTGGGGGCGGGGCTTAGAGGTGGCTTGAACGTGGGTAGGGCTGCCTGTGGGGGGTGGGGCTTAGTACCCCCATGAGGGTGGGGCTCTGGAGGTCTCTCGTCCATGGGCTTCAACAGGGTCCCCTCTCTGGGGCGGGGCTTGGGGCCACATTTGGGGGCGGGGCTGCGGGGGTGCTGGGCGCTCCCAGCTGCTGTTCCTGCTCCTGCCGCTGGGGGCGCTGCTGAGCAGGGAGGGGCGGGGCCCGCGGGGGCGCTGCACCGGCAGGGGGCGCTGCACCGGCAGGGGGCGCTGCACCGGCAGCGGCCGTGCCTGCGCCTGGGGGCGCGGGAGGGACCCCAGAACGGACCCGCCCCACCCCAGCCCTGCCCTGGCACCCCAACCCCCCCTTCCCCATGCCTTGGAGACCCCTCCCGAACCTCAGAACCCAAAACCTACCCTGGGACCCCAAATCCCCTTAAACCTACCATCCCTGCCATCCTTGGGGTACCCTCTGAGCCCCCAAACCTCAGGGACTCCAAATATCCCCCCTAAAATCCCAGCCCGACCCCCACCCACTTGGTTTGGGATACCTCCAGTTTTGGAGTCTCCTCAACCCTCGTTTTTCCCCAGACAGGCTGGTGCTCAGTTTGGTGGGAATATTTTTGTTACTGAACTTTCAAATAAAGTTATCAACGCAAATTGTGGGCAGGACAGGATTGGACAGAAAATTGCTTTGACATCTATAAGGACCCTAAAAGCAGCAGTACATCTGATGATGATGAAATCACATTACAACCCTAAATTAAAAATGATAGTCAGAGTCTGCACACTGTTACTAAAACAGTGTGATACACAGCCGCCAAGATGGCAAAGTTCCAGGAAAAGTATAACAGACGTACATAGTATTGGAAACTGGATATATTTGGAGAATGCCTCTGGCAGGGGGTGATTGAATCATTTGTCTGAGGCGGAGGCCCAAGGCTTCTGGAGGCCAGAAGTATTTTTAATGGTGAGTGACCAAGAAAACTGTGGTCTTTAACTCTGAGTGCCACCTATTTAGCAGGAGGTTGAAATGGGAAATGGAAATGGGGTATTGAGGTGGCATCAAGGGCAGGGGTTGGTGGGATGTCTGTGTCAGCATTTTAACCCCATTTTGATGTGAATCTAGGTGATTTTAGTTAAAATTAATCTGGTTTTGGAGTGAATCTGATATAGATGGAGACTCTGATGTGGCCTCAAGGTGGTGGGGAAGGATGGGGGGAGGGATGTTTAATCCCTGCTTAATTCTATTTTGACCAAAAGGGAGTGCATTGGGGGGAAAATATATTTTGACCCAAAATGGGAGAATTTGGGAAGAAAAACCATTTCAATCCAAACTTGGTGAATTTTGGACAATATTTTTAGAGTTTCGAATGTTTGGGATGGATTTGGGGGCAGTGGGGGACAAAATAAGACCCAAGAGTTTTCCATGGGGTGAAAAAAGGCATTTTGGGATATTAAAAGACATTTTTGGATAATCTGGAGACTTCTAGAGACACACCAGGGTTCACATGTATTTTTCCCATAAAATAACTGTTTTTAGTGATTTTCAGTGTTTTTCACAGAGATGGCACAAGATGGGATCTGGTGGCTCTTCCTTCCCATCTGTGGTAACTAAAACCCATGTTTTCCATGCAAAATCCCCAAATTTCCTGGATTTTTTTTTACTTATTTCCAGGCTTTTTAGCACATAAAATGAAATCCTGAGTCCCTGGGCTTGTTTTTGCCTAAAAATTCCTGTCTTACCTAATTTTACACTTTCTCTAACAACCTCTCAGCTGCAGATTTGTTATTTTAAACCAAAAAACCCATTTTGAAATATTTTTTTAATCCAAAAGCCTTTAGAATCTTATTTTTTTTAATAAATGCCTCAATACTTTTCATGGAAAAAATCCCCTTTTTCCTCACTTTCTACAGAAAAAAAAAAAAGAAGGTGCACTTTGTCCTGGTTATTTCAGTTTACTTTTTGGTTTTGGTAGGGTTTTTTGTTTGTTTTTTTTTTTTTAATTATTTGTTTGGTTGGTTTTTTGTTGGTTTTTTGGTTTTGTTTCTTTTTTTTTAGCTAAAATTGTAATGATCAGTTTTAGTATTTTTCCAGGACAAAACCCCGAGAACTATACGCTGGAACTGTATTTTCTTCCAGGAAAAAAGACCTATTTTTAAAAGGTTTTTTTTTTTTAAATTTAAAATTCCTTTTATTTGCTCTTTTCAAATAAAAGAAGTTGGTTCTTAAGGGAAAAAAAAAAAAACCAAAAAACTTTTATTTCTTATTTTCCTGGCTTTTTTCTAATTTTCATTAAAACCTTTTATCAACCCAATTTTTAGGTAGTGTCTTAAAGAAATAAAGCTTTTTATTCTCTTAATATTTTCTTGTTTATTCTCCTTTTTTGTTGTTTATTTTATTTTAAAAATTTATTCATTAGGGGAAAAAAAGCCCTTTTGAACTCTGTTTTAGGTTTCAGGTATTTTTAAAGAAAAAAATCTCACTCTGTTGTAATTATTCAAATTCCAATTGCTCATTTCCCTCTTGATCTTTCTTCAAAATCCCCCTTTAAAAAAAAACAACAACTCTTTTTCATGTAGTATTTCAGAAAGCCCCCTTTAATCCTATTTTTTTATTCACAGATAAACCTCATTATTCCCCATTTTTCCCCCAAAACACTCAAATTCCATTTTTTTGATTCCCAGAGCTTGCATTGTGTCACAGTGTTCTCCTGGGTTACACGAGGCCCTGCTGTGTTTGCACTGGTTTGTGTTTGACACTTGGTTCCCCAAGATGTCATTGTGTCACAGTGGTCTCCTGAGTTACATGAGGCCCTGCTGTGTTGCAGTGGACACTTGCTCCCCTCCAATTCCATTGCGATACAGTGGCCTCCCAGGTGCCGTGAGGCTTTGGTGCGCAGTAATGGTTTCTGGTAGGCCTGGCAATGTCCCAGTGGCACCTGCTTCCCATGAGGGCCATCTTGTTGAAAGTAGATTCTTGGATCCATGAGATTCCACTGCATCACAATGTTCTCTTAGTGTCACGAGAGCCTGATGTGTTTATAATTGACCCTTGGTTCCTTGAGATTGCATCACAGTGGTCTCCTTGGTACCTTGAGGCCCGGATGTGTCATAACGCAGCCTTCATTCTGTGGAATTCCATTATGTCAGATTGGTCTCCTGGCTTCCATGAGGCCCAGCTCTGTTTGCAACTGACGCTTGGTTCCCCAAGATTCCATGGTGTCACTGTGCTCTCCTGTTGTTCATGAGCCTGTGCTGTGTCACAATGGACACTGAGTTCCACCTGCCCTGGCAATATCCAAGTGGCCCCTGGCTTCCATGAGGCCCTGTTGTGTTTGCAGTTGACACTTGGTTCCCAGAGCTTGCATTGCTTCTCAGTGGTCTCCTGGGTGCCATGAGGCCCTCCTGTGCCTTAGTGAATACCTGCTCCCATCAGATTCCTTTGTGACACAGTGGTCTGTTGAGTTCCACAAGGAAAAACTTTGTCATTGATGCCAAGATGATTTTTTGCTTATTCTTTACTGTACCATTATTATAACTTTGATGTATCCTCGGTATTCTTAGCATGCATACATACAAATAAAAAGGAATACAAAGGAACAAGTATGCCTGCTTAGAATACCGAAGATACATCAAAGTTATAGAAAAGGTATAGAAAAGAAAAGGCAAAAAATCATCTTGGCATCAGTGACACAACACAGCCTGATGGAACTCAGCAGACCATTGTGACAGCCTGGAATCTCATGAATCCAAGGTTCTACTTTGACAAAGTGAGGCCCCATGCAACACAGGTGTCACTGGAACATTGCCAGGCTTAGTAGAAACAAGACTCCATCATTACACAGCAAGGCCTTATGGCACCTCGGGGGCCATTGTGTCGCAATGGAATCGGATGGAAGCAAGTGTCCATTGTGACACAGGAGGGCCTTATGGGAACCCAGGAAACCACTGTCACGCTATGCAAGCTCTGGGAATCAAGTGTCAACTGCAAACACAACAGGGCCTCCTTGAAATCAGGTGATACTGGGATATTGCAGGGAGAGGTGGAACTTGGTGTCCATTGTGAATCCAGTGTCCTTTGTGACACAGCACAACTTCATGGAAAGCTGGGGACCATTGTGATGCAATGGAATCTCATGGAACCAAGTGTCAATTGTGAACACGTGGCCTCATGGAACCCAGGGGCAACTGGGACCAAGCCATGGCTTGTGGAAGCAAGGGGCCCAATATTGTGACACAGTGTGGCCACTTGGAACCCAGGAGAATATTGTGGGGCAATGGAATCCTGTGAAACCAAGTGTCATTCATCTAAACAGCAGGGCCTTATAGAACCCAAGTGACCATTGTGATTTCATGGATTCTCATGGAAAAAATTGTCTCTTATAAGACAGCAGGGTATTATGGAACACAAGTGCCCCTGGGACATTGCCACTGTGCATGGAAGCAAATGTCCATTATGACACAGCCAGGCATCATGGAACACAGGAGACCATTGTGACACAAAGGCTCTCTTGTGACACAGGGCCATCATGGAACCAAGATAACCACTGGGAGGAAATGGAATCTCATGGAAAAAAGAGTAAGTTGTCAACACAGCAGGGCCTCATGGATCCCAGGTGCCAATGGGACGTTTCCAAGGCTTGTGCAAGCAAGTGTCCATTGTGACACAGCAGGGCCTCATGGCACCTGGGAGACCACCATGATGCTATGCAATCTTAGGGAACCAAGTCTTAACTGCAAACACAGTGGGGCCTCATGGAACACAGGTGCCACTTGGATATTGCCTAGGCAGGTGGAACTCGGTGTCCATTGTCTCAATGGAATCTGATGGACGCAAGTGTCCATTGTGACATAGCAGGGCCTCATGGGAACCCAGGAGACCTCTGTGATGCAATGCAATCTCCAGGAACCAAATGCCAACTGCTAACACAACAGGGCCTCCTTGAAGCCAGGTCCTACTTGGATATTGCCCTGGGAAGCAGAACTCAGTGTCCATTGTGGCATAGCACAGGCTCATGAACAACAGGAGAGCAAAGTGACACCATGGAATCTTGGGGAACTAAGGTGGTCTCAACACAAATCTTCCTAGGGGTAACTCTTGAAAAAAACAAAGACTTTATTTTGTCTTCAATGTCCTGGATTATTTAGCTTTGGAAAATCAACTCATTTACAAATGTAACTGCAGGGGTGAGACACCATTCTTGTAATTAACCTTTATATGTGTATAACCTTTAGTGGGGATCCATCTTTGTGACGCACATTACATTTTATAAGAAAAGAGGCATTGCTGAATTGCTTCCGTGAAGAAAGCTTGAATGTACTCTGAATATGTGACAGCTATAGCTGGTCTATAGCTGCACAAATAATTTGGCATAACAGACACCAACTCGACCAGCCTAGTTCAGTAGAGAACAAGGAGTAAACAAGTCCCCAGCTGTGTTACTGATAGGCTGAGTTCAAGCTCAAATAAGGGGACCCCAGCCAAACCCTATGAACCAGGAATGTACCTATATCATTGGCCAGGGAGCTGGGCAGAGCTGAAACCTTTGTCCAATCAACTCTGTATGAGTGGGAAATTTGAAGCCCCTATAAAAGGGGCTGTCCTTCAATAAACGCTGACTGTTGCTGCATGAACATGGGGTGTCATGTTGCTTGTCTGTCTCAAAAACTGCAACAACTGGTGATCCCAACATAATCACAACAGCTGCTGCCAATAGAGTGGGGAAACAGACGGGGCAGCCAAGAGGAGCTGCCCACAGCCTTTGAGCTGTGAAGAGCGGTGTCCAGTGCCCCGGGGCAACCAGGAAGAATTACCTGCAGCCTTTGAGCTGCGAAGAAAGGCATAGAGAGCCGTGATAGGTCCAGACCCTCCCCCCTTTTGTGGATTAGAGATACCGCAGGGAACATAAGTGCGTGGGCTTCAGTACAGGAAGACCCCGTCCTAAAGGTATGGACTTTTATTTTAAACAAGAGAGAGACAAAATATGATGAACTGGCTCTACTAGCCCTGCTGGCGTGGTGTAAGAGCCACAGCCTAGATAAGACTGAAGAAGCCTTCCTAGACTTAGGAACAGGCTAGCCGATTTATATTTGAAGCTGCCTCCATGGGCGATGAGACCATCCTTAATATTATAAAGCCCTGGAGGCTTGTTATCGACTTGTTAAATCAAGTGGGACGTGAGGACGGCGGAGGGGACACAGCAGGTACCGCCCGCCGAGGCGACGGGAAGTGTGGGGACACCGCGCCGGGTGCACGGGGAAGGAAGACGGGCGGAGCAGCCACAGCACGCTACGAAACAACCGCACGGAGCTGCGAAGCCTCCCCAGGCAGGGGCGACTTGCCCACGAAGCTTGCTGCTGCTGCCATCTGGGACCACGCCGCCGCCCCCTGCAGGGACGTCTCGTCAACAGAATGTCCCCCGGTCGTCCTGAGCCGTGCCGCTGCCCCGGGCGGGGACGGTGTGCCGGCGGGGCGCCCTGCTGCTGTGTGGAACTGCGGAGACAGCCCCTGCCAGCGCGCTGCCACCAATCCAGAGGGCGCAGAGACGCCGTGCTGCACAACCTCATTGAACGGCCACTCTGCAGTTCCGCCGTGCCCTGCTGCCCCGGCTGGGGCTCTTGGTAGCGGCGTAGAGGCGCTTTGCTGCTGCAGCTGCTGCGAGGCACACAGCCGGCTCTGCTACGAGATACCTTGCCCCCTGCGGGACGGTGCCCGGCCGCAGAACGGAGTTAGCTGTCGCTCTGCCAAGCCCTGCCACACCGGCTACAGACTCAAAGGACACTAGAGATTACGCCATCGCCGCTGCCACTGCTGAGACAGCATGGAGCTGTAGCTTTCCGTTCGACCCCGGCCCGTCCACCCGTGCTGAGCCACCCCCTTAGAAAGCCCCCAGACAGCAGCTGCCGCACTTGGACCGAGAAAGCCCGGTCGCAACACAGCTTGGCGGTGGCGCGGCTGCCGCGCCGCCACCGCCCGGAGGAGAGGCGCCGAGATCAGGGACCAGTGCGGCCCCACACCGCGCCGCTCCCACTGTAGCCGAGGTTCTGGTTTGCTGCCCGCTGCTGCTGCCGAACCGCTGCCACAGCTGCAGTCCCCGGGACCGGGGTATCCTCCAGCCAGCCACTGCCAGCAAGCGAGAGCCGCAGCCACGCGGTCTCCGTCCCGGCCGGGGCCGCGGCTCCCCGGGGCTGGGGGTGCTCTCCAACAGCCAAACCCCTTTGGACACACCGGAGCCCCGCTCCCTACCACAACTCAAACCCAACACTGCCGCTTTCCAATTGCAGTGCCTAGCATCCGCGACTGCAGTTTCTGTCCTCAGGACCCATTTCTAGTGACTAATTAAAAAAATTCCTTTGATAAAGTCATCAAACATCAGACTTGACAGAAAGTTATAAAAGTTGTAAAAGTTATAACAGAAAGTTATAAAAGCAAGTACTATCCCAATATTAATTTCTGTGTATACCTTCATAGTTTTAGTTATAATTGGCAATGCTACATCCCTCTCGTCTCAAAGATGCATTAATTTTCAGTAAAGTGTTGTTTTCCTCTTCAAAAAAGCTTACAGTTTCAGTTATTAGCAGAAGTGTTTTGCATTTCAGTAACATTTCACATTTCCTTTCAACAATGCTTGTTGGTTTCTTTTGTACCTAACTCCTAGCCAATTCATTTCTTTAAAGTATGATTGAATTTATACAAAGGAATGTTATTGTTTTAGTCCATAACTATTACCCAAAACTGACTTTTGCAAAATGAATGCTTATGGAAGTGCTAATTTGCCAAACTTTAGTACTGCAGCATTCAAGAGGAAACAAACACCCAAACCAAAATGAAAGCTTTATATTCACTTGTCTTCTAATGAGGTATCATCAGGTGAGGCAGACTGAAACCAAGATCTGAGGCCCTTTCTACCAGATAGTGTTGTCCATGTTTAATTAAGCCAGTATTGTTTTCACCATCTCTGCAAATGATAATTATGTTAAAAGTAACATAAATTCCTTTGACTTCTAGAAAACCTACAGTGTGTCATCTCTTATACTGATTTTACACTATATTTTCAATATTCTAACTTTACAAAAGGATTCTACAAATGCAGCTGAACAATGTTGTTTAATATTGTATATATCCATCATGACCAAGGGGAGAAACCTTCACAAAAGAGATCCAAAAGCTCCAGATGTACACAGTAAACCATCTATGAGAGCCTGAGAGTGACAATTCACTTATGGCTTTACTCAAATACCTCAAGAAAAGACATTACAGACACAAAGATGTGCCATTTTTTAAATGTAAGCTGTGAAACCTAAGACATAGAACATTTCCTTTAATGATCTTAAATTGATTTAGAAAATAGTACTTTAAAAGAGATTGTATACCTCATTAAACACAACAGCTGTAGGGTGTGTTACACTGAGGAGGGAAGAGAAAGGACTCTGCATGATTCAATGTGAATCAAGCAAAAGCTGTTTACT
Source organism: Motacilla alba alba (assembly GCF_015832195.1). Classification (NCBI taxonomy): domain Eukaryota; kingdom Metazoa; phylum Chordata; class Aves; order Passeriformes; family Motacillidae; genus Motacilla; species Motacilla alba. The sequence continues at coordinate 38,296,270 of NC_052022.1, read as the reverse complement.
GTGCTTCTAAACATTGTTTATATTTACTTTTATCTTGGTCTACACAGTTGTGCATTGTTTAATAGCATGACTAGAAACACTGTTTCTAGAAGGTACCCATGTCATTCCTTAAAGGTGTGGCTCAGTTAAGGAGCAATACCAATAAAGCCCACAGATGAAAAGCCTGTTGTAGGTTTTTTTTCCCCTTTAAAAAACCTCCACTATCTAAAGCATGGTTTAGTAATTCAGGTGAGTTCAGCCTGCCACATTCTGCTGAAAAAGGATCAAATAAATCTATGCTCTAAGATATAAAGAGCAGTTCAATGTATGAAGAATGTCACACAGTATCATTCTCCCACTGAACCTCGGCAACAGGAAGAGCTTCTCTCTGCCCCAGGAGCTGCAAGGAATTTGGGCCAGTAAATGACATCTGAGAATGACAATAAATCCAGAGGCAGAAATAGAAGATCTACCATTAAAAGGCAGAAAAAATGGAAAAGGTTTCAGAAAACATCTCTGCACTCTAATTAATAAATATTTCCAATTCCCCTGTGAGAAGAATAGAACCCTGCAGCAATTAAGGCCGCACAGTTCACAGCAGTGAGAGCTCAGCACACATCCAGAAAGGCAGTTCCAGCATCTAAAAAAAAAAAAAAAAAAAGGAAAAATTGTATTTATTTTGTTTTAAAGTTATTTGATTTTCTTAAAACCAAACCAACCTTTGTTCCTGATTTTGGCTCACTGACACGCACACAGGAAGCCAAGGGTCACACAGACCCTGCTTGCAGAATTCCTGATCCAAACCCTCGCCTTTCCCACCCAGCACTGAGGGAAATCTGACAGAGGATTAATAAAGAACCTTTGTTGAGAGCAGTCATCACCCCAGACCTTCAGGCTTGGCAAGATTTTGTAGTGAACGGACCCAAATTCAACTCCTCCATCTAAATCTCTGACAAGTCTTGTCAGAAAGATATAGGACAGTCACTCAGAGCGCAGAATTTAAAGACTGCACAAGGAAGAACAGAAGCTTTGCCATGAATTACACAAGCTCCTTTTCCTTTTTTTGCCTCATCACTCTGGGACTGTAGGACCTGATCTTTGCAACCTAAAGCAGACCTAAGGAACTGGTTCCAGCAGCAGTTGCAGTTTCAAGCTTTCTGTTCCTTGGATTGCTCACCTAAGCACTCACAGCAATCTCACCTCGGCCCAGTGACTCTTTGTCTTCAGAGGGAAGGAAACACAACCTGGTGGGACACAACTCTGGCACCACATGTCCTCTTCCCTTCTCCCCTTTTCCAGCAGACCAGCCTGCTGGAAATGGCATTTCAGATACAGTTCATCACAGCAGAGAGGAGAAGAAGAACCTGTGACTTACCCACACCATGGGCAGGACCAGGTTGGGTTTGGCTGCTCAAACACCAAAGTTCTTGGCAAGGATGGGACATGTTCAGTGGTTCTTGCTGTCCTGAAAGAGAGAGAAAAGGGAAGTTAAGCCCACTGTGTTATCAAAGACTTCCGCACTTAATCTTTCGGCTCGGCTTGCTCACCATGGAGTTTTAGCCATAGAAAAGGAGAGGTGACACCAAATTAAATAGAAAAATGCTCTTTCCCAGCGTTTTTATTCCAGGCGTTCAAAGGAAGTTAATTTTTCTTCTAGTGTTGTTTCCCCAATTTTAGCAGAACCATTCTCATCCCAGACCCCACTAGTCAATTGTTCAATCCTTTGACTGGATCTGGAAAAAAGGAAGGGACACACCCGGATCACAGGAAAGCATGGATGGAAAGCCCTCCAAAACTGGACAGAGAAAAACAACAGGAAATGCAGGAAGACAGAGCCCTTCGTTGCATGTTTGCATTCCTTTTCTAAAGACTTCTGTGCAAGTGGATGCTCTTTGCATTTGGCTTCCTTTAAAGGAATGGATTTGCTGCTAAACACATCTCGGGCCCAGATGTGACCAGGAGAAGGTGGGATGGAGATGAGGAGTCAGATAAGGAATAGCCAGGATTATGCAGGGCCTGGGAACACTGAGGATGGAGAAGAGAAGGCGCAGAGATTGTTCTCCTTGTTTAGATCCATCAGTGCAGGGAACTTGGAAAACACAAGGTACCAGAGGGATCCTGACCAGAAGCAGGATAACTCCAGGATAAGGGCAAGCTACTCCCGGTCCAGGGCTGTGCTGGGGAAGGGGGGGAATTTTTTCCTCTCCCCTTTCCAGTGGGATGCCACCCCCAGCAGAGGCAGGCAAACTGCCTGGCAATCCATACAAAACCTGCCTGGCAAGCCCAGGATCCCAAGGAACCAGTAGCCATTTTTCCTGGATTTCCTTCTCACAGGCATTTTAAGTCTGCTCTGCCTCACAGGAACTTTTCTGCCAAGGGCATTCCCATCTTTTTTAGATCTTGAACAAAGGTTTGGAAAGCTGACTTTGATGAGAGAACTGCTTCCTATTTTGATCAGTCTTAACTTGGATTTTCCCTCATCACCGAAATCAGGGGGCGAACCCAATGTGGCCTCAAAGGGCCATAAGATCCCAGCTATCCAATCACCGATTCTCTCAGCACTGATTTGTTGAACCTTTTCAGGGTTAATTTAGCAAACTTAAGGGTTTGGTGATGTCAGGGTCAAAACAACCAGAAACCTGTGAAACAGAAACTGAACTAAAGCTAGCTGAAAGTGGTCCCTGCTGATGACTCATTAAAACAAAGCAACCAGCAGGGACCTTTCTCCCACTCTCCAGCATGGGCCTCCTCCCTCCACACGCAGGGAACAGCAGCCACTCAGGAAAAACCAACTTAGTCCTGGGCTGGCAAGAGGAGAGGCACAAAGAATATTTAGAACTTGTTCTGACCTTAATGCCATCCAGACCTGGAAGAAAGCACTTCCCACTGCTCCTGGAATTTTCTTTCCTGACCCTTGCAGCTTTGGAAGGTTTCTGTGGGAGCCAGGATTATCCATACGGTTCAGAAGCTGCATGTGGTACCTAAAGAATTCCCTTGGGAATGTGGATCTTCCCTTGTGCCTTTAATTTCTTTATCCCAAATATTCTCCCCAGTGATCCACAATCTAGAAAGAAAAAAAAGGGAAAAGAAGGAAGACTATTTCATTCTGATATAAGGAGTGTTGGTTATCCCAACACACTTCCAGGTGAAAAAACATTTCTGCCACTCTAACAAATACACTTGATACTGTCTCAACTCGATGGCATAAAGAATCAAGTGCAGAGTCCTGAGTCTCAATTATTTCCACTTTCCTCAGCTCCACATGGATCTGTGCCTCCTCTGAAGGTCTAGAAAGGAATTTGGGGATCCCTTCAGTTGGTTTGGTTTCCAGCTCTTTCTCTGAGGTGGCCCAAAAAGCAAACAGAAAAAAAAAAACCCCATAACAGCATAAAATCTCAACCCATCCCAAGATGCAGCTCCTCACACCAAACCTTGGGAGAATCCATGGTGGTTTCAGCAGTGCTCTAATCCCACCTCGAACTGAGCTTCCAGGGGTCTCTGCCTAATTCACATCCTAGCCTGTATAGCCACAAACTCGCAGGAAAAGGGGAGAGGGGAAATAATGGAGTTTTGGATTTTCCCTCTGTGTGCCACAGAATTGAAGGGCAGGATGGAGAGGTTCCATGGTGTTTGAGGATGGAAGATGTAGCTGAGGGTGTGTATTCTATCACCATCTGTTAGAGTTGGGGCAGTTACCTTCTGTTAATTGGGCAGTTTTCTTTATCTCTTCCACAAACCAATCCTCCCTCTGGGAAGTATCTTCTGTTAATGGGCCAGTGAGTGTCACTGCATGGCTGATAAAATTACATCATCCCCTTGTGAGAGGCTCTGCCCAGAGGGAGGAGCCAAACATTCCTTCCTGGATATAGTGTGAGATTTGGAACACCACAGCTGGGCTTTTCCTGCTGGATTCTCAGAGGAAGACCAGGCCCATCTACACCATCACTGGATCTTCAGAGGAAAACTCCACCCTTCTTACAGGATCTCTGCTTCAACAGAACCACATTTGCCACTCCAAGAGGACTACAGCCACCATTTCAATTGGACTGCTACCAACACCCTGACCAACAGGGTGTCAAGTCATATTCTGACTCAGTCAGTGTTGTTTTGTATTATTGCATTTTTATTTTCTTCCCTAATAAAGAACTATTATTCCTACTTCCATATCTTTGCCTGAGAGCCCCTTAATTTCAAATTTATAACAATTTCAGAGGGAGGGGGTTTACATTTTCCATTTCAGGGGAGGCTCCTGCCTTCCTTAGCAGACACCTGTCTTTCCAAACCAAGACAGATGGGAAAAAAGTCCCAAAGGGTGCTTAATTCCAAGGGGTTAGTGCTGCTGAGGTTGAATCCAAGAGGACAAATCCACTGGGATCAAACAGGAGTGGTGGACAGGATGGGTTAATGACACAGACCTACAAAGCTGGAGCCCTCTTTCTTCTCTGGGGCACTCCCAGAAATTCTCCATGTCTGGACATACTCCCAGTCTCCCTGCTGGGGAGAATGGACTTGGATATCCCAGCTGACTACTGAGGCTCAAACAATAAAGTTATGCAATGATCAAAGTGGTTTTCCCAAGGAAATGACATATTCTCTGAAACTGGGATAACCTATCCTATGGCTTTCTCCAGGAAGAGTCACAATTGGATATGGTCTCCCATTAAGGATTCCATAGGGGCTCACCCTATGGTGAGCTTGGAGCTTGCTTGGAGCTTGACTGAATTCCTCAGCAATGCCAGGATGTGGCCATTTGGGGTTTTTGGCAGATTTGGCTCATTTGCAGGCTTTGTTTCCTTCTCTTAGCTTTCTCACTGGATTGTGGTCTCCAAGGAATACATAAATCCCATTTGACTACTGTTCTTTTGGACAATTTTTGCACCATTCCTGTACAAAAGGAGGCCCTCTGTTAGGATTATTTTCCCTACCATTCCCCAGCAGTTTTGTCTGCCAGTCCATTCCCTACATCAGTTGGGTTCTTCCAAGATTTCTGAGCTTCACAAGGCAGGAGATTGACTTGGCTTGGGAACTACACACTCCTGAAGAATCGTCTGCTAACATCACCACAGTTGACAGCTGATCCTTGCACTGAAAGGATCCCTCTTTCTTCTCTTCAGACAACTCCAAGGCTCATTGCTCCCATTTGGGAACAGCCCCCAGTTTGGACTTTCTTGTGGAGTATCCCTCCAGTCTTCCCTGCTGGGATCCTGCTCAGGAATTTATGGAGGTACAAATTTATCAATTAATTCTTCTCATCCCTGCACAGTTCTAATTCCAAAGGATTTGGTGTCAGCCTTACCCAGCTGGAGTCTAGTTCCAACTCTGTTCTTACTGCTTCTGCTAGTTTCAATGTCCCAGGAGTTCCATCAACGGAGTGACAGCATTTTCCACTTCCTCCAGGATCCCCTCTTGCATTTGGGTGCTGGAAGAATATGAAAACCTGGGCCTGCAGGACTTTACTATCAGGAATTACATCCCTGGATTTGTAATTTCCTAATATTATCTCTTCCCAACAAGCCACTGGGCATACAAAGAACATAGAAATAGATGTGCTAACCACTGTTTACTCCTCTGTAATGTCAGAGCTTGGAAAAAAAGGCAGTTTTGGCTTTTCCTGATGGTACCCATGAGGTGTATTTTAATTAAAAGCCTCTCCTATGTCTTTCCCTGTATCCACCAAAAAGCCACCTGTTCATTCCCCAGCTACTTCCTCCCTCTCTTCCTTTATCCAACAGAATTTTAACAGGTGAATATTCCCCTCTGGAAGGGCACCTTTCATTCCAAACCTAATAACAAATGAACCATTTTCTTTGACCTTCATCATTAGGATTCCACCAGAGCCAGTGGATGGAAAATGATCCTCCCCTGGCCCCTGCTGGATTCCTGGAGCAGGGATTCTTTCCCTCTTTCCTCCATGGTGCCCCCACTGCCCCGCCCCTTTCTGGGCTTTGCTCCACAGCTTTTCCGTCCCATCCTTGGATCCTCTCCCTCACTCCAGAAGCTCCCAGCAGTTCCACACACTCTTTTCTCCCATCCCGATAATTTCTCCAAGAACAGAGCTGTACATTTCCATTTCCTTCTTTTCTCTGACAAGTCCCACAAATCCAAACCTAAACCTGACACAAGGAACTCTCGGTCCTTACAAATCCAAATCCAGACCTGGCCATCCCTAAACCAGCAACTCTAAACACACAATCCTAGACAACTCACATTCATTCAAACCTAACATTTAAGACACATCGAATACTTCAAAAATCTCAAGAAGCATCCTGTTGCCTTCAGCTCCCAGGGATTTTCGCTTTGGACTCACATGGATTTGGGGCTCAAGGGATTTCCCTGAAAAAACCTCTGTGGTGCATGCTGGAATCCCTAGTCTCATGAATGCAGTGAGTGTTAGAAGCTTAGGCTAACCTGGGCCACCAGAAAGAGACTCTTAATAGTGATGAAGGGGCACTGCTAGACAGAGCCAACAGCAAGGGGACACTTTAAACACTTGCCTGAAACTTTGCAGCGATTGGGAACACCAGCACCAGGGGCTGCACCCTGATGTGCTGAGACCTGAGCAGCAGGGCTGACTTACGAGATGAATCCTGGGCACTGTACTGACACCATCAGTATTATTTAGCTAAAAATTGATGACAAAAATGCAAACATAACAAAATTAAAGGTAGCTCACACAAGAAGGGAAGGAGGAAAGAAAAAAAACACCCACTGAGGTCAAAAGCAGAAACACTCTATCAGTGTGCATCAGCATCTTGATTTTTTATATTTAGATTTTTTCTTCGCATTGGATTTTATCTCCAACAGTTGTCTGTTACATAATAATGTTATTAAATGTTTGTTTCTATTGGTACAGTGCAAGAATTTGTTAATGCTCTGTGTGTGTGGCTTTGGCCACACTTGTAGAGACACAAAATAAGCACTTGGATTCCTCCAGCCACAAAATAGGCAACACGTGTCAGAAGCCCCCTGTGGATAAACTGCTCTTCTCCTGTAGATCTGCAGTGGTGCTGAGTTTTGCAGAGTAGGTGAAGGGTTTAACCACCTTCACTGCAGGGAAGGCTGATGGACTCCTGAGCACAGGGCTGTGGTGCTGGGCCTGCCTTCTGCATGTCTTTCCTTTGTGGACACAAACCAGCGGAAAACCAAGGCCCTGAAGCAACCAGGATCCTCCTGAGAGGGCCACCAGCACTGCACCCCTTCCAGCAGCAGTGCTAAACACACTGTCCTAGGGTGACGTTTGTGTGTTCTGTTTATGCTGGATATTATGTTCTGTGCCTTCAAGACTGGCTCTGAAGAGCAAATGTTTTGTTTTGGGTTTTGTTATCAGCCTGCTCCCCCACGGCTGGCGGGACACAGAGACAGGGAGTACATAGTGCGGCTTTTGCTTTTTGCTGGGCTTTGTGCTTTGCTCTTGCTCTGGCTTCTGCTTGCTCCTGCTTCACTCTTGCTTTTGCTTCTGCTTATTAGTTAGTTTAGCTAAGCAGTCCAAATCTTTTTCTCTGGACTGTTTTTTTTTCCTTTTTTCCTCTTCCCTTTTTGGAACTACTTGAACCTGCTCTGGACTGGGACCTGGAAACACCGAGAGCTTGCACCTCGTGGCTTGTAGCAGCCATCTCCAGCGCCGGAGGGACTGACAACAGAGCAACCACCCCCCAAGAGAGACTTTCTGAATTTGTCATCCTTTTCAGAGTGGTGAAGGAGTGTTATCATCTGGTATTGTTCATTCTGTGTGCTGGGGGTGCTGTGCCTGTGAAATAAACAGGTTCTTTCCACTTGTCTGAGAGGAATCCTTCCCAAACCAGTTGGAGGGAGGGGCTGAGTGGGTTTGCTTTCTGGAGGGGCCTCCTTTTGCAGGTTTTCTCCCAAATTTGCCCGAAACTAGGACACACACCCACCCTCCCCTGGCCAGTGCTGCGGCAGGCAGGAGAGCTGTCTCAGGAAAATGGAATCTTGGCCCTGCTCCACCAGGTACCAGCCTCTTTCTCCGCTAGGCAATGTGCCTTCACATGAAAGATGAGTCCCCAAGGGATGGGCCTTGCAGGCCCTGGAGTAGGAGCAGCTCCCTCCACTTTTATTCTAGTGGCAGCTTGGTTCCTCTCCCTGGGTAGAGACTAGTGCTCTCAGGGTGAGCACTCCTGGTGACATGGCCAGGACCCCCAGCCCTGCAGTTAAAAAATGACCACAGACCCACACAGAGAACCATGGACGGGTAAGAAATGCTCCAGCAGGCAAGGCTGGCCTGAACTGCCGCATCCTGGGCATTGCTTTGCTGCTTCCCATCACAGCTCTGCAGCCAAGAGGCTGCTGTGGTCTGTAGCAACCTATTTGGTGTATGTGGGACCACATGGCAGCAAGAGCAGGACATACTAGGGACCCAGGTGCAGCAGCCACACAGAAATGCTGTGAGGTCCAGAGACACTGAGCAGTACAGATACCCCATGTCATACCCATGGTGGAAGGGGAGCAGGAACTGAGAGTACAGGACTGGGTCATACTTCGTTCTAAGGCAGGTAATTCCCCATGATTTTTCCTTATAATTCTGAACTCTAACAGTATCAAAACCTTTATGTTTCTCTGTGTTTAATATACAATTTTCCAGTGAGCTGGCTGCTCACAGTTTTTCTCTGTTTCACCACAGAATCGGTTGTAAGTTGTTTTTGGATCAAATCCCAAGATCTCCCTTTCCTCATGGATTCGGAAGGAAAATGTTGAAACAGAGGTGCCTATAAAATACCTGTGGAAAAAATCAAAAAGGGTTTGTGAGGGGAGGGCAAGTTTTTAAAATGAGGTAATTAGATTTCAGTCCAATGAACTTCACTGTTCAGTGAAATGATATGATAATAAAATTATTGTATATACACACACAATATAACCATTACACATCTACTATACACATCTCGATTATATAATTGATTATATAATGTCTTACACTATTTGTAAACAACCTTGGGACAAAAATCACGTTCAGTTTTGTGACAGTGCTGAGTAATAAGCTTTGGCTGAATAAAATTCAGGTTTGCTACCTTGCATGTGCACAAATCCACTGGTCAATCACAGCTAAGCCCCCATCCTTATAGAGTTGCAGCTCCTCCAGAGAGGGTTCAAACCTCACCATCTCAGGCAGCAGTTTCTTGAGCAGTTCAATCTCTTAAAAAAGGAAGGATATGAGTTTATGTCTACATTATGAACAGCAACTTGCTGCTGTCACACAATGTGTTTGTTTAGGGAAACCCTGGGTGAACAGTTACAGAGCAAGTGACACCAAAATTTACCAAAAAATTTTACAACTCAGTAGCCAAAACTCACAGCATCGTAGGGAGGAAGGGGAGCCAGTGGTAATTGCTGCACTCCTCAGATGTTACCAATCCTGAAGTGACTGTGATCTGCCTACCTTCCTCAACAGCATCAGTAGCTACAAAAACTTTTTCAAGTTTAAGCGTCTCCAAGAGGCTGTGGATTTTCTTTACTGCTCCTTGCAGGGAAGGCACGTCTTCTCTGTGACCCCAAATGAAGTCTCTCCTTCTGAGATGTACCCCAAGGTATGGGCCACCTAGAGCTGTGCCTGTCTTAACCTACGAGAGAAAAATCGAAACTTTAAGACTTGAGAGCATCACTGTTCACACTGAAAAACCAGAATGCATCATCTCTGGATAAGGCACAGAATCTCTCTAGTTGCAGACAGAAATTTTTAAGTATGGACTGGAAGCAGCTTGGGACACTTGTTGCAACATTTAGATCTTGGGTGACCACCCTCACGGCAAGAGAAACTGGAGTGCCAAATCTTTGTAAGCAAAAATTCCTCTCCTTGACCAAATAAATCCTCAACTGGCAGGTGGCAGCTGAACTTTACACCCACACGTAGTGCTGAAAACAGGAAGAAATTGAAGTTTCCTTTACTGAAATGAGGGCAACAAAGATCTGGCCCTCAGAACCAGTCAGGCACACCACAACAGACTCTGTTAGCTTGTGTCACACAGAGGAGAAGGTGCACGAGGAACACATGTGTCCACCTCAATGTGAGCAGAAGTGTGTCACTCACGTGTACCTTCCAATACGCCCTGCAGCACACAGACAGGAAAACACAAATAAAATATTTGTTATGGGAAACAGACTGTTTCCCATAGGATTTTACCTTCATATGTGTCCAGTCCTCCTTGTACTGAGTCCTGTCTGCCTCATCAGTGGATTGAAGGTATTTCTTCCTAAACTTGTCTCCCACCACACGGAGGTGTTTAGCAAACACCATGCTCCGACGGGTCTGTCAGAGTAAGAGCAGACACTGAGTCTGAAAAAGGAGAGCTAAAGATGAGTAGGTGGAGACAGTTTCACACACACAGCACTTCCAGGAAACAGTTACTTCTGGTACATCTATGCAGTACTCAAAGCTTGGATAAAATCGTAGCTTAAATAGTTTATTTCTAATTATCACCACATTTATAATGAACATACTCACCTGCTCCTGCAATACACAGGTATAGGGAGGACAGTGCAGTTATTTACACTACAGAAGACATGATACACCAAATTAAACACCCTAGCAACACACCTCACTTCTGGAAACAAAAGCTAGGCAAACACTTTAGTGTGGTAAACACCTTTAAGAATAAAACCTGCCTTAAAAATATTATGCATCTAGCCACAGACACGCCTATGAAATTCAGTGGAAAAAATGACAAAAAAGGAATTATTTCCTTAACCTGTGAGTAATAATCTCTGAGATTCTGTGATGCAGTTACCACTGCATGCAGCCACAAGTGGCCTTTTTATTAACAGGCAAAAGAATTAAGGAAATACCAAATTTTTCCTTTTTGTCTGCAAAGAAACAGAGAAGGGAGAGATGCTTCTCATAGAAACATGGAAAATAGAGAAGAGGCCCTGGGCCCGTGCTGCAGGGAGTAAATTTTTGTTTGGACATCAGGCAAAACCACTGGGGCAATGTTTGAAGTGCCATTGCTAAGAAATGTGTGCTATGGAGCCATGTGGATTTCATGTCTCCTTTTACAGGACAAGTCATACTCAAATATGGTACCTGGGTTGCATTTCTTTCTTTGAGAGGTCACTCTCAATGAGTAATTCATGGCTAGCAAACTAGTGTTTGGTCCACTTCTGAAAACATGCCATATCTCAAGTGAATAGCCAGATGTTTGACAGTCAGTTTTTCTTAGCAATTTCAACTACATCAAGCACTCCATAGCATGTTCCATTTTCCTGTGTCTGAACCTTAACATTTTCTTAAAACTTTTATGAAAGGAATTATTTTACCATAGACCTTTGCCTTGAAACCCATAGGAATTTTGCCTTTGAAGCCAGTGGGGAGGGATTTGGGACAAAAATGAGCACTTTACAGAATTATTTTGAAAAGACTAATCTTGAGGTTGACTAGATAAGAAACTGCTCCCTTCTGATTGCAGATGTGTTATATAGGGGAGGTACTTTTAATCACCATGACCTGCAGCACTGGGCCTTTAGGCACAAGACAGCAGAGCAAACTCCTGTGTCACATTAATCCACAGCAGCCTGAAAACCATGTTAGCACACACTGCTGAAACAGAAGATACAAGTGACTTTCAAGACAAGAAACCCGAGGCAAAACTGAAGCACACATTGGTTACTGAATTTTTAGCAGAACCAAGGAAAAAGTCTAGAGAAGCTATCTGTAAGATACTCACATTCCAATAATCTTTCCCTCCGTAGTGGTCATGAAGAAGGTTTTCAGCTCTGTCTAACATCACTGACCTATTGAAAATTGTAAAACTGAGAGCAGTTCCCTTAGGAATAGAATTTACATTATGATGTTTCTTTACACATTTGCTGGGATAAAGCACAGACTATAGTCTGTTTGCTAAGGGAACGTGGGGAATGAGGGACAGGCTCCTGGGAATGAGGGTCCTATGAGGCAAATTCTAGTTCTCTACAAGGCAAATTGTGACCCACAGTCTGCTAGGGAGAGAAGGGAACCATGCCACTCCCTGTGCCTGCTCTCTTCCCTAATAAATAGTATCCTGACTCTGAAACTTAAACATTAACAAGCATTAACCACCCCTCAAAGTCTTTGTAATAGTTGCTATAGGAGAAATTAGATTTCTAACAGGGAGAGCGATCCAAAGAGAAGTGACCTGTGTGATAATGCTCAGCCTCAGAGCATACAACAGCCTCTGAGAGCAAGCAGAAGATCATGATAACAAACCCAGAGAAGGTGTTTTCCACATGTAGAATAAAATGTCCTACAGTAAAACAACAGATCAAAGAACACAGAGACATTACCAAAATGTGTGGTAGTAGACAGCAGCTTGCCCTTCTCACAAATAAACACAGTTCAGAATTGTGTACTGGAAATATAACTGCACGATCAAAGTTCTAAGAGAAGAGATTTTGAGAGCTTCAAGTATTCCAGAGCATAAGAGATGTAGATTTAGTTTGTGAGTACACTGATAAGAAAACACACAAGAGAAATGCTTCTGCTAAAAGGGATCAAGGTCATTATCTGCATCTCCTACTAAAAAGAGAGGAAGCAAAAAACCAATCAACTTTGGATCATCACTGCTGATCATCAACTGGACACGTGCACAGAAGGCCCTAAATCACCTGGAAACAGACTAGACTGTGCTGGTGAAGAAGCAGCAGTACATCTAAGAGGATGATTGGAGGTGATTGAGGTTACTAATCGAAACGCATTGAGAAGTTTCCTTGAAGTGACCACACTTGAGGGGTAAAAATCCAGTCCTAGGGCCACACAACTGGTTGTCCAGCCAGAAGGACAATATGGGAGATCAGAGCTCTGAACAATCACAGTAGTTTGAAGACAGTGGCACACATGAAGATAAGGGACATCTCACTGACATTGCCTAACAAGATTTCTGACAGCTTTCATTAAAGGCTTTTAAGAAAACTAGACACAGAAAGGTTCTTGCATGGATTTAAAAAAAAAAGTTAGGAGACAGGGATAAATGTATGGTTCTCATTGCAGACGGAGGTCACAAGTGGAAGGTCTCTTCACCATATTCCTAAACAACCTACAGAAGGGCATGAAATTAAGTGACACAGCTTAATTATTTTAAGTTCCTCAAAACAGCTAAGGCCAACTATGAAGAATTAGAGAAGTCTGATCACTGGCCAATGAAGTGGCAGATGAATTCTAACAGAGGAGTGAGTGTAGTAAAAAAAAACCAACAAAACCTGGCTTCATCTGATACCTAAAGGTCTTGATGGTCAGGAATGAGGGCAGTTTGATGCAAACATCAAGGCAACACTCAGAGGTCAAAATAAAGAACCCATGTCTCAAGAATTAGCAGAAACAGAAGAGAGCACTTGACAGAACATGTCATTTGTACTGCAATGTAACAGCTTTACCCTCACTCAGTGTGCAGGATCCTGCTGAACTGGTTCAATAATGTTTGGAGATTGGCAGTGGCGACAACCAAAGGCATGGAATGGCTTTCACATGGAGAACAACTAATGGAGCCAGGACTCTTCCCACTGCAGAGGAGACTGCGGAGGGGGAATGGGCCAGAGATGTAAAATTACATGTGCTGTGGAGTAGAATATGGAACAGCTGATGGTTCAGCATCTCTTCCACTGCAAGATCTAGGGAAAATTTGATGATACCTTGGAGGTATGAGTCACAAGAGCTGCCTGAGAGGGAATATAAAGGCTATTTGCTCTTAGGTTTTAGCACTGCAATCTTTAACTAAACTTACAGTTAAGTGTTTCTTGCACTGTAAATCTCTTTTGTAATTATTTTAACAGAGTACAATAATTCAGTGAAGAAGTATCTCAACAGCGGACAATGCTTTAAATTCCCCTGCTCTTCCCACCTAGCAATGGGGTTGTACAACAATAATACAACAATAAAAATAGTTACACAAGGCAACTCACTGTGCTGAAGTGTTCTTCAGAAGGATGGGAGCCACAATAGAGGCAGATCCTTGGACAGACAAGCAAGAGGCATTTAGGCCTCGTGTTTCCTCATAACCCCAGAACCAGCCCCTAAAAGGGAACAAAAAAGGATTGGTTCACAGGCTTGTATTTTAAATTAATGCCATCTATAGAACAAAACATCCTAAAAACTACATATGATACAAATAAACCAGCCACCTCCTTTATGCTGTTTTTCTGTGTAGCAAAAACTTTATAGAATTAGATCTCCTCATACCAATACAATGTTTTACTATTCACAGGCTTTTTAAAAACAAAGTGATCTCCAAGCATTCAGATACCTACAGCAGGCAAATATCTCTCTGAATACAACTGAAAAGACCAGAAGGAATGCTTGATGTTACCTGTAGTAGCCATGTTTGTCTTTGGAGTACATCAGCTGATCAATGCATGGTTTTTCATCTATTTTTTCTTCCCATGTTCCTTCTTTCCATCCTTCTGCGTAGCCTTGTAGCACATAAACCTGTTCAATAAAGGGCCCACCTGACTCTGAACAGAAGGCAAAGCAAAGGATTTGTAAGCATTAAAACCCACACCGTAAAGGTATGAATAAGCATCAGTTGCAGTTAAAAATCTGCTAGAAATGCTAATATTACATTACTCTCTCTTCTCCATTTTCCCTATAAAGAACAAAAGGAAGTCCTGTGAGAGCCAGAAAAGCTAAAAGGGTCAGGCAATGTGATCACCTGCTATCCCATCCAGCTCTGTGTGATTTAATGTGCCAAATGCAACAGAATCACTGTCAGCTGGGTAAAACACACTACAAAGCACACAGGTTTTCAGTGCTGTAAGCAGCTGCCACAGAAGGAGTGCCTCCAAGAAAAATACCAAGTACAGGCCCTTCTTCTCCTAATGTTCAAGGTCTCTACAAGCATTTTCTTGGAGGGTAGGGAACAGCTTTCCCTTCAGAGCTCCTTGCAGAGGTGTGACATTTGGTGGCCTTTACTTCCTTTGCTGAACATGCCAGTGTGCAGTGTTCACCAAATGAACGTTTGGCAATTAGCTTAACATGGCATTAAATCATAAAGGAACCAACTTCACTTTATTATGGAAAGCCTTTATTTTAGACAGAAAAAGGCAAGGGATATGTCGAGTACGTGCAATATCAACGAAGAAAAAGTGAGTTCAGGGAAGAACCTGCTTTACAACTTTTACTGTCCAACCACCAGGAAAAAGGGGGCTTGTCTGTATTTCAACAAGCTGACTCTCCCCTTATGGTCTTGTCATTATGGTTAAAACCACACAGAAATACCACAGGTGAATTTAACCACAGGCATTAATTGTCTATCTTCGGGGGTCCCAGAAGTCAAGGGGGCAGCAGCTGCTACATCAAACAAGCTGCCAAGTAATTGGGTTATTCCATCCTAGTGGTTGTGTAGCACAGTAAAACTCCTTCCCATCCCTCCTCTTGCCACCTCTATGATTTTCTTTTACATAAAAGCATAAAAGCCCCTATAAGGACAAACCTCTTAAGAAACCATATAAAATATTTAACTAATTGTAGATTGCATGATCCTATACCCCACCTGCAAGGAACTGCTCATATTCGATGACAGGGATGTTCTTGTTGAGGCTTGGGATATCAAAGAATTCGGACCAAGCAATCCGGACCTGGAGGATATCGGGGCTCTGCCAGTGATAAAGACGTCCCCAGGGAGGCAGAACCAACACCCAGTTTTCAGTTTTCCGCAGGGTCTTTAGAAGGGAAGCAATGCGAATGTAGACATCTCTGCGAAGGTTGAACCCTTCAGGGGGGTTTACATCATATAAAAGGTATCTGGGGAGAACAAAAGAATACCATTTTTTTGGGAGTACATTGAGGCTATAACACGTTTTTCTTTTTTACCCTACAATCCCGTGATGAAACTGTTGGGAAGAAAGCCGTTCCTCTTTTTGAGTTTGTGGTACTCAAGGGGGAAGGGAAAGGGAAGTAGTATGGGAAGTCAGAGCAGTGTGTGCTGCAGGGGCTGGAGGGGCCACTAGGGTCTCCTGGCGAGATGGCACATGAAAGGAGCCTTTCTTGCAGCGGGTCAAGGAGTGAATAATCTTGCTCATCCCGAGGATAACGTGGGGTGCGTGGTGAAAATGGTGAAACCACGGGCATGTAACCCAGGCCAACTCTTGTAAGCTGGACACAAAGGCAGGAGGACGCGCTCCGGAGAAGTAGGGGGAAAGAATGCATCTGGGAGCTGGATGATCCCGGAGGGGTCCGTTACAGCTCAGGATATTCTACAGACGAAAGCCCTCGGACAGCTGCGATGACACCTTCCAAAAATGACCCAAAGAAGCACCAGTAGGCGAAGGAGGACTTTTACCAGCTGCTGACCGAGACACGGCGGAGACACCGCACGGCGGGGGAGATCTCGGGGGGCAGGACCGGCCCGGGGTCGGACGCGGCGGGGCCGCCGCTGCTCACCTGGTGCGCGAGGCGGCAGCGGTGGCGGGCAGCGAGGAGGCGGCGTGGCCAGCGCGGAGGGCGGCGGGCGGCGGCTCGGAGGCGGCGGCGAGCGACGGCGGGAGGGCGAGCGCGGCCAGGCCAAGCAGCAGCAGCAGCGTTGGGGCACAGCGGCCGCCAGGCCCCTGCGCCGCCATCCCCACGCCACGTCCGGGGCGGCGCCGGCGGAGCCCCAGCCCCACTGTCTCTCAGAAGAGGCCGGCGGTGAGGGGCCGCAGGCGGGAACCTGTGAGGCGGTTCAGCTCCTCCAGGATTTGCGCTTCCTTCTGGTACATCTGCGGGAGCAGCGGCGGTCAGCACCGAGCGAACCCCGGGTCCCATCACCGGGGCCTCCGGTCCACCCTATGCCGGACCCCGCACACTCTCCCCGGGCCCCAACGCATCCCGCACCTGTTCCCACTCGGGTTTCGTGTCGTGCCGGTAGCCGAGCAGATGGCACAATCCGTGGGCCGCCGTCACCTGCGCGGGGAGGGGAAGCACAACAGGTGTTACTGACTGAGCCCCGTGCCCGCCCCACCGCCCGCCAGGCCCGAGCGGGGCTCACCGTCAGGACATCGTCAAAGTCCTCCCCGGTTTCGCGGCACTGCTGGTGGATGTATTCCACTCCCAGGAAGATGTCTCCCAGGTTGTACTCGCCGCGGCAGCACGGCCGCGGCAGTTCCCCAGTCTCCACTTGGTGGAACGGGAAAGAGAGGACGTCGGTGGGCTCCGGGCAGTGTCGGTAGACGCCGTTCAGTCGCTGCATCAACGCATTGCTGGCGCAGACTAGCCCTACGTCGAAGCGGGAGGCGCCCAGGGCGGCGCGCAAGACACACACGGCGCGGCGAAGCGGAGCCCGGCGCACGGGCACGGCGCGCTGCGCATTTCGCAGCGCCACGCTCATGGCGGCAGCGCCGCCGCTGCAGCCGCCCGACCGCCCGCGGGGCTCCGCCCACCATAACGAGACTCCGCCCACCACAACGGGACTCCGCCCACCGTAACGAGACTCCGCCCTGAAACCCCGCCCGCCACCGCGCCCCGCACAGGAACACCGCCCACCCTTCTGTGCAGCCGTTACTATGCCCGCCCAACTGAATCCCCGCCCACTTCGGCCACGCCCACAGCCGCGCCGCAACGCTGCTCCCACGCGTCTGGCCGCCCGTACCGTTCTGCTGCTGCCGCCGTAGCCCCGCCCACTTTTCCACTGCTCTCCGTCCTCCACCCCATGGTTGGGGCCTCTCCCCACCGCGCATGCGCATCCCGCTTCGTTCGGCGGTCCGAGGCCGCCGCCGCAGCGATGTCGGCGCGGGGCCCGTTCCGCAGCCCGCCCTCCTTCCCGCCGCCGCTGCGCTTCGGGCAGCCCGCCGTGTTCGGCCAGGGCGGCAGCCCCGCCGGCCTCCCCTTTGCGCCCGCCGCCACCTTCGCGCCGCCCTACGCGCTGGGCCAGGCTCCGGCCTCGGCGGGGAACGCGGGATTCAGCTTCAGGCCGCCCACCAGCCTGGGAGGCTTCCCGACCTCCAGCGAAGCGTCGGGTAGTGGCGGCAGTGTATTCGCCGCTCCCGAGTTCCGCTTCAAGACGCCCGAGAGCGCCGCCGCCTTCAAGCCGCTGTCAGGCGGCGAGGCGGAGAAGGGCCCGGCAGCCCCCGCCGCCTTTGCTTTCTCGTCGTCCTTCGCCTTCGCGTCTGAGACGGGCCCCGAGGCGGCGGTGGCGCGGGAGGCTTTCTCGTTCTCACGTCCCGCCGCCGCTTTGGGGCGGCCGGAAGAGAGAGGTCTGAGGGTGCTGCCGGAGGATCCGGGGGAGCCGCCGTCCAAGGGGCTGAAGCGGAAGGAGGAGCGGGAGCGCTCGCCGCGGCGGGCGGCGGCGGGCGGGCGGGCGGCGGCGCCGCCGGAGAAGCGGGCGGTGATGCTGAGCCGGCCCCGCGGCGGGATCCTGTTCGGCCGCACGCTGGAGGATCTGCTGCGCAGCCAGGCCCGCGAGCAGCGGGAGCGTGCTGACGGCCCCGAGGCCGAGCGGGGACCCGCCGAGGAGCCGCCGCCGGTCGAGGCCCGGGAGCCCGCCCGAGAAGGTGGGCAGGAGTCAGGTGGGGGGCAGCCCTGCCGCCCGGGTGTCTCCCCGCTTGCTGACTGCTGTCGTGTTCTTTCTCGTCACAGATGCGGCCCCCACCGCCCCTGCTCGCCGGAGCCGCGGCAGCGAAAGCACGGAGGGGCTGGGGGGCCTGCCAGCCGCCGAGCTGACGGCTGTCCAGTGCAAGAACATCCCTGACTACCTCAACGACAGGACTGTGCTGGAAAAACACTTTGGCCAGTTCGCAAAAGTTCGCCGGATCATGACCAGGCGCAATAAAAAAATGGCTGTTCTCCACTTTTTTGATCATGTGAGTATCAGAAATGGCATAACTCTTGGAAGTTTTCAGCCTAGAGAGGTGTCCAGGCATACCTTAGAGCCCCTTCCAGTGTGTAAAGGGGGCTTACAATAAAGTGGGAAAGCAACTTTTTACAGGGACAGACTGGAATAGGACAAAGGGAAACAGTGTAAACTAAAAGAGGAGTTAGATGTTAGAAGGAAATTATTTGAAGGTCATGAGGCCCTGGCACGGGTTTCTCAGAGAAGGTGGGGTTGCCCCATCCCTGGAAATGTCTGATGTCAGGTTGGATGGGGCTTGGAGCAGCCTGGTCTGCTGGAAGGTGTCTCTGCTCAAGGCAGGGATGTGAAGCTGAAGGGTCTTGCAGGTGCCTTCCAACCCAAACCAGTCTCTGATTCCATGAAGAAAGACTTAAATCTGAGTTCTTGTGGTGGGTCCTGCACTAGTGAAAACTACACTCTTGTTTGTAGAAAAGCAATAGTTTTTTGTGGAGACCAATTCAGCTGATTGCATGTAGGTCTTAAGTGAGGTTAAAATACAGCAACCGGAATTTTTTGGGGATCGGTAAACGTTTCTCTGGCAGAAACTGCACTGTGTGTTTTGGTGTTGTGATGCCAATAGGTTTCTATGCTCTTCTTTTGTTTCCTTTCAGGCCTCTGCAGTTCTGGCCAGAAAAAAAGCGAAAGAGTTGCACAAAGACATAGTAACATTTTGGCAAAAGAAGAAAACAAGTAAGTTTGTGTTTCCAGACTACTGAATGATGTATAAATAGCGTGCCAGCTGCTCTTTTTTTTCCGTGATGTGCTGAGGATGATACGTAAATTATCTCTTAGTAGGCGATATCATGGTTGAATCCTTAATGCAGTCATACAATAGCAATATGGTGATGTTCATCTTTGTGCTTCTGTCCAGAAGTAGGATGTTCTTTGGGGGTATAAGAAAACCCAGTCTGAAATGCCTTGCTGCCTGCCTCAGATCATGGAATGGGATGTGAACTTCCAGCTTTCAGGAAAAGGTTCTGAGAACCAACCTAAGGAAAGTGTCCTGAGAATCTCTGCAGTGTCTGCTGAGGTTGCTGTTCTGTGTATCAATAGTTAGATACCATTTGAACCAAAAAAAGAGAACAACCTACAGAGTTTAGAAGTGGGAAACTTGGATTCCATACCCTGCTTGGCATTAGGTCAAGAGGAGATTGTTCAGTCCCCAGGGGAATACTTATAATGTCAAGTGCTTCCCTTTCTTTAGCTCCATGGGTGCAGTGTGTGTGCCTGTGAGATCCTAGCCTGTGGATGTGCTTCAGCTGCCAGCACATGGATGGTTCACCTCAGCTTTGACCAACCACAGCCTTGCCTTCCAGAAAACAAATAGCTGCTGAGTTGTCTCCCCAAGAATTAACATCTTGAAGCAGCAGCTCTAAGGCTGCCTCTTTGCCAGTGTAATTTTATCATGGTGTTATGTCTGTGGCAGCATTCCAAAATAACTATTCTGGGAGGGTTCAAGAAATCCAGCTGGTGGAAAAATTGTCTCTGGAAGAAGAAATTCTCCCTTCCTGCAAGTGTTTGTTCATGCCAACCTGCGTCTAAGCTTGGATATGTGAAATAAATACTTTCAGTAGGAGCACTTGGAATTGTGATTTACGCAAGTGAAATGGATTTTGTATCCCATAGGGAGTTATGACTTGTGAATTATATTGCAAACCTGAGAGAACTGTGATTCATTTGAGGATTAGACTTCATTTACTGCTAATTGCAGTTATTGCTAAGTGACATTGTCTTGAAAAATACTTATTCTTTATAGAACAATGACCTTGATAGCAATTGGTGGAAACTTGGTACAGCTCCTAGTGCAAGTTGTTGTGGAAGTTTTGCATGCGTGTACAAAACTGGGAGTCTTAGTTTTCATCACTACCTCCATGGGGTCAAGAAAGAGCTGTTGCTTAAACTACTTGGCAGGTACCTTTCATATTTATGTGTCATTTCAGGTCCAGCAAAAAGAGAATTTTCATCCAAGGAGAAGAAAGCTGGTGAAGATGAAGGAAGGCAAAGCAGTGAAGAGCAAAGCTATCAGCATTCCCCTCTTAGAAAGCCTTTAGTAAGATCTTCTGCTAGCAGTGTCATGCCTGGGAGAAGGTATGTCCTCTCCTCTGGAAATCCACCTGGCAGAAAATGGGGAGCTTGGAGAATAATGGTGATCACTGTGTGCCAAATATAGTCACGTTCTCTTCAGGGAGGCTTCCTCCCTTCTTTTCTGATTTGTCTGAATTAGAAGCACTCAGCTATCACACTTCGTCACAAGGATATTCCGAACGGCTTATTAGGGTCTTTTATTGGTGAAAGTAAAATATTTTGTTCATAAAAGCACCTGTAGTATGAGGCATGAGGGAAGTGCACAAACAGTGCTGAGCCCGACTAGGACTGAGCAGTAGTGACACAGTTTGTGGTCGTGATTCAATGCGGTTCTCAAGCAAGCAGTTTCCTTTGAAGGCAATTAGAGCTCTGTGGAATGAGGGTCTCATTTTTGCAGTAGTTTGGATCATTGTCTCACTTCAAGTGAGCAATCTTCCTGGTTCATGGCAGTCACAGAAGTGGCAAGATTGTCATCTTTGTCACACCTCAATGGTTTGTCTAGTCTAACAAAACTAATTTGATATGTGTAATCATATAACTATAAAATTAGTAGTATGTTATAAGGGAATCAGTATTCCTTGATTTAAAAAGCATGTTTGTACTTGGCCCTGTAAAATCTTTTAATAATCTCTGTTGCTGTAGAAAGCACATTGGGCTTGTCTCCAGCAAGCCAGTTCCTAACTTAAAATACAAACTGCTGTGCCATAGTGTTGCAAAATGCTACAGGACCCATCCATTTCTGTCTCCTCTGTGACACTTTAAGTAAGTCCTTTTCTGTTAAGACTTTCTCCACAATGCCAGAACTCTTGGCAGCGTTGTCAGGGCAGTGCTGAGGATTTAACCAGATTAACTCCCGGGGCTGGTGTTAGCACAGCACATTCATATATTGTTCATGTTTCCCTGTGAACAAGATACTCTTCTAAAGGGATGCTGGCATCCCAAAGAACAGTGAACTGATTAAGACCAGGGCATGCGCTAACATATTATTATTAATAAAAAAGTCTCCTACTTTAGTTCTCCAGCAAAGAAGCCTGGCCTTCGAAAGGTACTGCAGTTTGAAGCAGAGCTGTTTGATTCCAGTTCTGAAGGGCAGACCTCAGAGGGCTTGGGAGCTTCGCTGTCATCTCTCAGTAACCTGGTGGGATTGGTGGCTGAGACATCTGAGGAGAGATACAGGCTCTTGGACCAGAGGGACAAAATCATGCGACAAGGTAATTAATATAAGTTAATGAGTGTGTCATCTGCTTCTCTGCTGGAAAGAAGTGTTTGGGTTTTGTGGCAAAGCTGTTGTGATGTTATGGAAATGGCTTAAAAGAGAGTTTAATCTGGAACAGTCTATAAAATACTATCCTAGAGTATTATTTTCTGTATTTTTTTCCTTGTAAAACACACAAATCTGTTCTACTTATTGTACATGCGATGTCATGTGTAAAGGGAAGGGTGGAATGTCCATCTTCTGTGAAGGAGGGCACATAGAGAGATCTGCATCTCTACAGATTCTTTAAAGGTGGTTACCCCAAGCCTTAACTGCATTTGTAGAACCACAGATAACAGAATTATTTGAGTTGGGAGGGGCTGTAAAGCTCATCCAGTCTCACCCCCTTGGCATAGCCAGGGACACCTTCCACTATCCCAGGTTGCTCCAAGCCCCATCCAGTCTGGTCTTGAACACTTCCAGGGGTGGGGCTCCTACAGCTTCTCTGAGCAACCTGTGCCAGTGCCTCTAGTATTTCTCCAAATTCAAACTATTACACAGCTGAGAATTATTTCAAGAAATGTCCTTTTGTTTCACAGTGGTGATTGTAACACCTTCCATGCTGTTCTTGCAGTTTCAAAACTGATCCTGTTTCTAATTTAAGATCTTATTTTTAATATTGACAGACTTCTTGTCCACTCTTTGCAAAATTTTGAAATTGCTGTTCCTTAGGACGGAAAACATTGGGTGTCTTTTAAAAGCTTCAGTCTTTTCAGCAAAACTCGCAATATGTGCAATACTTGGACAGACCTCAGAGTGAGGAGAACCCCATCTTGTCCATTTCTGACTATTCCAAAGTTCGGGTACAGCCTTGCATGCTCAGGGCTGTTTTGGCACATCAGGGTAATAGCTTATTGAGAAGAAAAAAACCCCAAACCCATGGGATGCTTAATGTTTGTTCAATTACTTCTGTGGGTTTTTTTTAGCTCGAATAAAAAGGACTGATCTTGGCAAAGCAAAAACTGTTGTTGGCACTTGCCCGGATATGTGTCCTGAAAAGGAGCGTTACATGAGGGAGACAAGAAACCAGCTCAGCATCTTTGAATTGCTTCTAGGCACTGATAAGGTATGAGAATCCCAGGATATCAGTATGTCTCATGCTCATTGGAGCTGTCAGTATTGTTTAGGGGGTAATTGTTACAGGGATAATTCTGGTGCAAAAATTCTGTAGTCTGTTTAATTATTTCCTTTTGAATTCTGAAAAACAAGATATGCTTTTTCACTCTGTCATGTCTTTTATTCAGTTATTTAGAACTATAGTTCTAAAGCTGTAATTACATATTATATGTAATTATCTATAGCTATATATTGCCTTAAAGATTATGAGTTTGAGACTAAGTCAACACTTAAATGGTCAACTCCTTACTGAAGTTAAAGGCATGGGTGGGATGAAATCCTCTTTACTGCTGGGAAGTTGTATATACTTAGGTTTTTATTCTTTTCCTTACCTCTTGCAGGTGGATCATGCAGCAGCAATCAAGGAATATAGCAGGTCTTCGGCAGATCAGGAGGAACCTTTGCCCCATGAACTGAGACCCTCTGAGGTACTGAGCATGACCATGGACTATTTAGTGACAAATATTATGGATCAAGGAGAAGGAAACTACCGAGAATGGTATGATTTTGTCTGGAACAGAACTCGTGGAATAAGAAAGGTAAGTACTGTGGATGGAGGTGTTTGGTGATAAAAAGCGAAAGGTCCCATCATGCTGTAGAAAAAAGGAAGCAAAAAGCAATAGTTGTTGAAATGTTTTGAATTGCAGAGTGACTCAAAGCACAGTGAAATGGGTTTTCCAGAGGTAGTGCCAGGTGACTGTGCTCTTCAACTAGTTTAAAAATACATGTAATGCATTCTTTTTCATTCGGTTAGGATATAACCCAGCAACACCTCTGCAACCCGCTGATGGTGTCTCTGATTGAGAAGTGCACTCGCTTTCACATCCACTGTGCTCACCACTTGTGTGAAGAGCCTATGTCCTCCTTTGATGCTAAAATTAACAATGAGAACATGACTAAATGCCTGCAGAGCTTGAAGGAGATGTATCAGGACTTAGCTAACAAGGGGATTTTCTGCAAGAGTGAAGCAGAGTTCCGAGGTTATAATGTCTTGCTGAATCTCAACAAGGGTGATATTCTCAGGTGAGGACAAGACATCATTTGTTTTTTCTCTTTACCTCTGGGAAGAATTGAGTTTAGAACTAAATCCAGACAAATTGTAATGCTCTTGATTTTAATTCCGTGCTGTTACAAGTGGCTGTTGATTGTTTAGTATTGAAGCAAAAGTTTTGTCCCTGTCATTTGTCTCCACAGAGAAGTTCAGCAATTTCATCCAGAGGTTAGAAATTCACCGGAAGTTAGATTTGCAGTTCAAGCTTTTGCTGCATTAAACAGCAACAATTTTGTGAGGTTTTTCAAGCTTGTGCAAGCAGCTTCCTATCTGAATGCCTGCCTCTTACACTGTTATTTCAGCCAGGTGAGGAAAAAACAGATGGATATTTTAAAAATTATTTAATGAGTAAGACAGTCTGGGATTTGGGGGGAAATCAGCAGAAAATTTAGTAGATATTGAACCATAAAAATAATATTGTTGCAGCTTCTTTAGAAGTGTTAAAAATTTATCGGGACCTTTCTGCTGTGATGTGAAAGGCAAATACTGAAATGCTCTCTTTTTCTTTGTAACTGTGTACAAATAAATATTTCCCTGAAACACAATTGAGAAGCAGAGAAGCAGGCCTGAGAGTCCTGCAAAAAATATGAGTCTGCACTTTCAGAAGACCTTGCAAGGTTTTTTTCTGCAGAAGAATCACAAAGGGATATGCTCAAAACAAGTATCATGAAAGAGGAACAGAAACTAGAAAGCAAGTGCGTAGAATTTAAAAAGAAAGTTGCAATTCTAAATAATTGTTTGTGTGGATACTTAACGACAAAGTATTGGTGTATTTAAACATGATTATCACGTTTATTGTACACTTTATAGTTTATTTTGGGTTCTTTCCTCATAGTTATGTGGCTTTTTCTTTTCCCCCAGATTCGTAAGGATGGTCTCAAATCCCTCAATATTGCCTACACTGTGAGCACCCAGAGAAGTACAGCGTTCCCCTTGGACCACCTCGTCCACATGCTGCTGTTCAAAGACTGTGATGAGGCAACTGATTTTATAAGTTATTATGGCCTGAGTGTATCAGATGGGTAAGTGCGAGGAAAGTGATGCCTGGGGGGGTTAGCCTGATGTCAAGCAAAGGGGGTAATGTGGGGGAGCTGCTCCTGAAGGTTGGAACCCGAGAAAGAATGGGCCAAGAATGTGGGGATGGGTCTCTGTAGGAGATAAGGACACAGTTCTGCTTCATGGGGACTGGCATTATAGTGATGCCTGTAGGGTGGGATGAAGCTGAACAGTGCAAACCAACTGTTAGAGGATGTTGGAGGACAGCAGTTCCCAGATAAGTGTCTGCCATGAAAATCCATGCATTGTAAGGCGTGCTCATTCAAACTTGGAATTTTGAGAGACTGGGAAAGGGAAAAAAAACCCTTAAGGATGCCAGTTAGTCATCTGTTCCTGTCAACATTCTGGCCTGGTTGTTACTTTTGTTTTTCCGCAGTGGTTACGTGGAGCTGAATCGCTCGGCTTTCCTGGAGCCAGACGGGTTGCCCAAACCACGGAAATCCCTGTTTGTCAGCCGGAAGCTCACTGTCTCTGTTGGTGAGGTTGTGAACGGGGGGCCCTTGCCCCCAGTGCCCCACCATGTGCCTGTGTCCAGCTTCAACGGGCAGAACAAGTACATTGGTGGAAGCACCTCCGTGGATCAGGCCGGCAGTAGCCAAAAACTTAGTGTGGAAGCAACAGGTGAGAGCAGACCTGCATTTTAGGTGCTGCTCAGATTACACTGTTGAGGCAGAAGCTGTTTGTGGCTCAGAGACTGAAACCGCATGACAGTTTAGGTGTAATGAAAGGATTAGAATTTAAATTGCAAGAGAATTACAGAATGGTTTGAGTTGGGAGGGACCTTGAAGCTCATCAGGTTCCAACATCCGACATGGCAGAGGCACCTTCAACTAGATCAGGTTGCTGAGGTGTATTTATGTATCTGTAAAAGCCAAGAACGACCTGATTAATGAAATGTATTTCCCAATTTAGAAAATTCTCTATTGAGCCAAATTTTGCCAACATAAGTGAAATAACAAATGTTTGACTACTTCAGAAAACCAACTTCCCTTTGCAATTTGCATGTTTTTATTTACAGGTGTTTGTTGCCTCTGTGTGTATAAACATGTCAGTGTTCAGGTTAGCTGAATGTGTGCTTTTCTGTCCTTGCTGGAAGTACAGATAGATGTGCTTGGTAATGAGGGTAATGTGCAATTAAATGTTTAAATGTTTTGTATAAAATATTCATAAATGTAAATTAATTTCTATGATATATTTATAACTTTAAGGCAACAAACTGCTCTTATGGGTTTATTTTATGACCTGCTGAGTTTTATCAGACAAGCCAGTTTTTTGAAGATAAAATTTGCTTCTGTTTGTGACTGATTTGGTTTCCTTAATTTTTCTCCTTTTCCCTCCCAAGAAGGAAGAGTGGAAAGCAGAGGTGTGGATTTAGAGGCCACAGCAGTGAGAGTCCAGTCCCCATCTCATCTTCTGCCCTCTCTGTTGCCTCGTCAGCTGGTGCCAGTCTTGCCCTCTGCACAGCCCATCTCCCAGCCTGCTGCACAGCCTGAGCCTCCCCCTTCAAAGCCTCAGCCTGGTTACTCAGATGAGGTAGGGAAATCTAAACCCATCAGGAAATATTTGGGAAAGATCTGTGAAATATAACAAAAGGTAACTAAGTTCTTAGGGTATTTTTCTGGAACATGCATGCATGCATGTATGTCAAATGAGACATGACAAAAGTTTCTTGCTGTGGGTACATGACCATTAATGCTGGGTCTTGAATGTGTACCCCATCTACCTGTGCTGTTTTCCTCCCTCCCACACAAGTTTTTGTATGCTGATGCTGAACCAGTCTCAGAGTGTCTCATTGCTTTGTACAGTACAGTTGTCATATTCTACCTAGGTAATGGCAAATTTCAGTGAAGGGTAGACCTGATAATTTGGAATTAAATCAGCTAGAATGGAAGTCTAAGGTAAGAAAATAAGAGTCTCTCCTCAGTTATGGCTTCCTGAATCGATTTGCCCATATTTAGTGCAAAAAATCTGCTTTTGTTTCTGGGCTGTGACTAAAATTTTTGGTAGTCTTAATAGTCTGAAGTTTGCAGGCTGTTGTGTTGGGTTAAGTTGGCTCAGTTTGTAAGCAGAAATACACATGCTGCTGTGAATTACAGTCAGTTAAGGAAGGCTGGAGAACCTTACTCCCAGTTTACTCCTGAGAAGGATTGCACCTTGTTTCAGCTGCTTCTTCTGCTGTGTTGCAGGACATTGCCGAAGTGGTGGATGGGCTTGTGCATGATGTCCTCAAAAGAGAGTGCAGAGAAGTGGGCAGAGCGGGAGCAGCTTACGTGGCTGCTGCTATCTGGTAAAGAGCATTTCTTGCAGGTTCTCCTGGAGTCTGTCACCACAGTTGCCCCTTGCCATAGCAGCACCATGTGTGAAGATGGTAAAAATAAGCACTGCCAGGTCTGTGATGGAGACTGTTATTGATGCAGTGGAAGGGAAAGCAGACTTTTCTTCAGATGTCTGTCACATCCCAGCTCTAGCCGTAAGGGAAGGCTGACCCAAACCTCTGGAAGCTTTGCCTGGTTAGAAACCTCTGTCATGGAAGTGAAGGTGCCCAAAGGGGGGCAAGAGGAGAAAGTCCAGATCTGGCTGCTTCTCTGCTTCTGATAAATTTCCTTTCCAGGGCAGTTGGTAGAGTCATAGATGTGGGATGTGACCCAAACTGTTGTTCCAATGCTGTTTGAATGGGGATAGCTGACCCAGGCTGACTAAAGTCCATTCCCTGTGATGTCATGGTCAGCAGTAAAACTGGGTTGGAGGAAGAAGTTGGAGATTTGTGGCTTTCAAGGTGGACATTGATTGGGTACTGCTCTTCCCATGGGAAATGATGACTGGCTGCATTTACTTTGCTTGATGGAGGAATGGGGGTTTTTCCTTTCTGTATTACGGTGTGTATTTATTTCCATCCACGAGTTTTCCTTTTTTCTTTCTACTTTCTTCCCTGTCCCACTGTGGGGAGGGGAGTGAGCCAGTGTCAGTGTGTGTGTGCTTTGCTAATGGTTGGAGTCAGCCCACCACAGAGAGCAAGGTGTGGCTGAGAAAAGTATAGACCTGGGGCTTAGAAAGAAAAAATTCTGGCTTTGAGAAGAGATTTGCTGTTTCTGCACAGTGCCTCAGAGACCACCGTTGAGGAACTTGTGACTGAGGTGATGGGAGAGATCCTCAGAGAAGTGGCTGGAAACATGCTCAGTGTGGAAAGGCAGCGTGTTCAGGAGGAACGGCGCAGAGTGGAGGAGGAGAGGTGAGGCACTGCTTTGGTTGTGGGGCACAGTGGGCTGGGTAGACCCCAGACAATGTAAGGACAGCTGGTGCCAGCCTGAGTCCTTGTGCCTCTGCTCAAGGCCCGTGTCTTTCTGCCATGATAGCACAACAGTCTCACCTTGAACTTCCCTAGGATTGTACAGGCAGGGCTCCCCTCTGCTTTCTTGGGTGATCTGCTGGTTAGCATTTTGGTTGCCTCAGAGCCATGGTGGAAATGGTGGGTGGGAAATTTAGGAACTTTTATTTATCCAGGGCTTCCAGAGAGGGACATGCATCTGCTGTATGCAGGAACTTTTCCTTCTGAGCGAGCTACTTGTTTGTAGCTTATTGGGGTAAGAATAAATAGAATCCTAGAATAGTTTGGTTTGGAAAGGACCGTAAAGATCATCTAGTTCCAAGCCCCAGCCATGGGCAGGGATGACACTCACTAGATCAGGTTGCTTACGGTGTTTCTAAGAGAAACCTGGCTTCATGCAAAGCTGTTTATTTAGAAACCAGATAGTGGGAAATAATTCTAGACAAATTAGCTGTTTGACTCTGCATGTAGTGCTTGTGTAACTAAGCAGCAGGTTTGCCAATGTAAATTTTTTCTTTGTCCTTCCAGGCAAAAGCAGGAAAGAGAAGAGTTAATAAACAAGTTGAGCCAGTTGCTGGGTATGGAATTAATGGAAGAAGTAATAAAGGAGAGTGTTAAAGAAGCTTCAGTCAATGAGTTGAGGTATGTACAATGTGCTGCATGCTGTAGTTTGCTTTCCCAAGGGTTTCCTAAATGTCATGGACTTCCCTGTTTGCATCTCAGCCCGCTGAATTGGCATTTACTGGAGGTCTTCACCTTAGCAGTCTTGGTTTGTTTTATTTGGAACCAGATGCGCCTTAGAAAGAGACCGGCAAGCCCGAATTGCCCGGTGTTCAGAAGAAGTGTGTGGCCACTTCATGGAGCTCTTTCTGGAGGATGAGATTTTCCAGATTGCCAAGGAAACTCTTCAGGAGCTCCAGTGTTTCTGCAAATACTTACAACGGTGAGTTACCACCCTGGGACACAGCTGCTTCACTTGGGAGCATTGGCATGGAACAGGTAACAGAGATGGAACTATCACTGTCTGATTGTGTTCTTTCTGAGACAGTTTTTTCTGTCTCATCTCCTTGATAAGGGTAGACCTTACAGTCTTAGTAACAGCCTCTGCTAAATTACTGTACGTGGGGAGGGGAATCACATCTTGTAGTCAGCTAATGAGCTTGGTAGGAGATTCCATTCCTTCTTTCTGTCTAGACACTTGTAGTAGTTTATCCTTGTATTATTTCTGCTGATCACTGGTTCTCCTGCCCATATACTCAGTGTGTTGTGGTTGTTGTGAGGTTCATTTTACAAATATCTGGTGACAGAGGTCTGCAGAAGAGTTCATGAATGTGACCTATTTATCTGTTCTTTTCCAAAGGTGGAGGGAAGCAGTGGTTGCTCGGACAAAGTTGAAACGTCAGATGAGGGCATTTCCAGCTGCTCCCTGTGGCTTGGATTCCAAACATCAACTGAAAGCACTGTCCCCCAGTGCAGAGTGGCCTATAGCCATGGAGAACTTGTGCAAGAGATTTGTAAACCTGGGGAATGGAGGAAAGCTAGGAATCTCTTGCACAAGGTAAGGGATACTTTCAGTGGCATCAGTAGGAAATCTGGTTGATTTTTGGAAGATAAGTTACCAAAAATTCTTTCATTGTGAATGTTATAGTGGGTTTGCAGAACTGTTTATTCCTAAATAGCTTCCAAAATACTTTCTCCATAAATATCATCACCAAGACTGAAAATCCATATAAATTCTTCTGTTAACAGCAACATTTTGAGGCCTCTGTAATATTTCCCAGGCCTCAGTGTTCTTAGATTTGTTTAAAGTACATGTTTATACACATACTTATATACACACACATAAAATATACAGCAAGAATATTTCATTTCCAGATTGAACTTGCTGAGAAATAAGACAGTGCATGAAATCAAAGTTCAGCACTTCTACCAGCAGTTGGTAAGGTAGGCTGGGGTTTGGTTCTTGTGTTCTTTAGAATCAAGCTGCAGCAGATGTGCCAGAGATACCAGAAGTGGCCAGAAGGTATGGCTAACCATGCCCGAATATCTGCTTGCAACCTTGCTTCTGGGGGTATTTTGGAATAAGGAGAACAGGAAGGTCATAGAATCTTAGGATGGTTTGGGTTGGAAAGCACCTTAAAGATCATTTTGTCCATTCCATCCCCCTGCCATGGGCAGGGACACCTTCCTCTAAATTAAGGAAGGTGTTGGGTCAGATGATCCTCCTGGGTGTAATTTTAAGGATATGATGGGTATTATGGGGTGTGACTTTGTACCTGGATGGGATGGTGCCTGGGATGGGCTAGGGGGGTAGAGGAGTAAATGAGCTATCAGTGACCTGGATTGTGGTCGGAAAATATTGATTGAGATATTTGATCTGCCACAGAAGGTCTGGCTTCCCATAGCTCCTCATGCTCTCCAGTGGCCTGGGTGTGTGTTGGATCAGTGTGGAAGTGAAGCAGTACACATGTGCTCCTGAAATCCCCAGAGTAAGGCTCATATATCAGGTTTAGCAGCTGCAGTTCTTGAAGGATGAGGAACAGATCCAAAGAATTAACTGGTCAATACACCACAGTATTGTAACTTGTTCAGTGCAAGACAGACATTCCTCTGCTGGGAAAGAGCCCTGGGGTGGTTCTTTTCACCAGTTCTTTTGTCTCTCTTTAAGTGATTTAGCTTGGACTCCCCTGGATCTTGTCTCATTAATCACGGAACATATTCCAGTTCAACAAGAACAGGTTTTTTGGAAGGTGCTCTTGGTTTTGCCCAGTGATGATGAATATTCCAAGAATGATCCCAATAGGTATGTTGAAGAGTTGGTTGCTGGGTCCCTTTCTCAAACAGGGCAGACTTCTTTTATTCAGATAGAAGAAGATTACTAGTACACAGTCCTTGATGTAATTTTGCCTATACCGTGTCAGATTTCCAGCTTTTTTTTTCCCTCCAGAGTACTCTAAACAATATAGCTGTAATTTATTACTATTATCTGAATTTTTAACATTGTTTAATTCCTTTTACTCATACTGAAAACAAAACCGTGATAGATAATTTCATTAAAATTTATAGCTATTTATTAGGTCTGTTTATCATAACCTAAATTTATAGGATTATGTTAGATTGTGGTATCTTAGAGGTGCTGATACTAAAACCCTAAAATGCCAGTTTCAGCAACAAAACCCCCCAAAGCCCTATTTTTTATTTGCTAGGATACTGATGGATTGGCTAAAAGCCAAGTTTATGGGATGCAGAGACTGTGAGAAAAATGCTTCACATACAGAAGGCAAAATTCAAACGCTGACGTTATTTAGTTCTCCTGGCATGCAGGGGACCAGAAGCATTAAAGTCAGTGTGTGTATAAAGGTAGGTGAGAACAATTTCATGATGTCTAAGAGGCCATAAAAGCAGGGTGGGCTCTTTTCCAGTGGATATTGTGTCCTGTCAGAGGTAGGGAGATGATACTGGGAGGGTGTCTTGGTTTGAAAAGGCAAGTGTCTGTTAAGGAAGGCAGGAGCCTTCCTTGAAACAGAAAATACAAACCCCCTCTCTCCAAATTAATGTAATTTTGGAATTAAGGGGCTCTCAGGCAAAGATATGGGAGTAGGAATAGCAGTTCTTTATTAGGAAAAAAATTAAAAGAAAATAAAAGAAAATATAAAAATAAAGATGCAGTAATACAAAACAACACTGACAGAGTCAG
Organism: Motacilla alba alba; assembly: GCF_015832195.1. Lineage (NCBI taxonomy): Eukaryota > Metazoa > Chordata > Aves > Passeriformes > Motacillidae > Motacilla > Motacilla alba. The sequence continues at coordinate 38,263,933 of NC_052022.1, read as the reverse complement.
AATATGACCTGACACCCTGTTGGTCACTCTGTTGGTCAGGGTGTTGGTAGCAGTCCCATTAGATGGTGGCTGCAGTCCTCCTGCAGTGACGGATGTGGTTCTGTTGAAGCAGTGATCCTGTAAGAAGGGTGGAGTTTTCCGCTGAAGATCCAGTGGTGGTGTAGATGGGTCTGGTCTTCCTCTGGGAATCCAGTAGAGAAGAAGGCTGCTTCTCTGGGAGTCCAGTGGGAAAAGCCTGACTGTTGTGTTTCAAACCTCAGATTATATCCAGGAAGGAATGTTTGGCTCCTCCCCCTGAGCAGAGCCTCTCACAAGGGGATGATGTAATTTTATCAGCCATGCAGTGACACTCACTGGCCCATTAACAGAAGATATTTCCCAGAGGGAGGATTGGTTTGTGGAAGAGATAAAGAAAACTGCCCTGCCTGGTTTTAACAGGTAGCCCAATTAGCAGAAAATAACACCCCATGTCTTAGATATGGCACTAGAATAAATACCCCCAGCCACATCTTGCATTTCCAACCTATGACAGAAGGATAGGATTATTGAAAAGGTCTAAAAAAGATGGAGTTTTTTTCTTTCTTTTCAATCAGCTGAGAAATACCTGTAGGAGTAGAACCTGAATCATGAATTCCTGGTCCCAAAGCAGGTGCTGAAGGGCACTTCTGTGCTCAGCTCACCTATCAGACGCATCTGTTTTGGCCTGACAACAGCTTGTTGTCTTACGTTGTGTAGAGCTCCTGGAAAAGGATGTCAAAGCTGAATAACAGTGACAATAAACTGCAGATTTTGCTGAGGAAATAGCTTTGTTTAGCTACATTACTGTTGTTGTCTTTGTTGCCTATCTAGGTGGCACATGGTGCGCTCTCTGACTCAGAGCTTGATTTGGCTGAGACACAAAAGGACTTGCTTGGGACCAGTGGCCTCGTTCTTCTCCTGCCCCCCCGAGTTAGCAGTGAAGATGTTGCTGAAGATGATGTTTACTGGCTTTCAGCTTTGCTGCAGCTGAAACAGCTGCTTCAGGCAAAACCTTTCCACCCCATAGTTCCCTTGGTGGTTCTAGTCCCCAGTCAGAAAGAGGAAGCTGTGGAGAAAGAAGTAGAAGATGGTATGTAATTGTTTTTGTGTCTTGAAACAATGAATGTTTAGGGCTGCCTGAAGTAGAAGTGTTGTGACTAGTGCAGCCTCTTAGTTACAGTTAAAGCAAGAGGCTGTAAAGTATGGCACATCCCAGAGCTTTTCTAAAAATCTTGAGGCCTTAAGAGCTCACCACTTTTGGCTTCCAGTTTTCTTTCACACACAGTATTTGATCGTGACAGTCTGTGGGCAGAGATGGAGGAGAGCGGCAATGCACTGAATGTAATGCAGAGCATGTGGCCCAAGGACATGTGTTCTTACTCTGTGTACATGATGAGTTTTCTTATTTTTTAAGGTTTGATGCTCCAGGACTTGATTTCAGCCCATCTTATTTCAGACTACACTGTTGTAGAGCTCCCAGGTTCTGTCAATGACTTAGAAGGCACCAGAAGGGTAAGGACAGCAAGACGCAGGAATTATTTTCCCTTATGTGTGACTGTTCTATTTTCACTGACCAGAGATCAGTGGCATTCCCTACAAGGAAAAAAAATACTGAAAACTGTACTAAGACCAAAATTCATGGATTACCTAAACCCACTCTTGTTTGCCTTGCCTGTGTTGCTGCCCAACAGAGCAGTGCTGATAGTGGGTAAACCATTTTATCCTTAAGCTCTTAGTCCAGCTGTTCTGGCTGCTGTGAGATCATCCAGAGTTATCCCATCTTGATGGATGGGACTCAGATGCCTCTACCTCTCATGTTCTGTACAGGAATACGATCATATAGATCTCTGCCTGATAAGCCTGGAGTGATGCTCCCCCACAAACCCTCATAACTTAGGTCTGTACTTCAAGGACTGCCATGATCTGACATGATATAGTCACCCTGGGCTAATTTCTGTGAATCTGTCCAATTTTTCCTGGATAAATGTTCAACAACCCCAGCATCCTGCAGCAGGGAATTCCACTGCATACCTGTACCTCATGTGAACAGCCCCTTCTTTGTTCCTGAGCTTGCTGTGTGGAAATTCAGTTTGTGGCCACCTAGCTGGGGAATTATTGTTGTAAATACAAGTCTGATGATACCTGATTTATTTGCCTTTTTCTGCATATTCTCTTGGAGAATGTTGTTCAAACTAAGGTTTGAGTCCTTTGTGTCCGAACCACTGCAGAGCAGTTTCCAACCCTCCCTCTTTTGTATGTCGTAGGTCTCTGCAGCTGTGGGCTGGCTGGTGTCCCAGTGTCCTGCCTCCCTTGAGCTCTGCAGCCAGACCCTTCAGGAGTACATTGAGGATGGGATTGATAGAGAATTTGGCAAGCGTTTCTACCACGACTGGAAGGAAAGGCGTTTAGCTGGGCTGCCATCCCAGGAGCCTGGGGTCATCATAGAGCTCTACAACAGTGTGCTGCAGTTCCTGTCAGATGTGGCATCCTCAGAGCACTTTTGTGACTTGTCTTGGCCTGTCACAGAGTTTTCAGAAGCAGGGGGTAACAAGGTGTTGCCCCACCTGCAGTGGAACATGCCAGATCACCTGGCTTGGCTGAAGAAGGCTGTGCTGTCCTTCCAGATCCCATACTTAGATCTGCCTCCTTTAGGCGGTAGGTGCTTCACACTCCAATATCTTCTTGGCAGCATGTTTTTCTCCAAGATGTGCCTGTGCAGTGTTGGTTCTGTCACAAATTCTTGAAATTTACTTTATTTTTTTTTGTTCCACAGCTCCTTGGCATCCTGTTTGCCACATGATTTTTCAGTATGTCTCTCAGATTGCAAGTTCTTCCCACACTCAACCACTGATCCAGTCTCAGGTGGAGAATCTGCTGAGCAAAACTTACCAAAACTGGAAAACCAGAACATCTGGGAATTCTGATGAAGATGGACCTTCTGTTGATGAGATCCCTTGGGATTGTATCTTGGCAGTCTGTATTGATCATAAACTGAGAGACTGGAAGCCACCCAAACTTCCTGTTGCTCCAGGTATTGTATCCTGCTGCAGGATGGATGATGCTTCTTTTGTGATGGTAGTTAATACATTTGCCAGTGGTGCCTTTCCATATGGCAGCAAGTGATGTGTAGCAGGGAGGTAGCTGTGGTTCTGCTGTGTTCTGCATGTGTCTTCCCTTTGGAGCATGTATTTAATATTGGTTATGGCTTGACTTGATCCTGTGACTACAAATGTGGCTCTGGTTAGAGACTTTCAGCCCTGCCCTCCCAATGGGAGAGGGTTTGAATCAAGCAAAGGCCAAGAGTTCCCCTTCAGAAGTTGTGTCAGCAGGGAGGGCAGGCTGCCACAGTTAATTATTACTTCTGATGATTAATGAAGCTTGTGCCAGACTCTGTTTGAAATCTATTTGAAAGTGAACAATTGCTCTTGCCCCAAATTGCCTTTTTAATAATGAGCTTTTCTTCTGAAGGAGAAAACCTGTGCAAAGGATAAACATTGGGTTTGGATTTATTCACAGAAGCTGTAAGCAAAGATGGTCAGATTCGTGTGTACTTCTTCAAGGAGCATTTAAAGAACTACACTGTGCCTTTCTCCTGGGATCAAGCCAGGCTGCGGACACAAGAGGAGATCCGGCAAGGCCACGAGAGGTGAGGTCGCCTGCATGGTGCTGAAAAGTAGCATTTGGCATCCTCCCAGAATATGCTTGTGTACATCTCCCTAAAATTTTGTACAAGGCTGTGCTCAGACAGAATAGGAAGTAGATTTTATTTGTACAGAATTACTCAGTTCTCAGAGAAACTGATTGCTTGGGGAGTGCTGAAAGTGTAGAAATTAACTTCTGCCAAAAAAAAAAAAAAGAACCCTGCTGCTGAGGCTTTGGAGTTGTGCAAAGCATGGCAGGAATACAGTGTGAGTCTGAGAAAATGATAGGTTGAGGTGGAAGGATGCCTTAGAGCTGTGTGGCATTAAAGTGTTTGAGGTGTCAAGTCTAGCTCACTTCCCTAGCCATGTTCAGATGGAAGCCACTCTCTTTCCTCTTGGCAGCTTAGCTGCAGCTCTGCTGTGTAGTGGGTGATGTTTGGGGTGAATCCTATGCTCCTGTCAGATTAGTTCCTTTCTAATCCCCTGCACAGGTGGTGCTGTGTTGGATCCTGGCACAAGGGCATTATTTATCAAAATGATCACTTCCCACTCCCTGCTATTTCCAAGCTTCAAGCTAAGAGGGAAAAATCAACACATTCAATTGTTGATACACTCAACACAACACGCTCAATACCAATTCCTGTGGTTTTGTTTATTGTTTTTAAACTCCCCTCTTCAGATCAAAGATAAAATCTCCCAAGTCTTCTAAGAAACCCTACAGTATCTCCATGGTGCCAGGTCAGTATGGCTCTGGCATGAGCACGCTGCCAGGTCAGGAAGTGAGCATTCCAAGCACAGATGAATTCAGAGAGACATCCTTGGCCCAGGAGCGTCTGTTGGCACAGTTGCAACTGGAAAAAATAGAAAACAAGAGGTAAGTTCCCAGAGCAGCATCTTATCCTTGCAGCTTTAGCCCAGGGTCGTAAACAATTTGTAACTTGTATGGAATAGGAAGTTGACTGTCTTGAGTTCCATCCGATTCCATAAAGCACATCAGGGCAGTTCCCTACTATTTCCTTTTTGCAACAGGGGAACAGTCCAGGATAGTAGAAATTCTTGGAGTTCTCAGGAATGGTTGGAAGCTCTGTGGTCAGTCACACCACCAGAACTGAAGCAGTACAGTGTGTACAGTGGTCTAGGTGTCCCCAATGTCACAAATGTCTATAAAGTCCTCTCTGGGATATCAGTTCATAGCAATGCAGATCACAAAGATGAAGAACTAAAGCTTTTGAGGTTGGTCCAAGAGGTTTTTGTCTCTTCTGCTTTCCTGTAAGTTGAGCCTCTTCAGTCTGTGTGGTTCCTCTCTGTACCACCGTCCTCTGTGATGGATTTTGATAGCTGCAGTGGGGCACATCAGACTGTTTTGAATATGGCTGTGGAGATCAGATACTTCTGAATTAAAAAAAAAACCTCTTAGTGTAACGCACTGGTTACAGGGACAAAGCCAAGCTGCCATCTGACTGATGCTCTTACCCTTCCCATCCAGGTTTGAAGAGCAGCTGCACCAATATCTGGCTGAGGATATGGAGCCCCTTGGGGATCTCCTGGGTCTTCCTCTCTACCTCCCTCAGTCTTTGCTCTCCACCCCAGCTGCCAGCTGCCCCTTGGTGAAGAATCCCATGTCACCTGCTCAAGAGGTAAGAGGAGGCAGTTCTGAGCTAAACTAAAGGAGTGCTGTAGCTGCAAAACCTGTAGTGGGAATTACCTTGGGAGAAAGTCTCAGTCTCATCTCATTTCCTTCTGCCCAGGCTGGAAGTCAGGAGGGACAAAAGTTTGCAAAGCTCGAGCAAAGCTCTGCGCTGTCGGACAGACTCAAACACCTGCAGCAGCTCCTCAGAGCCACCAAGGAGGCTGAGGCTGCCTCTGAGCTCCACCTCTCTGCTCTGGTGGACATGGTGGACATTTGAGCCAAGCTGAGACATGGAGACTCAGGAAAGAAGTCCAGGTCCAGGTGATTGAACAGATGCACTCCTGGGCATGTTCCAGAACAAGCAGGTGTTCTCCTGGGATGAGAACATGGAACAGCCATGGGGCCTGGGCCCTTCTCACATGGCTGCGGGGCACAGGGCGAGCGTGTCACGGATGGTCTGGGACTCTCTCCTTTTCTGCTCCACAGGCACAGAGACGAGTCAAATGCTTTTTCTTAGTAGGCCTTAAATGACAGTCGTGGTTTTTCTTTCTCCCAGCTCTTGTTGTGGGTAAATCAGGTTCATCAGGTTCAGCTGTAGGGTAGCACGGCCCCCTGGGAACATTGGAGCAATTGCTGTCCATAGCCACAGTCCCTGAAATGTTATGTCAGTCTGTGCTTCCTTCATGCAGGAGCTGGCTTGCAGCAGCACTGTGGTTTGAAATTCCTGTTCTGTTTCCAGGAATGTTAAAACGGTCATTCTCAAGTTGGAGCAGCACTTGTAAAAGTACTTTATGTACTTCCTGTTGCTCAGTACAAATCCAGAAAGATTTTTGTTCTTCTGGGCCCAAGTTGTATTTCATTAAATGCTTTCAGCATTAAAAATAGCTGAGGTGCTTATTCCACAGATTCCATGTCGTGCTGGAAAACAGGATGCTTCCTTCAGTCTTCAGTAAACAGCTATGAAGAAACAATTTTCCTCTTTTTTTTTTTTTTTTTTTTTTTTGGAAGAGCAAATAGCCTGCATTGTCCAGGATTTAAAAAACCTTTGGAAGTTGAAGGCCCTTGGTTTTGGTTTAATTCCCAGTAAATAATTTGAAGATGTACTTCATGTCTGCACTACTCTTATACAGTTCATCTTTTTCTTACCAAATCAGCCAGTTTTTCTCAAACAGAGCCTTCTGCCAGGTTGAATATAAGTTACTGTGCTAAACTGATTATCTTGCCTTGCCCAACCCAAGTTGAAATCCTCAGTGGTCTGAAACTGTCAGCTGCCTTCCAAAAAAGTAATTTTACAGTTTTTTTAAAATAGCATTTCATTTGTAGTATTTCTCTTAAACCCAAAATAGCAATAGTAGCTTAATGCTATATTGAAATAAATATAAATTGGAAAGGGTATGCTTTAAGGCTATTCCTGCTCCATATGCTTTTGTTGGGCTTAGTTTTGTTGTTCCATGTGAAGGGAAGCCTGTGCCCTGCTTTTGATGTTCTCAGTTTATGTGAAATTCAGCTGTCAACACCCAACAGAGCTTTGGATGTGCTATTTGCTGTAAATTGTGTTTTGTACCTAATAAAATTTTCAGTGGCTTGAAAGATGGCCTCATTCCTCTGTAAAAGCTCATGCTCTCGAGGGGGAAGGGTGGCTGCCGTCAGTTACCCGGGGGTGTCTGGGGTACCAGTGCGGGGTGCTGGTCTCGTCCCGGCCTCCCCCATGTGGTTTATCTATTGATGGAGAAGCCCGGACAGCAGTAAAATCTCGACGAGGGTGGGATTCGAACCCACGCGTGCAGAGCACAATGGATTAGCAGTCCATCGCCTTAACCACTCGGCCACCTCGTCTGAGTGTGCGCGGCGTATGCCTCCACCCACCCGGCGCCCGTGGAAACCGCCCGTCCCACGCCTCCAGCCTCCCCGCGCCCTTGAGGGCCCATCCCGTGCGCGCCGCCCGCCGCAGGGGCCGACGAACGCCTCGGTAGTGTCCGGGCCGGGCGCACTGCGGGGGGTCACGGGGAAACAAAAAACGACCCCGTAAAGACGCAAAACAAAACACTGCCCTCTCTGAGGCTCGAACTCAGGACCTTCAGATTATGAGACTGACGCGCTGCCTACTGCGCTAAGAGGGCGCGCGCTGAGCGGCGGCATAAGCGTCTGGCCTCCAGTGGGCGAGCAGGCGACGGGACCGGGACAGACCCCGGGGCAGGGCGGGAACGGGCTGCGGCGGCCGGGTCAGGCCGGCAGGGGGCGACACGCCGCGGCAGCGGGACGAGGTGGCCGAGTGGTTAAGGCGATGGACTGCTAATCCATTGTGCTCTGCACGCGTGGGTTCGAATCCCACCCTCGTCGAGATTTTGCTGCCACGTGGGGGGAACTGAGGACCTTCGGAGTGGGCTCGGATTCTTGCGGTACACGGGGACGCGGCGAGGGCGGGAGGGGAAATGGTACTAGCTAGTGCCTGGGCTACACTGGCATCTACATCCTCCGCAGGATCAAAAGTCACCGGTACCCTGGAGATTTTGGGACAGGGATGGCAGAAGACATTGACGTAATGTCTAAAGGGCCAGCCAAGGCCCTTATGTGGAGGGGCGGGAAGTCTCTTATCCAAGACTCATGGAGAAGAAAGCACTTAAAAATCTTTACAAGAGCGATTACTACCGAAAGTGGCTGTTGAGCAGTCAGGGGATAACCTGAAACGTAGAGTGTAATAGGGAAGTAAACTGGGACAAAGGAAGTGTGAAACTGTGGATGGATAGCCTGAATACTGCGGGGAGAGAAGGCAGAGAAGGTATAGGAGGGTTTTTCCCATCACAGTTGTTGGTAATTATGCCGGTTCATTGTAAGTGGGAAAAAAAGCAACAAAGATGGCGAAAGGCAAAGTGCAAATCTGATTCCGCATGTGGTGGGAGTCCAGAGGGGCAGAGGAAGGTGCCCTGCCCCACACCACCCCGAGCCCCCACTGGCACCAGGATGCTGGGTGTGGCTGTGGGTGACTTACCTGGAGAGGGATACCTTTTCCCCACCCAGTGGGGATTAGCCCTCTCCTATGGCTCATCCTGGCCATTGGACATATCTGGGCACACTGGGAAGCTACCTGAGATGCTGCCAGGTCCCTCCAGCCAGCCCTGCCATGTGTAGGAACCTGGAGGGTGGGCTGTGGGCTGGGCAGCCATGCCGAGGGAGACAGATCCTGCTTGCTGCTTGTGGGGCTTGCAGATACCCCAGGGCAGGAGCAGGTCCTGGGTGGGAGGGAGGGACACCGTGGTGAATTTTTACATCCAGTGGGCGACCCTGAAATAAGCTTTCAGTAAAAAGGTGCACCTAAACTGCTCTGAGTCAGCATCGTCATTGTGAGGGGCAAACAGAGGCAGTGGAGAAGCCCCAGCAGTGTCCACAACTTGTTGCCAGAGAGGAAAACCAGACTCCCAGACACCAGTGGAAGTCGAATCCAGGATCTCCTGTTTACTAGACAGGTGTTTTGACCAGCTGAGCCAGGGCCTCCACCTGCCCCACTGCCGGGGTGCTCCATGGCCACAGACACAGCCCTTGCCACGCTGCCAACTCAAAAATAGGATCACTCTGCAGGACCAATGGCTTGGGACTCCAGACACAGGGAACAGCCACGTGTAACGCTCTGTGTGCGCAGGCGGGAGGAGGGTGATGATGACCGAAAAAACAGAAGGGCTCGTCCGGGATTTGAACCCGGGACCTCTCGCACCCTAAGCGAGAATCATACCCCTAGACCAACGAGCCGGGACGCACCCTCTCCCCCGCGCCCCGCTCTCCCCCGCCACGCCCGCTCCGCGCCCGCCGCTGCTGCCCGCCCGCCGCGCCCCGCCGCCGCTCCCGCACCACCGACCGCGCCCGCGGCCCCGCCGCCACCCTGCGCCCTCCGCGCCCGCCGCGCACACGCCACCCACGCACAGCCCGGACGCCCGCACCTCCGCGCACCGCCCGCACCCCCACCCGCTGCCCGCCCCACCGCCCCGCCCGAACCAACGCCCGCGCCGCTCTGCCCCGCCGCGCCACCGCCGCTGCTGTGATGGCCGAGGGGTGAAGGCGTTGGACTCGAAATCCAATAGGGACTCCCTGCGCAGGTTCGAATCCTGCTCACAGCGATGGGTTTTACCCAATATCCCGGTGCCCCCATTGGGTGTCCCGGGAGGAGGCGAGACCGGGAGCATCATGGTCAGCCGCACCAAAGAGAAGCCACACCTTCTCTTCTCCCTCGGGCGACATTCACGATTTGGATACTGGAGGTAGATCATCCTGAAGGTGCATTGTATTATCCTCATAGCCCTCTTCCACATCCCTGGTAGAACAGTGTACCCTGCCTCATTGGTCTGAGTGTGTGTTTTAGAGTGGAAGTGGTCTTGAATTCAACTGTTGGATGAATCTGCCTAGTTGCCATGCACTACCCTCCTCCTTCTGACCTGGTTCCCCCGGTATTGATTTTCACCCCAAGCAGCATCCTGAGCCCTGTGGGGAAGTTTAAAAAACACCTCCTATGCTCTGCAGCCTCCAGTCAGGGTAGGGAATGAGCCACAAGAATTTTATACCACCTTGGGATGCCAAGACACAGCACCAGGCCTTTCGTGGAGAGCTCTGGCAGCCTCACAACCAGCAGAGAGGTGGTTGAGAAGGCACAAGAACATGGATAATGCTTAGGAGTTGATCTGGGCTACGTTTGTCTCCCCCAGCAGCATCTTGCCACCAGTCCTTTGGAGTCCATCTTTCCCAGCAAGGGTCACCCTCAGCACTGGACATGGTGGGTGGCCAAAAATAGGGATTGTCTGGGAGTTGAAGCCAGGACCTCTTAGCACCCCAAAGCAAGAATCATACCCCTAAACCAATGAGCCAGGGTGCACCGCTTCTGTTCCCCTTTCTACATCTCCCAGAGCCTGTTTAGGGTTCAGGGGCAGCCAGGGCTCTGTGTGGCCTCACACACTGTGGGAGCGGGGAGGTGCCTCTTGCTGTGGCCATGAGATGTCAGGTCCAGCATCTCCCACCCCCCAGCCCCTCTTTTCTGCCCCAAAGACCCCCACTGGCCCTTGCAGCAGTTGGAATGGCCGGTGCTTTTTGTGCCACCTTCTGCTGTGGGGCATCCTGCAAAGGCGATCTGCTGTGAGCGGTGTTTGTCCTCAGTGTCAGCAAACGGCCGCGCCGGTGTGCCAGGGGCTGTGCGTGCATGGGGTGCCGTTGGTGTCCGTGCATGGGGCCCTGCGGTGGCGGGGGCAGGGGGCAAGGGGGGAGTGCAGTGAGCAGTGTGGGAAGTGTGAGGTGGTGGCGAGTGTGAGGTGTGGAAGGGCTGCAAAGGGTTGTAGGGGTGCGTGTGCATGGTGTCCCTGTGCAGGCAGGGCGCCGTGTGGCAGCGTGTGGGTGAAGCGTCATTTTGCCTGGCAGCGGGGAAGTGTCCCGGGTATGGCGAGGCACAGGGGGGTGTGGGAGAGGTTGCACACCCCGGCTCGTTGGTCTAGGGGTATGATTCTCGCTTAGGGTGCGAGAGGTCCCGGGTTCAACTCCCGGACGAGCCCTTCTTTTTGGGCACCCAGCGCCTCCTTACCACCCGGCTGGTCCCCCCAGCACGGGTGGTCACCCCAAGAGACTCTGCCAGCCCCTGGGGGAAGGGACTCTGGGTGCCTCCACACTCTACAGCACCTGGGGAAGGAGGGAGATCTCGGCAGGCATTTCCTTGCTGCCTGCCTTGGGGTGCCAGGAGGCAATCCCAGGTCAGACATGCCCACAGGCAACCCCAGGGATTTCTTGTTGGGCATCTGGGGGTCTCTGGGGCCCCTGTGTGGAGGGGTCTGGAGAGGCAAAAGGACATGGAGATGCTGGGGGTTGATCCCAGGGCCCCTTACCTGCAAATCAAGCGCTCTCCTGCTGAGCTACATCCCTCCTGTGCAATAGCAAGAGGAGTTGGCCAAGTCCCCTCACCCCACTCTGCCCCCATTGATCCAAATCCGACTGCCACAGGCTGCACTCCACCCTTCCCACTCCTGCGCTCCTCCTGGTTTAAGAAGGTGCCCAGCCAAAACAACGTGCCCAACGCTGCTATGCAGGCACTGCTTCCCTCCAATCCCCACTCTAGCTCCGCCACATCCCCATGCACGCAGGTGCCCAAAAATGAGGGCTCGTCCGGGAGTTGAACCCGGGACCTCTCGCACCCGAAGCGAGAATCATACCCCTAGACCAACGAGCCACGCAGTAAACTCCCTGAGAAAACTTTTTTTAGCTCGAGTACTCACAGCTCTGCCCGGGGTGACAGGGGGCCTGTGGCAGCTCTATTTGTCTCTGATGGATGGTCACCATGGAGAGGTCGCCTTTGTTCTTCCCTGGCTGTGGGGATGTCACCTGGGCATATGTAGCAGGTTGCTCTGGAATGCCAGAGACTGGAATGGAGGAAACAACTCAAACAATGCTCTATTTCCTAAACAATCTGTGTTAAACAAAGAAAAAGAGGTCATGCTGCTTTTGGTGTTGAATAAAGCTGAAACCAGCCTGACTCATCAACCTCAAATTTAAGCATCCTGGTAGCGAGATGAAGATATAGTAGATCTGGTAAAATATCTGGATAAAGGAACAAACAAGCAATATTACTGATAACTTTACTAAAGCTGCTGAGCTGGCACCGCTGGCCTGGACATGTCTGGCTCACAGTCCATCCTTTTATAGTGCAAAAGTCCCAAATTTGAATGGCAGGGTTTTCTGACAGATCCTTTCTTGATGTGTATGTGTGGAGATTCCACCCTGGGGTGGAGACACTCCTCAAGGTCACTCCATAGGGCTGAGCCCAAGAGATTTGCCCCCAGTCATTGGCTGGTCTGGTGAGAAACATCAACCTTTACTTAATAATTGGTTTTGGCAGCTTTAATATATTTGCTTTAATATAATTGTTTCAATATTCCTTCCCAGTGCACTATATTGTAATAGTTGTTATAGCACCTATATTGTGTAGTAAATAATTCTGATTAAGATTATTTTGGTCTAATCATCATAATAAATCATCTGTATTTGTGTAAGTATTAATTTTAATATTTATTTTTAATCCTGCAGGATAAAGCTGTATAAAGTTTCTACTACACCTATACAATATTTTGCACATAAACCACTGCAAAATCTGGGGCTAAGGTTGGATCCAGCCACATCCAGGCTCCTCTCTGAAAAGTTTAGAAAGCCAGGGGTTCCTCTCTGCACCTCATGATTCCATGGGAGTTTCTAAACTTCGTTTGAAGCTCCCACTCTGCCCAGCACAGCATGGCTACGGGCTACACTTGCCTGGTTTTAAAATGGGGGGGAGGGGGGGTGCGCACAAAGAGAGGGGGGTCAGGAGATCCCCTAGATGTGGGGGATCCAAAGAGGGGATGTAGCTCAGTGGGAGAGCGCTTGCTTCGCATGTAAGAGGCCCTGGGTTCAATCCCCAGCATCTCCAGCTTTTTTTTTTTTTTTTTTTTTCCCTCCTCAAACCCACCTCCTCCACGGGCCATTGATGATAAACTCACATCGACCTCTGGAAAGGCTCCCCAAAGGTGAGGGATGCACCATGGAAGAGCTTCCCCCTGAGGATGCAGTGGCAGCATGACCCCCACTGCCCTGACATCTCCTTCCCAACCCAGAAGGAAACCAGCCCTGGCCATGGCTGCGCTGTGCCTGTGCCCGTGGGCACTGGGCAACACAGTGCTCCTGGCAGTGATGGCACCATCCCATCCCAGGGGCCACCCAGCTAGGGAGGCTGCTTGTGCCCTCTGTGCCAGGCAGTGCCTCCCCACCCTTGCCCTGACACTACAGGGGCCATGCCTGGCCACAGGGGCCCAAAAGGAGGGGTTATGCAGGAGCTGAGCCTATAGTGCACAAGCCGACTCAACGCAAGAACACTGCCCCTTCCCTGTCCACTGCTCTCCAGGGATCAAAATCCTGAGGGTCAGACACCCCGGCACCCCACCCCATCCAGCCGTGGGTAAAACCTGTCGCTGTGAGCAGGATTCGAACCTGCGTAGGGAATCCCCATTGGATTTCAAGTCCAACGCCTTCACCCCTCGGCCATCACAGCCACTAGTGTCCCCCATTCCAATGTAGACAGCTGTGGACACCAAACTTTGCTTCAGATTGTGCCATCCCCCAGTCCAGTGTGGGGCTCTGCTCAGCCCCAGTACCCACACCTGGAGGGTTGGGAAAAGGGAACATGCAGGAATATTTACTGATGGCTGGAAAAAATTCGGGTGCCTTGGCCACAAGACAGGCAGCACAGAGAAGCATCCTCCAAGGATGCCCAGGGATACAGCAGCTCTCACAGGGGAAAAGATATGGAGATGCTGGGGGTTGATCCCAGGGCCTCCTGCATGCAAAGCAAGTGCTCTCCCGCTGAGCTACATCCCCCTGTGCAAGGCAGGGAGATGGCCTGGCTGAGTCCCCTCATCCCTGGGGCACACACTGCCAGCCTTGGGGGGTCCATCCTGCCCACCCAGCCAGGAAGGGGCACCCAGCCCTCTGTGCCAGAGCCTTGGATATGCCGCAGTACCATGTGCCAGCCAAAGAAGTTAGGTGCCCAAAAAGTGGGCTCGTTGAGGAGCTGAACCCAGAACCTCTCATACATTAAGTGAGAATCATGCCCCAGATCTGTGCCCCCCAATTGTGGGAGTTGAGGAGGGTGGCTGATGTTGCCTTTTACCCCTTGGCACAGCCTGGAACAAGGAAATCATCTTATGGTGCCCAGGAGGTGGGGCTGGCGTTTGGAGGTGTCCATGGTTATAACTTCCCTGGATTCAGTGACCACAGGGGCAGGTGGACCACAAAGACAGTTGGGCACCACCCTGCCCTTGCACAGGGGCATGTACCCCGGTGGGAGAGCGCTTGTTTTGCATGCAGGAGGCCTTGGGATCAACCCCCAACATGTCCATGCTCTTTTGCCTCTCCAGACCCCTCCCTGTGGGTTGTGGGGCTGGCAGAGCCCCCTGCAGACCCTCCCCAAAAGCACTGGTGCTGCCTGAGGGCATGGCAGGCCCAGGAGTGGGGGGGACAGGAGTGGTGCACAGGGGGTGCCACATCCCATGCCAGCCCTTCGAGCTGTCCCACTCATCCTGCCCAGTTCCAAACTGCAGTGACTGGAGGGGAAAAACAGGAAGACCTCAGAGGGCTCTGTACCTCCAGAGAAAAACAGGACAGGCTCTGACCAAAGCAACAATTCCTCTGGGAGTGAGACCCATATCTCCTCAAACATTAAGGTGGAAACACACGCCAAACTTGCATTGTTGGGCACCTTAGTACCAACTGCCATGGGCTTGTGTGGATTTCAGCTGCCCTGTCGGTGAAAAGAGGTAATCTGGCCTCAGAGTGAGTGGTCCATGACTCCCTGCCCTACGATGCTACATATTTCTTGATAGCAGGAGAAGAACGATAAGACATGGCAGATGCCACTAGGGTCGACTCCCATCTACTCAGGTAAAACCCATCGCTGTGAGCAGGATTCGAACCTGCGCAGGGAGTCCCTATTGGATTTCGAGTCCAACGCCTTCACCCCTCGGCCATCACAGCAGCGGCGGTGGCGCGGCGGGGCAGAGCGGCGCGGGCGTTGGTTCGGGCGGGGCGGTGGGGCGGGCAGCGGGTGGGGGTGCGGGCGGTGCGCGGAGGTGCGGGCGTCCGGGCTGTGCGGGGGTGGCGTGTGCGCGGCGTGTGCGGAGGGCGCAGGGTGGCGGCGGGGCCGCGGGCGCGGTCGGTGGTGCGGGAGCGGCGGCGGGGCGCGGCGGGCGGGCAGCAGCGGCGGGCGCGGAGCGGGCGTGGCGGGGCGGGGGAGAGCGGGGCGCGGGGGAGAGGGTGCGTCCCGGCTCGTTGGTCTAGGGGTATGATTCTCGCTTAGGGTGCGAGAGGTCCCGGGTTCAAATCCCGGACGAGCCCTTCTTTTTACACACCCACTCCTCACCGTGCCCACACCTCAACACACTGCAAACACCCCGTGCCCTCACATTCGCACTCGCCACCTCCGCCCCGCCCGGCACTGCAGCCGGTCCACACAGTCGTGGCACGCCTACACTCTGCCCCTTACGTGCCCTCCGGGCCTGGAAAACTACCTGCCTGCTCTGCCCCACCGTTATTCCCCGTGCTCCAACCCCCTGACCAGCCCAATGACGCCTAAGGGACCCGCAGTGCCTGCAAACACCTGCACCCCCTTTCCCCAGCTTGGGCGGCAGGAGAAGGCAGCAGACACAGGGATTTTCTCGGAGGAAGGAGAATGCCAGGGCAGACGCTGTGTCAGGGGGATGTAGCTCAGCGGGAGAGCGCTTGCTTTGCATGCAAGAGGCCCTGGGATCAACCCCCAGCATCTCCATGTCCTTTTGCCTCTCCAGACCCCTCCACACAGGGGCCCCAGAGACCCCCAGATGCCCAACAAGAAATCCCTGGGGTTGCCTGTGGGCATGTCTGACCTGGGATTGCCTCCTGGCACCCCAAGGCAGGCAGCAAGGAAATGCCTGCCGAGATCTCCCTCCTTCCCCAGGTGCTGTATGTAGAGTGTGGAGGCACCCAGAGTCCCTTCCCCCAGGGGCTGGCAGTGTCTCTTGGGGTGACCATTGTCTTTGTGTGACGATTGGTGCTGGGGGGGGGAGCAGCCAGAAAGGGAGATGAGACAGGCTGTCACCTCAGGGCAGTGTAGGTTGGCAGCTGGAACAGCTCTGTCAAGGCATGGGGAGGGGGCAGCATGTCCCTGTAGGGTCTGGGGACTGCCAAACCCAGCTGGTGGTGCTTATGGGATGTGTTGGGCTCCCTGTGCGAGGGCCTTGAGTCAGCACTGGGAGTGTTCCCAGCAGCAGAAAGAGATAGGGTTTGCAGCTGGGAAACCCCAAACCTGGGGCAAAATGTGGGCAGAGAGGTGAGCAGAGGTTCAGGTGTTTTAAGGAGGACCCAGTGTCAGGGCAGCTAGTGGGCACCAGGGCTCAGCTGGCCAAGGCACCTGTTCTAATAAAGAGGAGATCTGGGGTTCAACTCCCCATGGTGCTTCAATCTAGGGGACTATTTTTCCTTCCTCTCCCAAACTCGAGGCACTGCTGGGGGTCTTTTTCCTGCCCAGAGCACTGTCAGTCCTCAGTTCTCTGTCCCTTGTGACTCTACTCTGGGAATAAAATGTTTCCTTCTGCTTCCTCTCCCTTCTCACCTCACATTGGAGAGCTGGGCTAAACTATTTCCAGAAACCAGGAAATGTGGGAAATAAGAGATACATTAGATGCTCTCTGGACCCTGCCCATCTTCCCTATTACTTTGCACAACTGGTGTGGAACCATGTAGGAAAACCCTCTGGACACAGGCTGGGTGTGGGTGCATAATGGAGATGCCTGGTGCAGGCGTTTTTGTGTCAGCAATAAATGCCAAGTTACTCTGTGCCACCCCATGGACACAGAAGGGAACAGGGAGAGGGGCAAATGAATCACAAACGCTTGCTTGTCCCTCTGCCCTGCTGTGACAGGGGCTGCCAGGGCTCTGCCTGCCCAGCCTTGCTTACCAAAGGACACCCTGAAGAACCAGCTCCAGTGCTGCTGTCTGTGGGGAAAAAAAAAAAAAAAAAAAAAAATCTGCTAAAGCAAATTTTGCTATAAAAAAGACTGAGGTAGAGGACGAGGTGGCCGAGTGGTTAAGGCGATGGACTGCTAATCCATTGTGCTCTGCACGCGTGGGTTCGAATCCCACCCTCGTCGAGTCCTCTGCAAGCTGTGTCGTGATTCGGATGTTTTGGCGCAGCTTGCCCCGTATCCTCCGGGTCGGCGTGTTTTGCTCTGCTTTGCTAAATACACGTTACATCTGCTGAACCTGCTCCTGGTGGCTCAGGGTCTGGTGTGGCCCTTCTGCGCAACGTCCCATGCCCACCTGCCATCCTACTGTCCCCTCTCCACGAGCACTGAACTGTACGCAGGAAAAGTCAGGATTGGGCATCCCTGGTGGGAGTCAAAATCTGCCTCTGGTGCCTCCCAGAAGTGCTTGTTCTGGGAATGGCAGAGCTACTGTGCACTGGCAGCTCCCTGTTGAGCCTGGAGCAGTGCTCACAGTGGAGATTCCTGGAGACAGGAGAGTGTGACCAATGGCAAGACAAAGAGGAAAGAGGTGAAACTGCTTCTCGAATCTCAGTGGTCTTGCAAAGAGGAAAGCCCTGCATTTGGGAGTCTGTGCTTTGAGGCACCTGGGGAAAGGTATCACGCCAGTCTTTCTAGTGCTTTCCCCTTCTCCCCTCCTCTCCACTGATGAGGATGTGGCCAAGCAATGCCATGGCTTAAAGACAAGGTGAGGATGCTCAGGCTTAGCTGCCCACACCTTTTTGACCTTCACTGTGGCTACATTTCCTTCCCATGCCTTGGGGAGATGTCCCTGGGGACCAGTGAGAAGCTGCTTCCCTTCAGTGAGACACCATCAGTGTCTCCTGAGCCAGAAACCATGACCAGGCTGCAGGGAGACACCGGCGCCATCCCATTCCACTGCCATGAGATGCTGTGGTGCTTGGCCAGGTCTGCCACCCCAGGAAGGGGGGATGTCCCTATGTCCTGTCTGGACAGCCAGGTGGCCTGCAAGGGATCTGAGCAAGATTTCCTGGGAAAAATGCATGAGTTTGGGTCCAGCCCTGCAGAGACACCAACTTGCAACTGGAGAAGATGAAATGGGCTGGGGTGGTGGGTGCAGAGGTATAGCAGTGCATGGCAGAGGGATTGCTGTCACAGGATGGGACCTGGGACTTGCAGGGCACAGGCAGCCAGGAGAGGATCCCAATGATTCCCTTGGGACACCCTTCAACCCTGCCCCGGCACACACATGTCCCTGTCCTGGTGAGCAGTGATGAGTCCTCCTGAAGGGAATGTGCCACTGCCAGTGTTGCTGTGGGACCCAGGGACCACAGCAACATCAGCCCACCCAGGGACCTGGCAATTACAGGGATCCTTTGGCAGCCTGGAACTGTATCATTTGCAGCCTCTGGACAGCGCCTGGCAGCTGGAGCCAGGCTCTCCCCAGTGGCACCCACTGGACTCCCTGGGCTTCACAGAGTGGCCCTGGAGCACTCCGAGTCTGCTTTGGCAAGGATACAGACAGCCAGGATGCTCTGTGCCTGGGTATGGCTGCATCAAGATTCTGCCTTCTGGCACTGGGGTGTCCCACTCATCCATTAGCCATCTGGGAGTGGTCCCTGACTGTCCTGCTGCCAGGAGGCAAGCCCTGGGTGAGCGCCCTGGATGCAGACATTCCTTGGAGATGTGATGCTGTAGGTCTGTTGTTGCTCCAAGATGGGCCCCTGCCTTTGGCTTTCAGGAGAAATTTTAGGACAGGGGCAAGCTCCTGCCCTCCAGCCAGTCTCGGACACATCCAGCCCTTGGGTCACTGGAAATCAAAATGCAAAGTGCTACTGGGACTGGTGTTAGGAAGAGAAACACATGGATTATTGATCCTGGACCATGTTTTTTGTGTCCTTACGTGCAGGAAGGGGCAGGGCCGAGGTGGCCACACATCCTGGATCCATGCAGAAGTTAAGAAAATGGATCCGACATGTTTTGTTTAGTGAAATTTTCTCAGGTTTGAGGTTCATCTAGAGAAAGTCATATCTCAAGCAGAAAGTGCTCATTCCCTGAAATGAATACAGATTGGAAAATTCAGTTTTGTTTATCTCCCAAATATCTGCCCTTTCCCCTACTGTTTTCCTTTTAAAAAATTCAATCACTTCACAATCTGATTATTTTAACTTCCTAACATGTGCCTTTTGTTTCCCCTGCTGTCGTTTCTAGGAAAAGGCCTTGTTTCAGTCCACAGATCTGCTCACATTCGATAACATTTCCCTTCTGAGTGCCACATTGCGTTTATCCCAAGCATCACTGCATCTATGGACATTATTCTTGGACATGATGGTCCAATGTGAGCAGAAATTCAAGTGCTTAAATTGGATTTCAAAACTGAAACACACAGTGAGGCTGCAGTTCTGAATATCACGCCCTGTGCCTGGAAGCCTGGAAGGGAGTCACCCAGGAAGGGCTGTTTTCCTGAGAAAATAGGAGTGCACAGAGACACAGAACAAAAAAATCCAAACAAACCAGATTGATAGAAGAAAGGATTAATTCTCAAGCTGTGGGTCCAAGGTGCACTTGTGCACTCAACTTATTATTCAAGAGTGGTGCAAAAAGCAGCACAGTAAAGCTTAAACTGAAACCTCACCTTTTCCGGCTTGCCAAGTCACCATTTAGGAGATTATGAATGATGAACCCACGGCGTCCTGCCTTACTCCAGGAGCTGCCAGGTTGCTTCTCCCTGAAGCTCATGTCCTCTGCTGAACCTCAGAAAACCTGATTTCCTTTTTCCCCTTCCAGAGTGATGTTAAAAAATAGCTGAGTTCAGCCTCAGAACCTTGGAACGGCTTTGTTGCCCTGACAGGCAGGCAGAGAAGAGTCACTAGGGACAATTCAGTGAGATCCATTGTGGCCAAGTCATCTCAAGAACTCAAATGACCCCCCAAACCCCACAAGGCACATCTTTAACAGGATGCTCACAGCCCCATACACACATAGTACATGTCTCCCAGTTCTGTCAGGGTTTATTCCAGGGCAGAAGGTGTTTGTGCTGTCAGTTGGGCTCTGCTGGTTTGAAATGAAAAGCTTGTTTCAGACTTTCCTTGCCTCTAGAGCTCATGATGGCTCATCATGGTCCTGCTTGGGACCACATCAGCAACTCTCTCTCCCCACTGTGAGGCTGATTCACATTTAAGTGTAGGTTGAGATGTTTGGGATGTTTCGGCTTCCAGCAGAGCCATCCCAGATCACTGGTGTCACACCAGAGCCTGTAATTACTGAAATTAACCCTGTTTTGACTATGCCACCCCATCACAAGGAAGGAGACCTGTGTCCTTCTGGCTCACTGCTACCACCCTATCCAAAGAGTGGAATGGAAGGGCTCTTGCAAGTCAGCTCCCTGCACAAAATCAACCAGCTTAGGTGTGTGTCATCTGTGGGGCTGGACTTCAGAGCCCATGATCACTTTGCTTTTAAAATCTGATGTGTCTTCCAAGCACGACTTATGTCTGAGGTGTGAGGAATAATAACAAAAAAAAAAAAAAAAAGAAAAAAAAAAGAAAAAAAAAAGAAAATCCTCTAAGTGAATCCAAACCCATAACAAATTGCTCATGCTGGGCTAGGTCAGGTCCCTGTGTCCACATCACCCATATCTCACTCCTGCACCCCCTCAGCTTTCCATGAGACTCCTGGCACAGGATTTCACTCCAAATGGATGTTCCTGACATTCAGTTTACATCCTTGATCTCACCTCAGGTGCATCAGGGAGCTGAACTGGTGGTGCTGAGAGGAAGGCGGGGATACGTCTGCTCTAAATTCTGCTGAAACACTCTCCTGCCTGGTGGCATAAAGACCTAAAATGTCTCTTGGCCTTAGGAAGGAAAGTAATTAATGCCTGTAGCCCGAATCATTTCAATTTTACTCAGTATTACATGGAAGCAAAACATGAGGGATGAAAGAGGGAACTGTTTAATCAGTTGGGGGAGCTTTCCAGGAGAAAACTGCTGGTTGTTGGGGAGTTTCAGGCTGAAGGCACACACCCACTCCCCTGGGGGCCTGGGCCACCCTATAAAACTGTGGGGACCGTGCTTGGCCCCACCACCTGCTCCAGCTGCCACCACTGCCACCTCCATCTGGGTAAGTGGAGACAGGCTCCATCCCCTTCCTCACCCTTCCCTCTTCCCTTCCAGCTGCACATTGGGAAAAGGAGCATTTCTGCTCCTAAAATGAAGAGTGCAAGGGGTTGCAGGATGCAGGGCTTACAGGGTCTGCAACCACATAGTCAGTTGCATTCTGCATGATTTTCCTTGCTGAAGTGGAGAAACAAATTAGAACAGGACATGCCTGGGTTGCAGGGATCAATGTGTCCCTGTTTATGGATGGGCATCAAATATCCCTTATATTTTGGGGTGGGATGGCTCAGTTCATGTTGTGTTGATTTAAATGGGTTTTGCTTCAACCACATGCATCTTGTGACCACCTTGCTTGCCAAAGCAAGGAGCTGTCAGCTCGGAGCAGGAGTGGGTCTGCTCTCTGGTCCCAGAACCTGGTGCCTCCAACTTTCCTAGACCAACCTGCAGCTCAAACAAAACTCCCCTCATTCTCCTGAGGGGTTTATGGGGCAAGGTGGGGGGAAGCTTTCTTTTGGTGTTTCTAAACCATCCAAATTCACCCTCTAGCTTGCTCTCCCACGCCTCTTATTATGGGAGGTATTGCGTGAGGGCTCAGCAAGGACAGACCGGCCTCTGCCTTGTTTTTACATCCCAGCTCTGGCTTTCAGGTCCACATCCTTGCTGAGCCATGTCCTGCTACGACCTGTGCCTGTCCTCCTCCTGCGGTCCCCGGCCCCTGGCCACCAGCTGCAACCAGCCCTGCTTCCGCCGCTGTGGGGACTCCACTGCCTTCATCCAGCCGCCCACAGTTGTGGTCACGCTGCCCGGGCCCATCCTCAGCTCCTTCCCACAGAACACCGCGGTGGGCTCCACGGCGTCGGCGGCGGTCGGGAGCTACCTGCGCTGCTGCGGCATCCCTGTGGGCTCCCGGGGGCTGGGCAAGGCAGGACTGCTGTGCCTGGGCATCGGGTTGTAGGGTGTCCCCAGCGGGCTCCTCATCCTGCCCGTGCCAGCGGTGTGGTCAGGAAAGGAAAGTGAAGCACACAACCAAGACTGGGGGAGAGGACTAAGGAGATGCCCCTGGGCTGGTCAGTAGCCATGGGAGCTCGTCACTCCAGACCATGCCTCTGTACACCTTTATCTCACTAAGTCTTTATATTTCCATGTTCTACACGACATTTGCTGCTGGCTGGGCAATAAATGCTTCTAGCAGGCTATAGATGGCAGATGATAATCATGGGGTGGTGGGGCGAGGGGACACCCCTTGTAGGGATCAGCTTGTCCCAAAGTGGGGTTTATCCATTTCTTTATTGAGCACTGGAAATGCACTTGTACTCTGAACTGGTTCACTCTCCTTCTCATTAAAGACTTGCTACATCATAGCCTGAGTCTTCTGTTGTTCCTTGTTCAGGAGCCTGGAGGGGTGACCTCCTCTGGAGGCAGCTTGTTGCTACTGGGGAGGTTTGGTTTTTACGTGAAATGAGGGTTTCTGCTGCCCAGCTCTTCCCTGTGCTGACAGACGCATGTGGTTTGCCGGGACCAATCCCAAGACAACTTTCTTGTCCTGGAAACCTCTCCTCCTGCCCCACAGCAAGCACCTGCTCAGGGAGGAATTCCTGCAGGAGCACACTTTATTGCCTGTTCCCTCAAGGAGGTGGGAATGTGAAGGTTTGACATTTCAAAATGGCATTTACCCTGCATTTTGCAGTGATATTTTGTGGAGCTGAGCTAAGGAGGTGGGCATGGAGTCAGGGAAAAAAAAGGTAGAAGTGGGATTTTTGGAAGATGGGCTTCTTAGGATGGGCATTCTATGCCAAGCTCACACAGTGTTTAATGGGTGACAGTGAAGAGTGAAAAAGAAGACACAATAATTACTTTATGGAGAGGGGGCACTGAAGTCTCTGGAAGATGTCATGAATTGAGTAAAGCCTCTTTTTAAGATGCCATGGATCATCAGGCAGAACCTTTTCAGCTGATGGAAGGAAGGATAGGAGTATTTGCATAAAGTTTTTGATGGATATATATTGATTTATAATGAGGGATTATGCTGAGCTTGAAAGCCTATTGGTCATCAAAAGCCTTTGACCAAGCTCAACTGGTTTTATTGCCCAGGAGACCTTTGCTGAGGTGCTCCTAATTTGGAGAAAATTTACATGGCAATTTCTCAGCAGCCAATGCACCAGCAGAAGGGAGGTGTCCTTCTTCCAAGGACTGCTCAGATATTTTTATCCCAGCTCTGGCAATTGTCTGCAGAAATAGAATGCAGAAATTTTGAATTAAAAAGTTAAAAAAAGCTTTGAAATTCCAGCAGAAGTTTTGTTGGGAAGCTGTGGGTCTCTGGGCCTTGTGCAGCTGCCTTCCTCAAGCCTGCTGCTCTGAACAGTCCAGGAGGGAGCAGGTGGACAGAATAGTGACATTTTTATGTAGCTTTGCACTGAATGACTCCACTGGTGAGGTTATACAGATATTAATTTTTTTTTTCTGAAAATCCAATGCCTACAAAAATCTACACAGCTCCTTGATTTGACTTGAAAATTGTGGTGTCTTAGTGCAGACAGATGGGGAAATGAGGACCTCGGTGCCTTTCTGCGCTGCCTATCCTGAGGGTCTGGGGACTCTGTCTCCCATGGGAGCTGTGACTTCAGCTGGGAGCTGCGCGTCCTTGGCTTCCAGCTCAAGAGCAGTCCTGAATTCACCATATTTCCCTGCCAGGCCAGCCCTTGCCCTAGGTAGGACCCCCCAGACCTGCTGATCAGGCCCTAAATACAGGTTTCTGTAGAGGAAGTGCAGCCAAAGGCTCCAGTGAGAAACACAGAGCTACATAACAAGACAGGGATGAAAAATATTGCTTAGCAGGCACATGGAGGGAAATAGCTGGGTCCTGGGATTTGGTCCCAGCATTGCCTACATATAGCATGCAAAAGCAGCAGAAGCATTTTTGAGAAGAGCCTGGAGTATGGCCCAGGTGCCACCCTCTGGCCATGCCTGTTGAGGTTTATGTCTCCCGCTTCCCATCTTCTCTCGCTGCTGTCTGCAAATCCTCTCTGCCCACTTCCCATCTTCTCTCAGCTGCTTTATGATCTTGGAGGAAACCTGCTCCCCGTGGTCATTTAGTGTCCTCAGGTTCCTGAAGGACAAGTACCTTCCCACCCTGGGGGTGGATGAGGTGGGAAGGAGAGGGGAAGCCATGGTTTGAGGAGGAACAAGCACAGGGAGTTGTTGTGGAAAAGGGGAGATTACTGTGAGCAGCAAGTGAGTGGGACCATTCGCAGTGGAGACTTTGCCTGTGGAGGATTAGGCTGGATTAGGAAAAGATTCTTTCCCCAGAGGGTGCAGGGGCACTGAACAGGCTCCCCAGGGAATGGGCACAGCCCCAAGGCTGCCAGAGTTCCAGGAGCATTTGGACAACCCTTTCAGGCACAGAGTGGGACGGTTGGGGTGTCTGTGCAGAGCCAGGATTTGGACTTTGATGATCCTTATGGGTCCCTTCCAATTCAAGATATTCTATGATACTATGGAAGCCCCAGGCAGCATGATGCTGGTGGTAGGGCTGTGGTTGGTGGTGGCTGGATTATTGGTGGGTCAACACAGCACATCAATGTGCAGCTTCTCTGCTTCTCATCCAGGTGAGAAGACAAAAACTGTGGTGTGTCACAGCAGTGGGAGAGGATGAAAAGACAGATCCACCACCTGTGCCTTTACTGCATTGCCAAAGGCGTATTCCAGACAGGCACTGGGGCACTGGGCTGAAGGCAATGCTGGGAGGGTGAGCTGCATCCTTCAATCTCCTCACTGGGGCGAGGACTGCTGGCCAGAGGCACTTTGGGATACACCTGGAGCCAGCCAGGTGAGAGACAGAGCCCCTGGAGCTGGGAGCCTGCAGGCATGGCAAGCAGAGAGATGGGACTTGTCCCATCCAGTCCCTGGATGTGTCCAAGGCCAGGCTGGATGGAGCTTGGAGCAACCTTCCAGATTGAGGAAGGGGAAAGAAAGTGGCTGCATGGCCAGGATAAGAGGGAGGAGAGGGCACCACTGAGGATATCCCACCCCAGACACCCATGGATCAAGCACAGGGCAGGGACTCAGGGTGCCCTCCCTGCCACACCTGGGGAGCCAGACAGGCAGTGCCTCTGCCAAGGGCTCCGGTTCTTCCCCAGGACTGGAGATCCCATAAAATAGGAAAATAACAGCCTGTCCACATGTGTGAGTCAAGGGGGAAGAAGCACACAAATTAAAAGGCACAGGCATGCTGGTCTGATCCTCCTGGTGCTCCCTGTGGTAATGGGGCTCACAAGACTTGAGTCCTGCAGCCCTGTTGGCTCCACCAGCACTGTGCTGCTCCCTGAGCCCACATCATGTGCAGACATCGCTCCTGGCTGTCCTACACCCTTCTCTACTCTGAGTTTTTGCTGTGGAAAGCAGCCCTCAGGGAAAGAGTGGGATGAGTGATCTGGGCTCCAGTGAAAGTGGAGCCCAGATCCCAACGGTTTGCAGGGTCCTGGGAGGAAATGTAAGTTTGAAACTCAAGAATTGTTTGATAAAACATTCCAAGGCTGTTAATTCACATTTGCTTAGAGGTGTCTGCATACCTCCCAAAGAGGAGAAGCATGATGTAGTTATTGCTGTGTGGGGTAGCTCCTGTCAGCACTGGTTATGTGGGGTTGAAGGAGCTGTGTCTGTGGGGGGGGCTTACGAGACCAGGAAATCATGGGGTGTAGTGTTTCCCTTTCCTGCTCTCCTCCACCCCTCTGTGATATGAAAGGCTGTGGGCTGAACCAACCTCTCAGTTCCTCTCAGTCGGCTCAGGGGGTTTGGATGGGGCGAATTTCTGCTCTGGCACAGCCATGTGTTACAATCGGCATTGGAGGCTTGCTGCTGTCTGCAAATCATCTCTTTGCACTATTCTTCCTGTGTGAAGGGGGTCCCCAGCAGCTGGGGCTCCTGCAGCAGCTCATCTTCCCACCCTAG
Organism: Motacilla alba alba; assembly: GCF_015832195.1. Lineage (NCBI taxonomy): Eukaryota > Metazoa > Chordata > Aves > Passeriformes > Motacillidae > Motacilla > Motacilla alba. The sequence goes on along the minus strand of NC_052022.1, from coordinate 38,238,054 downwards.
CATAGCTACAGGCAGCTCAACCCTCAGGAACTGTGTCCTGGGAAATTCCCCATGTCCTGCCCTGGAACTGCGCCCCCATGGCACCCATAGGAGCACCAGCACCCTGCTGACCCCCATGGGAGCTGGGAAAAAAGTGCAGTTACCCAGCGCTCACAGCTCTTGTCCCTCAGGAGCCACACCAAAGCCACACTGGGATCTGTGGGGCTGTGACATGGATTGGAACAGGGCTGGTCCCGCATCCTGGCTTGGCAAATTACTGCAGGCAGTATGGAGCTTCAGGGGTCAGAAGCTGAGATTCACTGGAGCAGGGGATGTAGCTCAGCAGAAGGATGCCTGCCTTGCATGCAAGAGGGCCTGGGATCAACTCTCAGCATCTTCATGTTCTTTTGCCTCCTAGACTCCTCCCTGCTGCATGCAGGGCTGCCAGAGTCCCCTCCAAAGGCCCTAGGATTGCCTCCTGGCATCACTGCCCTGGAAATTCCTCCTCAAGACTGTGGGCGTGCTGGGTAAAAGCACAACCTCATCTGTACCTTGAAATACAAACTGTAGGGCTGAGGAGGCCAAAGGGGTGCAGCACTCCAGATTGTTGGTGTAGGGGTAAAGTGTCTTGCACTTTTGCAAGAGATCCTGAGTTCAACTCCTGAATAAACACTCCTTTGGCTACAACCCTCCTATGGATAAAGCCCTGGCTTTGGAGACAACGCTTTGTTAGGACAGCTCCTCCTTTGGGAGTGCACCCCTGCTGCTCATTGCTGACCAGGTGTAGGATGATCAGCCCTTGCATTCCCCAGCTCCCGGCAGACAGCATGCCGTGGGGTGGCTGTAGCACCTCCCATTCAGCTAACATTACTTTTCGCACGGAAATACAGCCCCTGCAGTACCATGGGAATGCGCCCTCCCTCCAGCCCCAGCGCAGGGGATGTAGCTCAGTGGGAGAGCGCTTGCTTCGCATGTAAGAGGCCCTGGGTTCAATCCCCAGCATCTCCACTTGCTCCCTGGTTTTTCTTTTCTTCCCCCACTTCCTCCATGAGGCGGCGATGGCAAAACTCCTTTTACATCCTGTTTTCCCAAAGGCGATTCCCTGCACCATGGCCCACCCGCGACCGAAATGGCACCACGGACCCCACGCTCTGTCGTCCCCCACTGCCCCGACAGTCCCTTCCTCACTCAGGAGAGTACTCCGACGATGGCCGGGCCGTGTCCCCTGTGCAAGGCAGCGTCTCCCCAGCGCGCCCAGAATCCAGCGTCGAGTGCCCAAAAAAAGAAGGGCTCGTCCGGGATTTGAACCCGGGACCTCTCGCACCCTAAGCGAGAATCATACCCCTAGACCAACGAGCCGCTGTAGGTACTAGCTCCCGCACCCCCCCGTGGCTACGCACACCCGGGACATTTCCTTGCTTCCCGGCAAAACGGAGCACGGTGCATTCCCCGGGCAGCGCCCCCGCACCATGGGCCTCGCGGTTATGACGGCCGAGGGGTGAAGGCGTTGGACTTTTACGGGGGCTCCCTGCGCAGGCTCGAATGCTGCTCACAGCGATGGGTTTTTACCCACCGCCCAGGTACCTGCACTGCCAGTGTTGGGGTGCGCTCGCTGGGGTTCCCGGTAGAAGCTGATATGAAAAAGTCATTGGCATCTGGCGCAGCCCCGCTCCTCTCTCGGGAGCAGCTAAATGCCCTAGGCAGGGGTTGTGATGCCCCGGGGCAGTGAACACACCCGGGATTCTCCTCCAGGTTTTGCAGACCTGGGAGAGGTGAGGAAAAAGACACTGAGGGGAGTGGCGTGGGGAGGTGGAACACTTTCCCATCTTGCTGAGTGGACGCCCCCTCGCAACCCTGTCCCACATCTCTGGGAGAGCAACCCACCTCGTCGGTCCAGCTCCCAGAAGAGGTTTTGGGCACTACTAGCTCTCCTTCCCAGCTGCTCCTCCCAGCACGGATGTACAACTCTAGAGGCATCCCAAGACTTGTGGGGAAGGAAAACAAAGTGCCTCAGTGCCCTGCAGGCTCCAGGCAGGGTAGGGGAAGAGCCTTGGGCATTTCTACACAGGCTGGAGGTGCCAGGAGGCAGCGCTAGGCCTTTCCTAGGGAGCTCTGGCAGCCCTGCAACCAGCTGAGAGGGGTCTAGGGAGGCAAAAGGACATGGAGATGCTGGCAGTGGATTTCAGGGCCTCTTGCATGCAAGGCAAGTGCTCTCCCACTGAGCTACATCCTCTGTGCAAGAGCAGGGAGGGAGCCCTGGGATGCCCATGCTGGAGTGGGGAAACCTTGGTTTGGGGTCCCTTCCTGGACTCATCATCTTGAGCTGTTTTAGGGATCCAGATGTCAGAGACCTTGCCAGGGGAAACCTGCAGTTGCACCAGGGAGGAAACCATGTGGTGACTGGATGGGAGTGGAGTGTGCAAGGAGACATGTGGGGCCCTCATTGGACCACCTGGAGCTATCCAATGAGGCAGCCAGGGCTCTGTGTGGCCTCACACACTGTGGGAGCGGGGAGGTGCCTCTTGCTGTGGCCATGAGATGTCAGGTCCAGCATCTCCCACCCCCCAGCCCCTCTTTTCTGCCCCAAAGACCCCCACTGGCCCTTGCAGCAGTTGGAATGGCCGGTGCTTTTTGTGCCACCTTCTGCTGTGGGGCATCCTGCAAAGGCGATCTGCTGTGAGCGGTGTTTGTCCTCAGTGTCAGCAAACGGCCGCGCCGGTGTGCCAGGGGCTGTGCGTGCACGGGGTGCCGTTGGTGTCCGTGCATGGGGCCCTGCGGTGGCGGGGGCAGGGGGCAAGGGGGGAGTGCAGTGAGCAGTGTGGGAAGTGTGAGGTGGTGGCGAGTGTGAGGTGTGGAAGGGCTGCAAAGGGTTGTAGGGGTGCGTGTGCATGGTGTCCCTGTGCAGGCAGGGCGCCGTGTGGCAGCGTGTGGGTGAAGCGTCATTTTGCCTGGCAGCGGGGAAGTGTCCCGGGTATGGCGAGGCACAGGGGGGTGTGGGAGAGGTTGCACACCCCGGCTCGTTGGTCTAGGGGTATGATTCTCGCTTAGGGTGCGAGAGGTCCCGGGTTCAACTCCCGGACGAGCCCTTCTTTTTGGGCACCCAGCGCCTCCTTACCACCCGGCTGGTCCCCCCAGCACGGGTGGTCACCCCAAGAGACTCTGCCAGCCCCTGGGGGAAGGGACTCTGGGTGCCTCCACACTCTACAGCACCTGGGGAAGGAGGGAGATCTCGGCAGGCATTTCCTTGCTGCCTGCCTTGGGGTGCCAGGAGGCAATCCCAGGTCAGACATGCCCACAGGCAACTCCAGTGTTATGTATGAAATTGCCAATTAAATCAATTCAATAATTTGCGAGAGCCAAATTATGATAAAAATAACAAGGTATAAAATTTATTTTGCATTCGAATGACAAAATCTGGGTCAGCCACGAATCGGACAGAGTCTAGCCTGGGACTTAGGCGCTGGGTGACACACATACACAGCTCTGAGCCCCTGTATGCATCAGTGGCACACCATGGCCGTGTCCGAGTCCAGTTCTTATACTCTTTTTCTCGCCGCAGGCCAGGATGTCCTTTGTCCTTTTCTTAATCAAGTAAGTCCCAAAAGCTTCTCAGGTCTCAGGATAAAGCTATCAGATGGAGCACGGTCCAGTTTTTGATGTCTCGGGAATAATTCATCAGCTTCTTGTCTCCTGCTAGACAGAGCTTGAGAGCCACTGGCAATACACAAAACCCTCGTCAGGGAAGATATACAAGTTAAACAGTTCCTTACTGGTAGTCCTTTGCATGTTAAGGGATTTCCCAGAAATGGACCACAGGTCTGAATGGATTACCATTGGATATGTCATCTCCTCTGGCTATCTGCAACCAGGTGGGCCACTAATGACTGACTCTTTACTTAGTTAAAATTTCTGAAATCCCCTTCTTCACATGTAAATGTAGTCAGGCTATGTGTGGTATGTGTATGACAACAGGTTTCCCAACCCCTACAAGCCGTCTCCCTTAGCTTTTTGGGAACTTGCCTGGGCAAGCCTCCTGTGATAGAAAAATAGACCCTTAATTTTTCATAGCTACTCTTAATCTGTTCTATTATTTTTCACATCTATAACTGTATTATATTCATCATATCATTTTATTTTCTCATGAATTTTGACACATTCATAACCCCAGGGATTTCTTGTGGGGTATCTGGGGGTCTCTGGGGGCCCTGTATGCGGAGGGGTCTGGAGAGGCAAAAGGACATGGAGATGCTGGGGGTTGATCCCAGGGCCTCTTGCATGCAAAGCAAGCGCTCTCCCGCTGAGCTACATCCCCCTGACACAGCGTCTGCCCTGGCATTCTCCTTCCTCCGAGAAAATCCCTGTGTCTGCTGCCTTCTCCTGCCGCCCACGCTGGGGAAAGGGGGTGCAGGTGTTTGCAGGCACTGCGGGTCCCTTAGGCGTCATTGGGCTGGTCAGGGGGTTGGAGCACGGGGAATAACGGTGGGGCAGAGCAGGCAGGTAGTTTTCCAGGCCCGGAGGGCACGTAAGGGGCAGAGTGTAGGCGTGCCACGACTGTGTGGGCCGGCTGCAGTGCCGGGCGGGGCGGAGGTGGCGAGTGCGAATGTGAGGGCACGGGGTGTTTGCAGTGTGTTGAGGTGTGGGCACGGTGAGGAGTGGGTGTGTAAAAAGAAGGGCTCGTCCGGGATTTGAACCCGGGACCTCTCGCACCCTAAGCGAGAATCATACCCCTAGACCAACGAGCCGGGGCGCACCCTCTCCCACGCGCCCGCCCCGTGGCTCGGCACGCCGCGGCCATCGCACGGCCGGCAGGAAGGGGTCCCGTTTCTGTGATGGCCGAGGGGTGATAGGCGTAGTACTCGAAATCCAGTAGGGGCTCCCTGCGCACGTTCGAATCCTGCTCGCAGCGACAAGTATTCATGGTGGAGGTCCTGCATGGAGCTGTCCTTCCCACTGAAAACACGGGTCATGTTGCAGTGACTTGTCTGTAGTATTTGGTAACCGCAGCATCTTGCTGATTGCAGCAGACTTTTTTGCCTCATCTATTAATTGGTGCTGGTGAGTGCTGCCATCTGGCCCCACAGAGCCCTTTGTGCCCGGAGCTGTTCCAAGCACGGCAGGGCCAGTATGATGGTGTTTATCCAAGCCCCATTCTGTCCCCTGGCCACAGATCGATTAAGTTAATGAGAAACTCTGGCTTGGGAAAGAGGCAAAGTGCTGGCTGCTGAGAGGCTTTCACTCTGCAGTGGGACGGGAAAGGGCAAGAAACCCCCAGGGTGTGCAGAGCTGAGCCAGGGGCTGAGGGCTGCAAGCAGACCGTGGGACCATGGCCAAGCTCGTGGAATGCGTCCCCAACTTCTCAGAGGGGAATAACAAAGAGGTGAGGGAGTACGTGGAAGGGCTGAGGGGTGGGTGACACCGAGCTGCTGACAGCCAGGTTTCCCCCTGCAGAGCAGTACGCACTGCTAGACTCTGCCATGCCTTCTTTTCAGTGCTGTGCACCTTTCACTACTTGGCTAGTGCCAAAAATGCCTAAAGGTAGCTTTGGCTCCCTTTTGGCACCTTGGTGGGAAGCAGGGGCTGAGACCTCTTCCAGCATTGCCAGCGGGTTGCTGTAGCACCAGGTCTGGGCTTGGTCTGGAATATTTCTCTGCAGAGAAGTATTGCTTGCAGTTGTGCCAAAACACACTGTCAAGGTTAATGGAGTCTGTCTTGGGCATTACCCTTCAACTGAACTTTGGCTCTGCCACTGGCAGGAGAATTTAGCAAACCCAGCATGGCTGTAAAAACAGACTCCTCCAGGGAAGAGGCTTAGCAGAGCTAAATGTGTTGGGAAGCTGGCAGGTGGATGTATCCTCAGGAACAGCAATTTATGGTGGTGCTCTGTGACAAGCAGCAGCAGCCAGGTGTCTCTCCCCAGCCACAGCAAGTTTGGGGAGCCAGGGGTGGCCCAAAGCCCCTGGGTGGGAGTGGGATGCTTGTGCAGGGCTGCATCCCCACTGATCACAGGGTCCTTCTCAACCCCATCACCAGTGAGAAGGGGGAGAGCTGACACATCCCCTCTCTTGAAAAGCCATGGCTGTTGTATAGTCCCGGCCATCTCAGCCCCCTTGCTCCCATCTGCTGTCTGGCAGGTGATCGATGCAGTGGCACAGGCCATCTCCCGGACACTGGGATGTGTGCTGCTAGACGTGGATGCCGGCGCCTCCACCAACCGCACCGTCTACACCTTTGTGGGGTCCCCGGAGGCTGTGGTGGAAGGGGCATTGAACGCAGCCCGTGTGGCTGGGCAGCTCATTGACATGAGCCAACACTCGGGTGAGCTTGGGAGAGGCCCAGGGGCTGGGCTGGCGCAAAGGGGACTGCCGTACTGCTGGGACCAAGCATGGCACTGGAACAGGGACTGTGGTCACAGGCCCAGGCCTAAAAGAGTTCAAGAAGTGTTTGCAATGCCCTCAAGCACATGGTGGGATTGTTACGGCTGCCCTGTGCAGGGCCAGGGGTTGGACTCAATGATCCTGGTGGGTCTCTTCCAGCTTGGCTTAGTCTGTGATTCTATGATTTTCTCACAGCAAGGTGTCCAGTCTGTAAAAGTGAGCAAAAGTGTATTCTCCCTCCTTGTCTGCTTGTTCTTCCCACCTCCCATTCCTATATCTGCCCTGCCACCAGGAGAGCACCCTCGGATGGGGGCCTTGGACGTCTGCCCCTTTGTGCCAGTGAGGAATGTCAGCATGGAGGAGTGTGTCACTTGCGCCCACATCTTCGGGCAGCGCTTGGCAGCAGAATTGGGTGTACCTGGTGAGTGGGGTCAGGAACCTCTCCACATTCCATCCCATCCTGCATGATTCCAACTGTTGGAGAAAGTGCCAGCCCCTGCCTGGTGGTGCTCACCCCCAGCTGTGTCTTGCAGTTTACCTATATGGAGCGGCAGCACGGCACGAGAGCAGGAAAGCCCTGCCCTCCATCCGTGCTGGGGAGTACGAGGCGCTCCCTGAGAAGGTGAGCCTGGTGGTGGCACAGGCTGGGCAGACCTTACCTGTACTTCCCTGGCTTCAGGGAACATGCTGGGGGCTGGCGTAGTCCCTTTGCACCAAGAGGAGCTGGTGACACAGGTGGTCACAGCAGATTCCAGCTGGGGAGGGAGATGCCCTCCTTGGGAGGATGGCATGTGCTCCTGGTGGTGCCAGCCCACACACCCTCTTCCCTCCTCCCCAGCTTGCAAAACCAGAATGGGCTCCTGATTTTGGGCCCCCAACTTTTGTCCCCCGGTGGGGAGCCACAGTGACGGGTGCCCGGACCTTCCTTATTGCGTACAACATCAACCTGCTGTGCACCAAGGAGCAGGCTCACCGCATCGCCCTCAACATCCGTGAGCAGGGCCGTGGCCCCAACCAGGTACCTCAAGAGCATGGGCATGCCAGGAGCACACCTGCCTGTCCCCACACCTCCTGGGCTGTGCCCTGAATGTGGCAGTTGTTGGCAGCCCGGGCGCTTGAAGAAGGTGCAGGGCATTGGCTGGTATTTGGAGGAGAAGAACATGGCCCAGGTTTCGACGAACCTGCTGGACTTTGAGACCACGCCACTCCACACCATCTACGAGGAGATCTGCCGAGATGCACAGGTGGGTGGCTTGTTCCCAAGGGGGCTTCCCAGAGGATGTCTTCTGCCAAGTTTTCTTCCTCACTGTCAGGTCAGGCTCTGGTTCCTCTCATGCTTAGCTCAGCCCAAGTGCTGAATGGCACAAAACTCCCAGAAACTCAGCAACTTGCTGTGAGCCCCCAGCTCCTCTGTTGAAAGCTTTTCTGTGAACTTTCCATGTCCTGGGAAGGGATGAGGACCACCAGGCTGAGGTAGTAGCGGCAGCAGAGCTCTGGGGAAAATTACATTTCTGATGTCCTTTGCAGGAACTGAATCTCCCTGTGGTGGGGTCTCAGCTGGTAGGGCTCGTTCCCAAGAAGGCCATGCTGGATGCAGCTGAGTTTTACATCAAGAAGGAAAAACTCTTCATCCTGGAGGAGGAACAGAAGATCAGGCTGGTAATGGGGCTTCTCCTGATACCAGCACAAGTGTGGGATCAGAGGAGAGACACATCCCACCCCCACCAGCCTCCCAAAGTGGCACTGAGCAGAAATTTGGGACTGCTCAGGCCTCAGGCATGACATTTGTCTCTAGTGTGGATTTTGTGGGGGGACAGCAAGTGGGACAAGTTGCTTTATTGTGCTGAGGATGCCAAGATGCACAGGGAGCAGGAACCACAATGCATGAGGATTGAGTGTGGGAGCAGCTGCTTGTCTTGCCTGCATGGAGGCCAGGAGGGGAAGGAAGTGTAACCAGACCTCAAGGACAGTGTGTGGCATTATGGGAGGCTGTCCCAGGATGGGGAGTAAGCTGGAAAGGATGAGGCAGGCTCTGCTGTTCCACTGCAGCAGGGTGGGACTTTTCCAGCCTGTGGGGAACGTGCTAGATAAGAGCAAGCTAATGATTGATCAGTACAGCTCCCAGTCATTCGGAGGTGACCGCACACCACCCCCGAGTCTGTGATGGGATGGGCTGGTGGTGCCAGCTGTCCTCTCCCTGGGTGGTGGCCCAGTCCCAGTGCTGACTCACCCATGGTTAATTAGCAGTGGGGTATGAGGATGCAGCAGGACTTATGTGACTGGGCTGACACAGTGATGGTGCTCCTTGCAGGTGGTCAGTCGTCTGGGCCTGGACTCCCTGTCTCCATTTCACCCCCGGGAGCGTGTCATTGAGTAGGGACCCGCATCCTACTTCTTGTCATGGTGCCCATTCCTCCCTGGATGGGGGGATCCTGATGCCGGCATCCTGCACTCAGCTTGTTTTGGGAGTAGTGGCTGCTCCCAGCTCCTCTTCACAGCCTGGGGACATCTCTGCTGGGTGGTTGTGCAAGAGCAGGGTGGTCCCTGCTCCCAAATGCTGATGGTTGTGAATGTGGAGTGGGAGAACTCCAGGTTGCTTCAGCAGGCAGTGAGAGCAGGTTTCGTGGCCAGATTTGAATGTTAAATTCCTTACCCTATCCCCATGCAAAATTTCACTGCCTCTGGTTCACATGCTGCAGCACCTGGTGTGAAACATGAATCTGTGGGGGGAAAGGAAGGGAAATCCATCCACGAGGTGAACTCCTTGTCACCCTTCCTGGGCCGTGACTGCAGAGGCATTTCTGTCCCAACAAATGCTGCTTGCATCAGCCCAACCTGGCTAATGCAGAGCAGCCCCCACACCACCTGTGTTCCCCAGACGTCCCCATGGGGTTCCCAGGCCTTACCCTGACCCTCAGGCTGGGTTTTTTTTAGTCCCCTACTCATTCACAGGGTTGATGCTGGAGAGGGCAGAGCTGGGTGAGAAGGGTCTGGGTGGTGGTGGTGTCCCTGCACCTGGAGGGCTCTAAAACATCTGTGCTGCAGGTACTTGGTGGAGGCAGGAGAGGTGGACAGGGGGCTGGTGGCCAAGCCACTGGGTGCCTTTGTGCAAGCAGTCGGAGCAAGGTCAGCAGCGCCAGGAGGAGGCTCTGTGTCTGCAGCTGTGGGAGCCCTGGTATGTGCCACACACCAAGACAGAGGCCTGAGGGGCCTTGGTGTGCCAAGGGGAGCTGCCATGGTGGTAGCAGTGGGCACTGTGTCTTACTGAAGGATTTACCCTGGCAGGGAGCAGCACTGGGCAGCATGGTGGGGCTGATGAGCTATGGGAAGCGGCAGTTTGAGCACCTGGACCCTGTCATGAGGAAGCTGGTCCCCCCTTTCCACCAGGCCATGGAGGAGCTGGTGGCAATGGTGGATGCCGACTCCCGTGCCTTCAGCAGCTACATGGTGAGGTTCCACCAAAGGCATCCTGCAGGGAAACAGGAGGGCTTTCCAGCCAGGAGGAAGGCTGGGATCACTGCGCTCTGGATTCCTTGGGAGCAGGGCTCTGACCTTAGAATCACAGAATCATTAATGTTGGAAAAGACCTCCAAGATTATCAAGTCCAACCTTCTACTGAGTACACCCATGCCCACTAAACCATATGGCAAAGTGCCACTTCTGCTTGCTTTTTGAACACTTCCAGGGATGCTAAAGCCAGGGCCTGGGGAAGGGACATCGTCACATAAGGGAGGTTTGCAAGAGCACGAGAGCTATGGGATCTGCCCCTACACCTGATGCAAGGCACAGTCTGAGTGACAGCAGCAAACTTGCTTTTCTTTGCCTGCAGGAAGCCATGAAGCTGCCCAAGGACACCCCTGAAGAGCGGGAGAGGTGAGCTGGGCTGGTGGGGACTGGCTGACTGTGGGGGCAGAGCCACCCAGTGCTCAACCCAGGGCTGTCCCCCCTCCCAGGCGCACAGCTGCCATGCAGCAGGGGCTGAAGACGGCCATAGGGGTGCCCTATGGCCTGGCAGAGAAGGTGAATGGGCTCTGGCCTGCTCTGAAGGATCTGGCACAACACTGCAACCTGGCCTGCAAATCTGACATCCAGGTACTGCCCCAGTTCACACACACTTGCCCTGCAAAGTGTTCCCTCGTGTCCTGACCTCCAGGATACATCTCTCTAACTGTGCTTCCCAAACTGGCCAGTGGTTTCCACCCAGTAATTCTTTGGCAGCCATTTCCTGAGAATACCAACAGATTGGAAAGTGCTGCATGCTGCTGGGTGGTGGAGGGTGGGAGTCTGCAGCAAAAGGGTCTGACCCGCTTCAGAGCCATATGGTGCAGCTGGTTTACCAGGAGAGCTTCTTGCAAGCCTGACTTTTCCCAGGTGGGAGCCAAAATGCTAGAAGCGGCAGTGTTCGGAGCTTACTTCAATGTCATGATCAACCTCAAGGACATCACGGACGAGAAGTTCAAGCTTGTGGTGAGCCGGGCCGCACGGTGCGGCTGGGGGTGGCGGAGGGGGCGGCGACGGCCTGGAGCCCCTCGTGCCCGATTGCCGCCGGCGGGATGCACGCAGTGCACGGTGGATGGCTCTTCTGTTGAGTGGCAAATGACTCGTCTTGTCCCCTCACAGATGTCACAGAAGGTGTCCGGGCTGCTGGAAGAGGCAAAGCAAGGCTCGGCGGTCGTGCTGGCACTGCTGGATAAGCGGGTGGCCTGAGAAGGGCTTGGGAGTGCTCTGGGGGTTCTGCAGTGGCAAATACAGTGGGAAATACTCTTGTCCTTGCTTAGTCTCTGTTGGTGTTTGCCTCTGGAGAGCTGTGTGAAAAACCCCTTCACTGTCCTGTGAAAATTAAAAAAGTTTAATAAAGGACAATAGGCTACAAGAACTGTAAAGCAAAGGTTTTTACAGCTGGGTGCATCTTGGCACTGAGCCAAGACCACACTGGTACCTTTGAGGATACCCCTTAAATACCTTTCCAATTACATCAGCCTGTTGCATATTCATAGACCCTTATGCATATCCATAAACTAGTTTATATTTTCCAGGAACTATTTTACACAGACCCTCCTTTGGTCTGCCTTTTTAGAGCTTGTGTATTTCTTGGCTGTGGTTTTGGCCCCTTCTTCTTATCACTTCCAGTTTGGGCCTTGGTTCATGCTTTCTTCAGATGGTGAGTGCTGATAGTTGGCATATCTGTAGCAGGTGTCCTCATCCTGTTCACTGGATGTTATTCCATTCAAGCAGGCATTTTAACATAAGCATAGCTATTTCACTACTATGTCTAAGCTTCATTAGTAGCTTAGACAGTAAGAAATACCAACTATATCTTTATAACAAAGTTACTTTAACATCACACATATCAAATCCATTTTAATATTTGCGCAAAGCCAATATTATAACATATATCTATAACAGCTGGTCTGCTCAGGCACATCCAGCATCATATCCCCTGGCCTTTCCCTGGACAAGGGGAATTTTTGCTGTCTGGGACTTGGACCCCAGGTTCCATCCTCCGATCCCTGGGGCAGATGATTGGGTTGGCAGTGCCTGGGACCACAGTGATCCTAACAGGAGGGATGGCAGGATCCCTGTAGCACTGCCTGTAAGGAGATCCCTGTGCATGAACACCTCCTGACCCTGCACAGTCCCTTTGTCCAGAAACCCCCATGAAACACCCTCCTACCCGAGATCTGGGGCAAGACCTGGCACAGTCCCGTTGTGCCAGGTGTCTTTCAGGCTGTGTGTGACAATTCCAACCCGTTGAATTGCCTAGGAAGGGAGCACTGCCAAACATGAGGCACCATCAGAAATATTAGCAGGGAGATAGGGTGGGTTGAGATGGGAGAAATCCTATACCTACCTCACAGATCGTCCAAGAGGAAAACCTGAAAATCAGGGCATCCAGCCCTGCCTCCTCTCCCTGTTGACCGGGTGTGTCAGCAGATACTGTGTTCTCCACCCGCACACCGCGGCAGCGCCCTGAGCAGCGTCAGCCCCCCACACCCGCTGTCCCAGAGCCCCGGCTGTGGGAAGATCACCCCTGTTCCTAGACACTGTGCCTGAGCGGGGAGCACCGAGTCAGGGTTCATGCTGGGGTCAGCTGACTCACTCCATCCCTCCCTTGACGTCGGGAGCTAGAATCACCGCCCTCCATAGCCTGTGTTTATCATCCCCGTGGGACCTTTGTGCCGGCGGGGAGCGGCGTGTTGACGTTTCTTGCGTGTCCATGGTGACGGCGCGGTGTCACCTCTCCGGTGTCACCTCTGCCCGGTGTCACCCCTGCTCAAAGGGGCAGGGCCCCGCTATTTAAGGATGCCCTAGGGCCGGGAGAGCCGTGCCAAGGACGGGGATCCCGAGTGCTGTCGGCATTGCTTCTTCAGGGAACTCTTCCACAGGTTTGGTGCGTGCAGGGCAGCATGGGGGCAGTAGGAGCATGGGCACCCGTGGGTCAGGGTGCACTGTCCCCACGGTGGGCACTGTACCCAGGCACGTGTCTCCAGTCTCTTGTAGCCCATGAGTACATGAGCTCGGTACCCAGGCTGGGCCAGTGTGGATTTATTTCTATTAAAAATGGAAACCACATGCCTGGGCTTTGGGGGTGCTTGGAGTGGGGGACAGTTGCTCTGGGGGTTGGTGCTGTCACCGAAGGGACAGGACAGCAGCTGGCGTCTGTGGGGGGATGGCACTTTGGGGGAAGCCAAAAGTGGTCCCTGTGCTGGGGGCAGACTTGGGACAGAGGAGACAGGTCCCAGCTGCTGTCTGGGCGATGTCTCATGGCAGGAGGTGACTAATGGTGCCTGTCCTTCCCTTTCAGCTCGGAGACCACTGAGGATGTGTGACCCCAACCAAGGTGAGGGGCTGTGGGGCCAGGCAGGGCTGCAGGTATCACACAGCCATCAGGGCTTAGAGGGGAGCTCTATGCCATGGCCTCAGACACCTGGGGAGTTTACCTGCATCCGAAAGGGGTGTGGGGTGTCCTTTGTGAGGAAGAGGTAGACCGGGGTGGGCCCTTTGGGTGGAAGGATGCACCAGCTTCCTGTACTGTCTGTCTGGAGAAAGCCTGTCTCTGCCCACTAACAGGTTCCTCTTCTTCCTAGGCCTGCCACACCCTCACCTTGCGGTGTGCCCTCCCGCCCCTCCAGGATACCCCGGTCCTGGCACAGGTCCCTACCCTGGTGGCATTGCAGTTTGCCCTGCTGCCCCTCCAGGACACCCCGGTCCTGGCACAGGTCCCTACCCTGGTGGCATTGCTGTCTGCCCCCCACACCCTGCTCCACCTGGCCAGCACTCCCACGGGCACCCCCCGTTGGGGCATCACCCTCACGGACACCAGGAGCACCATAAGAAGCACCATAAGAAGCACCATAAAAAGAAGCACTGCAAGCACCATGAAGGCAAGGTAAGAGTGGGACAGCAGTGAACCCTTTCCTAATCCTGCTGTGGACCTCCTGCAGCATACCCTGGCATCTGGCCTAAGCAGCTGGGACTCTCCTGTCCTACCCTGTAGTGGTTGGAGCAAACTGCCCAAACATCAGTGGCTTTTTTTAGATGTGGAAACTCATTAGAATAATAAATAGGTAAAAATGAGTCATATTAAGTGAGTCATTTGAAAAGCAATCCATGAAATTTCTTGAAGCCATTTAAAGTGATAGCATGGCTCGGGGCGCACTGTGCAGTGTATTAAATACCAGGACTTTGTCCTGCTCACTTGAATGCAAGTCGTGCCTCCATAATGGACAGTCACTCAGTGTCTTGCAGCAGAGGGACTGTTTGGCTCCCCCTTAAAAACAAAAAAACCTCACCAAAAGAACAACAAAAAACCCCCAGCAAAAAACAAGCAACCAACACAAAACAAACAAACAAACAAACAAAAACAGAAAATGAGAAGCAATTCCCTGTGCTTAGAGTAAATTCTGCAGAAAATACCATTCCGGGGATGGGCAACATCCTGTGCAGGTCTGAATGAGGAACTGCTAAACAAGGCCCCATTTCCAACATTGGAGGTGGGAGCATTTCTCAAACAAATCCTACCAGCAGCTCCTCTCACTGGGAAACAGCTCTGGAAGTGATCTGCTGTGACGTTGGTCTTTGCTGGCAGAAAGCAAGACCTTTCCAGAATTCCCTTTATTGACCTTAAGAGTCTTGTAAAAAAATAATAAAAAACCTCCAGCCTTCCCACAATATGGGGCAGCCACCACAGGGTCACTAACCCATATCAGGAATGCTGTGACAGACGCTCGGTTCTCTGCTGTCCTAAAGTTGTTCTCTCTTCCCCAGCACTCCGGTGGCTCATGCAGCTCAAGCAGCAGCTCGGACTCTGACTAGAGGTCTGGCATGTCCCACCTGCTCCATGATGATCAGCAAAACATGAGGCCAAACTCCTCGTGGGAACCCCCTGCATGTCACTCCTCTCCCTCCCCCTTTCCCTTAGGGCAGTTTTTTTCCTGCTGAGTGATTTTTCTTGTGTGCAAGAGCTTGTAAATCCTTTGACCTGGAATCTCTGAGTTAATGGACAACATCTCCACCCTTTATCTTCTGGGAGAGCCTGCTGAAAGTCATCACATGCTGTTTTCCAATCTGCTGGTGTCTGTGTGTTTTTTCCTGGGCAATGATATTGGCTGCTAACATTGATCCCGTAAAACTCCTAACATTTCGTGTGAGCTTTCCCAGGTGTAGCAGAGGCAGTCGGGGATGCTGTAATTATGTGGGCTGCCATCCTCCATGCCATGATAATAATTTATAGGAAAAAGCTCACCATGGCAGAGGGATTCTCCCACGAACAGATGAGGTACATGAACAGCTGGAAGTGTTCAAGACCAGTGCTTGGAGCAATCCGTGTCCCTGCCCATGGCAGGAGGAGTGGAGTGAGATGATCTTTCAGTTCTGTCCCAACCCACACCATTCTGTGATTCCATGATTATTTGGATTTACCAGCTTGAAACCAGGAGAATCAGCTGCTCACTAAAAATAATTTTTAAAATCCCCATTGTTGCAGCCTGAATAGCTGCTAGTAAAGTCCAGGGTAAGGAAGCAAAAAGGGCCTTTGCATAATATCCACAGATGTTTAATTCAGCCGCGCGGTAACATGTTCAGGTCCCAGGCACATCCACATAGAGGGTTCAGGTTTCTCTCCCGAGGGACCCCGGGGGTGACCCTGGTTTTGGGGCGTACAAAGATAAGGGCCAATCAGGGAATAGGGAGGGAGTGGCTCGGGGACACAGGAACAGACATGGGAACAGGGGAAGGAGCCAATGGGCTCTTAACAGCTTTTTTTGAGGGAAGCTTCTTGTGTCTCCCTAACCTAGAGGATGCCCCCCAGGGTCTCCACACCCCACAGCTACAGAAAAAAAAGAGGCTTTTTCAGGATAGGTTGGAAAAGGTTTGTTTATTTTTGCAGACAGCACAATTCGAGTTCAAATCTGGGCATTGCTCAGCAGATACTGGAGGGAGGAAGGTACCAGGGATGCTTTGAGCATACTGGGATGACTGGGAGGCAGCTCTGGTGGCGGTCCAGTATATTGTTGATGCTGGGAGTCATGCTGCCCCTCTCAGCTGAAATTCTGGGTGCAGTAGTAGATGAGCAGGTTCTGACGAAGGGCAGAAGAACAGAAGGAATCAAGGCAGGTATGGCCCACAGGAAAATAAAGATCTTAGAGATGATTTGCAAAATTTAAGATAGACAAGCCCCCCAAAGGAGTGCCTGTGGAAGGCAGCAAAACCTCTCACACCATCCTGCTGTTCCCAGAAAGGAGGGGCAAGAGGCAGTGAGAGATATTGAGAATCTGAGTTATTCATTAGTCCTGCTACACTGGAAAGGTTTCTTGCATCTCTGATAAGCCCTCCTAGAATTACAGTATGTACACAAGTCATGGTTTGGTGTGTGCAAGGCTCGGTGTGTGCAAAGCTTTACAGAAGTACTTCATATGGCTCTGTATCCTGCTTTGATCTGGGTTTTAATTAGCACCATAAATGTAAGATACATGACTCTTCATCATGAAAATCAATAAAGAGCTCTGGATTTTGGTTAGAAAGGAGGACCCAGAGGGCAAGTCTTCAGGGCCAGCAAACATACAGGGGGAAGAAAATACAACAGGTAATATCAGGGGTGTGTATATCAGTGAGAGAAGGATTGTGTGTGTGCCCTTCTTTTAACAAATCCACCGAATGAACCTGTCAAAGAAGCTGGGCTGGGAGAGGCTGTCATAGTCCTTCTCCCGGAAGATGGCTGCCCGATCCCCAAGGCCAAGCTTCAGCAGGACATCCATGTCCACATCACTCCCCAGAGCCACCACCGTGGGCATGACATCTTGCTTCTTCATGGAATTGATGGCCTCCTCCAGGTTCTTGCTTCCCGTGATGCCGTCAGTGATGAAGACAAAGGAGAGCTCGGCATTGCGCCGGGCAAGTCGCTGCCCGTTGCCTGGGCTGAGCACGATGTTGTTGATGGCGTGGATGATGCCTGACCCAATGTTGGAGGACGAGTCCAGGTACTTGATCTGTGCCAGGGCATCAGAGATCTCAGTGAGGTTGTGGGTCAGTGGGAAGACCACGTTCTGGTCCTGCTCACTGCCGTATTGCAGCAGTGCGATCCGGGCATTCATGTGGTCGCTGTTGCTCCGGGCCAGCGTCAGCTGACGGGCCACATCCTCCACAAAGCGGTGGGCACTCTGGAAGTTCTGCTCCCCGATCCTTTCTGAGCCATCCAGCAAGAACACAACGTCAACGGGGCGCTGGGTGCACTGGGCTACAGCAAGCTCTGCAGGGGGAAGAAGACAGGAGCTGGGAGGATGAGAAGACTACAGGATAATTTGGGTTGGAGTTGCCTCTGTGCATCCTTGTCCAAAGAAGGACCAGCCCAACCTCACTACCAAAGCCTGTCTTTACAGCTTGAAATGTAGGAGTTTTGCTTTTGATGCCCTCAGCTACTGTGCATTTAATGAATGTTAATTCTGGGACTGACCCTTGTGAAGTTAGACAGGTTTGTGCATTTCAGTCCCACAATTATGCCCACTGCCCTACATCAATTTCCAGCTTTTATTTGTGAGAGGAATATCCAGAGATTAATGGCAAACAGTACCTGCAAACCTCTGAAGTTACTTCATGAGAGTGGTTTACTGTCAAGAGTTACTCTTATCATAAAATCATAGAATCAGAGAATCTCAGAATAGTTTGAGTTGGAGGGAACCTTAAGGTTCATCTTGTTCCAACCCCCCCTGCCATGGGCAGGGACACCTTCCAGTAGACCAGGTTGCTCCAAGCCCAGTCTAACCATAAAGTATATATGAATATATGCAGTGAATAAACTCAGGAAAAAATAAAAAGTAGAAGAAAGTAGCTATCTTTTGAGTCAGCTGATAGGGACCATTATTTCCTCCCTTTTCTGTAGTTATGTGCATTGCATTCAGTGTTCCTCTGAGTTCCTCTTGAGCTGGCAGCAGGGCAATGCCCATAGCACTCTCAAGCAGTTCTGTGTGTCTGAGACTGAATCTTGAAAGAGTGAAGTCCCGAAGATGCTGCCATGTTGTGTTGCATCCCTGGCAAAGAATGGGAGCTTCTGGAGCAGCCCCACCTTGAGCATCCATTTCTGGCAACAAGGGGTAACCTTGGGGGTAGGAGTGTAACCTTAGATTGAATTTCCACACTATGAGTGAATCCAGCCTGACAAAGAGTTTCCCTAGTGCTGAACAGTGCTTATGTCTGGGTTCAGCACAGAACTGGGGACTCACAGATTCTGAATGGTTAGAAAAGCCCTCTGAGACCCTCAAGTCCAGCCATTAACTCACCACTATTGTGTTAACCTCTAAGCCGTATCCCTAAGCACCACATCACGTTTTTTTGAACACTTTCATGGATGATGACTCCACTGTTTCCTTGGGCAGCCTGTTGCAGTGCCTGACCACCCTTTCAGTGAAGAAATTTTCCCTAATACCCAATCTAAATCTCCCCTGGTGCAACCATTTCCTTTTGTCCTCTCACTTGTTACCTCCCCTCTTTTAAAGCAATAAAGGTGCATACTCACCTCTGCCCAAACTTCTGTGAGAAATGTTGTGTAAAGGCATGTTGATGCTGCAGTTCCTGGTATGCAGGCACTGCTGCCACAAGGATACCTCTCCTTGGCAGCACTTGCACTCCTGGTCCTCAGCTGCTCTGAGCAACCGTGGAGGGGGAAAGGCAGGAAGGAATCCCCCTTGCAACCACACAGAGCAACCCTATGTGAGGGTCTGTGAAAGCAGGTGGGAGCAGGGGCTGTGTGTTGTGTTGGGACAGTGTTAACAGCCTCCCCCAAGGCCTGCCCACGTATTTTTTAAGATGACAAGAAAGCCTGAAGAACTTCTGGCCAAGCAGAGGGCAGCATCACTCCATGGAGCTTCAGTGAGAGCATAGTGCACATCTGATAGGAGCATTCCCCAGGCTCGCTGCTCAGCCCTCACAGCTGGAGGAGGCTGCTTCCCAGTGTTTGATAAGGTGCCTTTACATATGAGTTAACTCAAGGGAATGTGAGGCAGCAAAGCCTTGGGTTTGTCCTGTTCAGTGTCAGGCTCTGGTTGCAGCTTCCTATTTCTGAGAGGCTGAGGACCTGAGCACTCTTTCCTACTGCAAGACTCTCATCCTAACTGGAAGAGAAGCTCTCAAAGGCACCACCATGAATTAGGCCAACCAATGCTGTTGTGCTTTTAACTAGTGCCTTAGTCCTTTTCATGTGGATCATGAATGCCTGTAGCTCACAGGCGAGATGTCTAATGAAGGCAACAGAAATAATCAGAAATGGATTTTTCTTTTTCATTGATTTTTCTGCCATTAGTGGGTGCAGAGAAACCCCACCCATTCACATCACCTTCCTGCTTCTTCTAAAACCTGAGGAACTTGTATTTCCTCTATTCTTTCCCAGTGTTGACAGTGGAAATGAAAGTGAGGTGGGGACTGATGTCCAAGACCTTTCTGGGGTTTCCTCCTTTCCCAGCCCCTCCTGTCTTTGGGGAGGCATGGACCAGCCTTTACACAGCTCCTTATCTGTCCTTACTTTGCCCAAGAGCTTCACTGAAGGAACTGCTACTGTGATGAAATCCATCTGGTTTTATCAGAGGGATTAGCTAGGATTATGCTCAAAAAAAACCACTCCTTCACCCATTTGCCTCTAACAAGAACAAGAACAAGAACAAGAACAAGTACAAATACTCCTCATGCAAAGAGACATTCTCTCCCTCTCTCCACCTCTAAAGAGCTGAAGGCTTTTGAGAGGTAAAAAACTTGGTTTCTAATGTTTTGCTAGGAATAAATGGCCACTGTGTGATGAAATTAAATAAAATCAACACCCCCTTAGCTGAAATCTTCCCCAGTTCTCTATTTGTTCGGCAAAATATCCCAGCTCTGAAATCTTTTCCAATCAGCGGGGTTTGGGAGCTTTTCCTCTGGCATCATGGCTGGAGCAGCTTAACTACTCTGAGTTCAATCCTGCATCCCAGCAGGCTAAGTCACACTAATTTTGCAGTAAAGAATCAAAAGAGAATAGGGAGTTTGGCTTTGCCCAAACTATCTGGAATATGTGAATTATGACCAGAGTCAGGCAGAGGCTGATCTTTTTGCTTTCACCTACCACACAGAGTACATCATGGAAAGCCCTCAGAACTCTTTTCCCTCTATTCTGCACTGATAGCAGTAGAGTTCTCTGAGCAACTTGTCCCTGGGAGGAAAAAGTGCTGAAACCTTGGGGGAGCATTGCAGTAAGTGCAAAGCGGGCAATTCCAAAGGCTGAGCTTGGCAACTGGCTCCACTTTTTACACCTGGAAATATTACAGCCACATTCCTGAAGATGGCATATCTCCCTTCAACCCATTAAATATGACATTTGCTCAGTATACTTTATTGCAATAATACCATGTCAGTCAGAGTAAGCGCTTCTACTCCTGTGTCCACACGAAATCCCACTACCTCTAAGTAGAGACTGAGAGCAGTAAAACTGGAGGTGGGAATGGCACTGGCCCGCCTGACTTTGTGCAACCAGGGGTAGCTGAGCGGATGGAGATACCAGGCCTTGTCTAAACACACATACCTGCAGTGCAGGTGGTGGGTCTGCAGTCTCTGAGCCAAAGCAGCACTGGGTGTGGATTGAGTAGGCTCTACTACGTCAGGCTTGCTTTTAAGCAACTCACATCAGTCAAGGAGTTTTGCTTTGGACCACCTGGCCTCACATGATAGAATTTCTGCCTTTTGTATAAGGACAGGTACATGTTGTGGATTATGACAGAGGAAACACAAATGCACAAGCAGAGAAAAAGACCAGGGGAGCCCACAAAGCTTCTGAGAGAAGCACTGCCCAGGTGACAGCGCTCCCTATAGAAAGGGAGGGTTGCTCCCTCTCCCATCCTGCTTGCTCCTTCCTTTCACACCCCCAGCTGCCCACAAGGGGTTCCACAGAGTCAGGAATGCACCTGTGGGGAGCAGGAATTCACCTTGCTTAGTCAGCCTTGCAGGACCCAGAGAGAGCCCGTGGTAACTGAGAGAGAGGATGCAGAAGATGCTTTGGAGGGGGTCCGCAAGGACACGCGCAGGAAGGCATGGGGAAAATGCATCATTAGGCTCTTGGCAAAAAAGCAGCAGGCAGTGCAAGAGCATTCCTTGACATTGCTGGGGAAAGCCACCATGGTGGCCAAGCTGGAGGGAATTGCTCCTTGTGTCCTGTCCCCAGCTGAGTGCAACCAAGCCATTCCACTGCCTCTGTCTCTCCTGAACTAAAAGCATCTTCCCCCTGTGCTGTCCCCTCTGCCACACGGGAGTGATGAGTTCCACCTCCACTCAGCCTCCATCTCCATGTGACCCCAAGAGAGGTCTCAGCACAGCCCTAGCACAGTCTCTGGGTCCCCCACAATCTCACTGTGCACCATTTTGAAGGTATCAATGAACAAGTCCATCCACTCTTGCCGCTCATTTCCAGTGGCAAACTTGGCTTTTTCGGCAGTAAAGGCCAAAGTGGCCACCAGCTGGGTGTACATGCTGGGGTCCCGGGATTCCCGCGTGGAGTTTAGGAACTGGGCGATCGAGTGTATGGTGCTGGGGAAATCTATGTTGACTCCCTCTTCCATGGGGTGGAAAATAAGTGGGTTTACACTCCCAGGGTTCCTGTCATCTGCAAGTGAGCGTCAAAAGAATATTTTCAGGGCTTGCTAGCAATGGCTGTGTCTCTGAAAGCTACCTGGCTTTCCTACTTGCACTGTACCAGAGAAGAACAGAGCTAACGAGGACAGGAAAGTAAAGACCAAAGCCAGATTTTGAATCTTTCTGCCATTTGTGTCTAAGGTACCATGAGATTTGCCCTGAAATCTTTCACACATCAACTGAGTGACTCCAGCAAATTACACAGAACCTAAACTCCCCAGTTCCTACTGATCCAGCATAGGCATGATGGAGAAGGAGCAGTGCTCAGGAAAAAGGCCACTTCCTTCTGCAGATGGGGTTCACCCATCATGTAGCTTAGGACTGTGCTATGTGCAAACTGCCCACATGATGCTTTAAGGCAGAAAGACGTCTAAGGGACAGCATTATGTGACCTCCTTGCCTGGCCCTCAGCCTCAGGGCAGTGACTGCAGTCAAAGTCATGTGGTGTCTGGGCTTGTCAGAACCCTGAGAGCCTCTGTCTGCACCTGGCTGTGCTGAATTTAACAATGAATAAAACCCCAAAGCTCAAAGCAAAGCCTTTTGCATCGGTTAGCAAGAGCCTCTCAGGACGTCATGCGGTTTCTATGAAGCAAGTGATTAGTTCAGATTTGCTCAGCATTCAACCCTCCAACATCCTGTTAGCACAGCAGTAACTGATGAGAGACAATGGGCTGTGCTGAAAATGGGAAAATCTCAGGTAAAGCCCTGAGGCAGCATGGGGGGAAGACAGGCTCTATGTGGTACCTGTCCCTGCCTGTGCTCTGCTGGCATTACCCAGGCTGAAGCTGGGGCAGTTGATTTGCCCCTCCAAGTGTCAGAACCACCACACTGAGCCATGGGGCCAAGAACAGGGCTGGTTTAGCTGCCTCCCTGACCTGTCTGTCTGGGCAGTCCGCAACACACGCATTGGATGTGCACTGGCTCATTCACATTCCCTCTGAAGGGCACCGTCTCCACCCAGAGGAACTGCATGGGAACTGGCACGAGCTCATGGGATGTTCTGAGAGAACCAGAGAAGCCCCAGGCCTTGTCATGTGCCTTATGTCCCATCCCATCCAACATGTTCCCTTGCCACTAGGGAAGTGTGACGACTGCACATCCTTCTAAACGATGACAGCAGCGCAGCACGGACCAGCCAGCGTGTTGTGTGGGAGGCTCCTTGCCCAAAGACTCCTGAACCTATTACGTAAAATTTCATCTACCAGACCTAGAACAACTTTTGTCCACGCTGAAAGGGCACTTTGACAGGAGGTCAACCTTACCCAGCCACATCACTCTACCTGCCAAGTTCTCTGGGGCGCAGGTCTTGCCCTCACTTAGCCTGGCTTGTGTATGGCATGGCTTAAGGGATTCACCCAAGAGGGAACCCCCTCAGATGCCTCCTCAAGCCATTCCTGTTCTGGTTCCCAGGGCTGCCAGGCACCAGCAAACTGTTCTCACCTTGCATCAGGAACAGGAACACCCAGCTGCACTACAAGGAAAGGATTGACACCTTTGCCCTGCTTTGCAGGGCTTTGATGGCCCAAGCCCGGGAGAAACAAGTGTGCCACTGCTTGTGTTCCTCGGAAATGGGAAGGCTGCAAAGACCAAAACCTTTGAAGACACCTGAGCAATCACCAGTGTGGCCTGGGGATTTCACCTCCTTGTGCACAGATTTGCAAGCAAAGCTCCTCAAAGGACAAAGCAGAGAAGCTCAACATCACGGTTGCACACTGTGTCCCCAGCATGGCCAGGTGCAAATACTCACAATACCAGCAAGATATTTTAAACAGGAATAATTATCGATTTTGTTTGGATTTCTGTGCATTCTGGGACCAGTTTTCCTTTCCTTTGCATAGAAACAAAGGGGCTTACTTAAAAATGAAATTTGATATTCTGCATAAGGCTCAGTTGAAGCTGAGGACTGCCACAAAAACATTCATGGCAAAAGAAGAGATAAAAACTGCAGAACAGTCAAAACTGTGGCCCTCTATAAACTTTATGTATCAGCACAGAGTTCATCTATAGTATTTAAACAGACACTGGGATTCAGACAGACAGGATCTCTAGGAATTTGGGATGCATATCTGCCCCTAAAAAGTAAAATGTGAGCCAGTAAAGCTACCTTCAGCACACAGAGCATTAGAGGATCCTTACTGTCTTTTCCTTTAATACAACACCCTGCGTTAATTGTTAATTAATACAGCCAGCATTAGAGAAGCCAAAGCTTTAGGTCCACTACATTGCCATTTTCCAACTGATCCCTAATATCTGCTCTGCCTGTCACTCCCAAGGAGCATTCTGCTAAAAAGATCATGTAAGTGGGTGTTTAGCAAGGAGATTTTGACTTGAGTTTGGAGGTCAAAACCTGGGGACTCCCAGGAATTTGGATGGGAAGAAATATCAGGGATGAGCCACACTGGTGCACTCACACAGTGCACTCATACCTACCTGTGCAGAGAACTCAGAGACAGGAAAAGAGCAGGAGATGAAACCCTGGAGCCTCTCCTAATGTAAAGTAACACTATTTCCCAAACTCCTGCCTTCCAAAGGGATTGAACTGGGTTGCACCCCCCTCTCCTACTGCAGAGCGTCGTGCAGTCTCCCCCCAGATTCTGTGCAAATGGCATGAAGCTACTTGTAATGTTTACCTGTCTGACAGGGCAGCTCGGGGCAGACGACCTGTGGATCTGGAAGCAAAAGAAACACGGAAAAATGAGCCATGTGTTGCCATCCCCTTTCACAGTTTGCACAGTCAGAATGGCAGGACAAGGTCTCTTACAAGGAACACCAAGGACCAAAGGACTGCCTCAAAAGGTTGGTCTGTATCTGAGGAAGGACTTTTCAGGGCTAAGGTCACACCCCACTATGGATGACACAGCTGCTGGCCACCTTACTGGGACACATCTCTGCCCCCTTCCCCAAACCCTGGGGTTCAAAACTCCAGCTCCATGCAAAGACAGGGACAGACCTGGGCAGAGCACATCCTCCATCTTGTCAATGAACTCCTCTGCCACTAGGTCTGAGAAGAGCCTCATCTTTTGGACTCGTTGGGGTTCGTTGCAGGCAATGGAGACCAGGGTCTCACTCTGCTCTGGCTGGTCAAACATGTCTCCTATGCCGATGGTGTTGACCACCACATCTCTACCACAAAGAGCCCCGAGGTTCTTGTCGTCATCCCGGGGGTCGTAGCGCCCATCTGTGATCACCACAGCGAACACTTGGGCTTTCTTTCTCCTGCTTTCCTTGATGAGCTTGTTGTAGGCAAACTGAAGGGCAGATGGTGTCCAGGTGCCTCCAGCAATCCACTCCAGGCGCTTCACCGCTTCCTTGAAGCTCGACAGAGAATCAATGCGCTCATCATCAAGCTTGATGGCTTCAAAAGTCCCCTCGTGACTGTACTGTACCACCCCAACACGGGCACCTGCCAAAAAAGTGTCACATTACTTGGCTTTGCATCCTTGGGAAAAAGTGGAGAGACTCAAAGAGCTGTCCAATTGGTCTGGAAAGACATGGAAAATAACGATTGAGTTTAAAAGGATCCAAGACCCTTTTCCTTTCCCCATGCCCCGCTGTGTCCCCACAGAGTCCAGACCTGTCTGTGACTTGGGGTCCTTAGCAATAGATCCCAGCCTGCTGACCACATTGATGACAAAATTCTTCTCCAGGGTGAAGTTGGTGTAGCCGATACTCTCGGAGCTGTCAATAACGAACATGATGTCCAGGGCACCGCAGCGCTTCTCACAGTCTGGGAAGAGGGGCAGGGGGAGGGAAACACAGGGGTCAGTGATGCTGGGAACCTTCTGGTGACCCCCTGTCCCAATCCTTCATGTGGTTGTTCCCCTTCTCTGGGGAGAGGTGATGTCAGCTCACCACAGCACCCGCACGTCTCTCGCACGTAGGTCATCACATCGCAGTCCTGCCAGGAAAGTGGTACAGGATGAATGCTTCCCTCTAAAGCAAAAGCTCCCCTTTCCCTTCCCACCCAGCCAGCCCTCTCCCCTCTTTCCCTGGTTCCCATGGGAAGCCACAGGACACCTCTGCCAGGCAACAGCACGATCTGATGTCCTATTTTTGTTCTTGGGCTGTGCACGGAAAAGCCATGATTGCCCCAGGAGGAAGAGTAGCAGGGGTTACTTACAGTCAGACCAGGATCTCCTGGTGGGCCAGGGGTCCCCTGTAAGAAGAGCACAGGGATTTCAG
Source organism: Motacilla alba alba (assembly GCF_015832195.1). Lineage (NCBI taxonomy): Eukaryota > Metazoa > Chordata > Aves > Passeriformes > Motacillidae > Motacilla > Motacilla alba. Next base: position 38,212,375 of record NC_052022.1, on the reverse strand, counting down.
GCACAATTTTCCCGAGAGTTCTTTTTCTGGGAACTAGATATCAGAGCCATCAAAAATGTGTCTTTTTGTGGAAGGGGAATGAGAAGGCCCACTGTGAGCCAATGGACACATCTGGCAGCTGTGTCCCCTCCAACAGCATCTGCTCAGACACAATGCCATGGGACTGTACCTCAGGACCTGCTTCACCAGGTGGACCACGCTGTCCAGGCTCTCCTCCTGGGCCAGGATCACCCTGGGGAAGAAGTAAAGAAGAGTCAAATATTTCCTGGGCAATGTTGGTAATGAAGTCCCTGGTGTTCAGGGCCCCTCCTGACCCCCTGGTCAGGCCCAGCCCTGCTAAGCACAGTCACCAGCCTGCCACAAGTGAGCTTGGGGACAGGGACCAGGCAGACAGCGGCAGTGTCATCCTGAGCACACATGGCAGCGATGTGGGAGGGAGACGCTGACCCTGGGACAGTACAGGAGTCTACTTACCGGCTCCCCCTTCTCTCCTTTGGTCCCTTGTACTCCTTTTAGTCCAAGCTCACCTCTTCCTCCCTGCTCGATGGAAGGAGAAATAGATCCAGCATGGAGCACATCTGGGTGTGCTCAGGCAGAGACTCTGCTGCATCACAAACACATGCCTGCCTGGCCTGGGAGAGCATCCTCTAAAACAGCAGCTCAGAGCACAGCAAACAGTGTTTATACAGGCATTAACAACAACAAAAAAACAACCAAAACCAACCAACCAAACAAAAAACCAAAACCAAACAAACAAGCAAAAAAACCCCAAAACAGAAGCTCTGCAACACATTTTTCATATGATTTCAAAAGGAGATGGGCTTGGGAGATATAATCAGGCCCCAGCTTCAGGAACATCCATGGCAGTTGCTGTCAGGGCTGGCTCCTTAGCCATTAACCCAGGGGGCTGGGAGACCACTCCTTGGCATTCCAGTCAGTACAAAAAGCAGGTGATGGAGACAAGCCCACTCACCTTGGGTCCTGGCTGCCCCTTCTCACCCTTGTCACCCTGCAAAAGGAGAGGAAGAAGAGGTTAGCAGCTGTCCAGGACTGGCCCCACACTGTGCATCAGTACACCCAAAGATTGCAGTGAGGGGCAAAAACCTGAAGAGCAGTTGTAGCTTCAGGCTGATGCTTGAGGGACCATCACCATGATTGGAGCTGGGGTCCCCAGCACCTGATGGACTGTGGCCAGGTTCAGTCCTGGTGTTGAACCCCCTTTCTCCTTCACAGGCTCCACACATCTGTGACCCTGAACATTTTTCTTCCTCCTTCCCTGTTTTCTCAGTCAGCTCAGATCCAACAGCAACATCCACTCAAAAAGATCTCCTCATGTGCTGGATGAGGAATACGTACCTGAGGTCCTCTGGGTCCAGGGTAGCTAAAGCCAGGCCTGCCTCTGTCACCCTTTGGTAGAAAAAAAAGACTTGTGAGGTACCAAACCTGGCCCCTCTGACCTGCTTCTGTCTGTGACAGTTACAGCCATTCTCATCTTCTCTGGGTGTGAGACAGCACCAGGAGCCAAAGCTTCTGCAGCTGGCCCTGAAGCACTGGGAACAGCTTTGCAGAGCAAGGATTTGGAGGGTCTTGGGGATGTTATGTGCCAGGGATGCCCCTGAATTTGCTCAGAGTGAGGAGTGTAATCAGAGCTGCCTTGGTCAGAGAAAGACCTACATCTCTGCCCCATAGGGAGGCTCAGGTCTGATTCTGTTTTTGGGGCACACAAGTTTCTGCTGTGAAAACTGCCTTTTTTTTTTAAATAATAAATAAGTAAATAGGAACCCAAATCTGCCTTTCCAAATGTAGAGGTTTATTCCTGAGCTTTACCTTTGGTCCTGGCGGTCCAGCATCACCTCTTGGGCCCAAGTCACCAGGGTCCCCACGTGATCCCTGCAGGACAGATTTGGGGAGAAGGCAGGAAGTGAGTGGGGATGCTCCCTGCTGCCCCCTGGCACGCAGGGCATCGTGCTGGAGAAACCAGCTCTCAAGATGATGCTGCAGGACCATCTCCCTTGCTGGTGAGTTTACTGTGGCAGTGACTGTCTAAGCAGTGGGGTTCCCATGTCCCATAGAGCCACCTGGATGTCACAGCACTACTGCCACTGTGGCATGATGGACTAAGCACAGACCCAGGACAAATAGGTGCTTGTGGAGTCCCATCCTCTCTCTCCCCAGTGACCCACCCACTCCAGAGATCCCGTCCACATTGTCATGGGAACACTCGATTTTTGAGCCTCCCTGAGAGAAGGTCGTGCAGGTTCTCCTTGGGAGACACAGGGCAGGCAGCTTGTGTCAGCAGGGCAAGTTCTCACCACAGAAGGAGGGCATGGTCACACATATGCCCAAGTGTGACTTACTATCCTCCCTGGCTCTCCCACAGCACCTGAAGGTCCTCGGGGTCCTGGTAGTCCTTGTTCTCCCTGCACAGCAAAGAAAGACACAATTACACACAGTGCATGAGGAGGAAAGGCAGGCAAGCTGCCCTGGATGGCACCAGTGCTCCCCCTTCCTCCTGGCTGTCACCAAGCCTTGCTCCATGCTTACCCTGGCTCCTTTGTTTCCAACCTCACCCGGCAGACCACGAGTACCCTCTGGTCCAGGATCTCCCTGTGAGAAGGGAAAGATATTCCTGGTCAGGGATGTCTCCAATGCTATCTGTGTGCATGGCAGTGCTCCATGATGCCCTTCTCAAATCTGGTGTTTCTTGGTTTGAAACAGTGTCCGGGCAGTGTGCCCTCTGAATGTGTCTCTCAACCTTGAGGTTTGCTGTCCTTCATCCCCTCTCTGGACCAAACCCTGGAGGAGGAGGCTGTACCTGGTGCCAGTAGCACAATTGGAGCACAGCACAGTGGGATCTGCATTCCCAGCTCTGGTGCTGCACAGACACTGCATGGACACCGCATGGCTGGGCCGCAGCACATCACACACCCCCCAGTCCTATACATTTGGGACTTATTTGCAATAATCTGGGCAGTTGCTTCACTCACCCTTTCTCCTATGCTTCCAGGAGTGCCTTTGCTGCCTTTCGTCCCTGGATCTCCCCGACGCCCCTTGGCAGACACAGAAGTCACATAAATGGGGTGAAATGGGGTGAAAGGATGGATGTCACGTGGGAAGTGACCCCTGGCTGCCCTCCCTCCTCCCTCTGAGATGTACACCTGCCCACTAAGCAAGTGTGTTCCCAGCAGCAGGGGAGCAGAGATGCCCATGCTTCCTTTTGGGAAACAACAGCCAGACTGTTGTTTCACCACAGTGACCACAAACATACCTGGTTCATTCCCTCAGGGTTAAAGACTATTATTTACTTCCAGCTCATCCAGTGTTGCTTTCCCCACAGGATCTTGCACAAGGGGACAGGCTGGCTGGGTTCTAGCCCCTTGGTGCTCGTGGAGCTGTGCCAGGGATCATCCTCTCCAACCCACTCCCCAGAATTTGCAGTGCCCCATCATATTAACTTGGGCCTGTGTGACACCACTGATATGTGACACTACCCTTTTCACAGAGCTCTGCCATAATGACCACCAGATCCTGACTCTTTGAGATCCTCCAAGGAGCCAGAGGTTTGGGAAACTTGCCAGAGTACAACCAAAGTGTCCCTGAGCATCCACAGAGGCCAGGGCTGTGTGGTTATGTGGGAACACAGGATGCTTCTCTAAGGTGAATGGTTAACATCAGGCTTAGGATTATGGGAGTTCTGCTCTGTGAGGATGGGAGAGACAAGGAGATCAGCATCTGCACATCTTTTGGGATGCACAAAGCAGGACAAGAGAGTTTCTCAGCACTCATCCATTAATCTGTCTCAGGTTCCTGCAGTGTGCCCAATGTCCAGGGATCTATTCAGCCACTTACAGCCTCTCCTTTGGGTCCAGGAGGTCCCACTTCACCCTTCCTTCCCTTGGTTCCGGCAGGCCCTTGAGCTCCAGGGTTGCCTGGAAGTCCCTTGGAGAAGAAAAAGAAATACAGTTTGTTGGAAGAGAGGTCAAGGTGTGCACACACGTCCCATTTCTATCCTGTGCCAAGCAGTCCTCCTCGAGCAGAAACGTGTATGAGCACCCAGGTTCTGCTTCCACACACCCAGCATGCCCACATGACATGAGCAGGGGCTCCAGCCTTGGAGCAGAGTGCTCCTGTGTCACCTTCCCTCCATCATCTGACAACAGGCTTGTCAGCTGTTCCTTACAGCATCTGTGCAGTCCTGCCCAAAGCCAGAGGGGCTGTGGCTGCCCCATCCCTGAAAGTGTTCCAGGCCAGACTGGACAGGGCTTGGAGCAACCTGGGCTAGTGGAAGGTGTCCCTGCCCATGGCAGGGGGTGGGACTGGATGAGCTTTAATGTCCCTTGCAGCCCAAACCATTCTGTGATTAACCATTCTGTTATTTTATGCACAGACCACAGTAAAACCCTGGAGACATTTGAATGCAGCATGAACCTACCGGGCTTCCTTTTTCTCCTGGGGGCCCCAGGGGTCCACTGCGACCAGGCCGGCCAGGATCCCCCTGAAACAGCCAGAGAGCCAATGGTCATTGCCTGCCTCACCAGCACATTGTACCACAAGTAGCTCAAGGAGCAAGGCCAGCAAGGCCCTTCCCTCAGCTCCTGTGCCTGGTGATGAAATCCACACCCCAAAGCCTATGAGCTCCATAAGCAGTAAAGGATTTGTGAGATATATATATATATATATATATATATATAAATATGGGGAATGGTGTTTAGCTGTCCCCACTGGCTGCCTCTGCCCACACTCTGCACTTGTACCTTCATGCCTGCATCTCCTCTTTCTCCTTGGTCTCCTGCATCTCCTGGGTAACCATCAGGGCCCTGTGGAGGGAAATGACAAAGAACCACCCACTTCACATTGGGAACACTTCCACTCAGAGTAAATCAAATAAAACTTTTTAATCAAGTAACATTTCTAAGCCAGTGCTTAGAAAGTTGCTCTAGAGGCTAAAGTCATTTTTGCTTGTTGCTAATGTTGATGAAAGGGACAATTTCTCCTCCCTATGTGAAGGGAAGGGACACTGGGGCCTCCCAGCTTGCTTGTCCATGGAAAGGAGGCACAGAAAAATCAAACCATGGTCCCCATTCCAGGGATCCCAGGTCTGGGATCAGATTATACAGCCAGTAGGAAAATGGACCAGTAACCTCTTGTTGGCCATCCTTCTACCTATGTAGCTCACTCAGCAGCTACATAACTGATGTGCTGGTGAAAGAGTAAAGCATTCCTACCTTGTCACCAGGGTCACCCTTGCATCCTGGTGGTCCAATTCTCCCCAGCCTGCCCTGGAGAGATTACATTCAAAAGGAAAAGACTGAGAAGTTATAGGTGGCTGAAGGGAAAGCACAGCTTTTCTTGCTGACAGTTAATAATGTCAGCATCATCTGCTGACCCTATCTGTCAACAGCTAGAGAATAAATAGCAAGTGTATTCCTTGAACAGAGAAAAAAGTGGAGGAGAAGAAGAAAGCAGACTAAAGGAAATCAGGCAGGCTCATCCCATGAGTGTACCCTGAGAGATGGGAATGTCCCTTGAGGCTGGATTTGGCAGTCACTCATGTTCAGGGTTGTGCTGCTCCTCTCTCATGCCTCTCCCATCAGAGCAGCTCAGGTGTGCAGCAACCACTGCCTGACAGACACCGTGAGACAAGGGACTGCCTCTCTCTGTGTCCCAAAACAGCTCTGTCACTGAGACAGTGCTGAGACAGCTCTGAGACAGAGGCTGAGGGGAGCTGAAGGGCTTTAGTGTTTTAGAGTGGGGAGGACTGAAGGATGTTTTAGAGCTTCAGCAGCACTTGAGGAGTGGGAATAACTGTTATTATCCACAGATACACTGGGGGCTGGGTATAGGAAACAGCGCAAAGCCAGGGTGTGCTGGCCAGTGGACAAAGCCAGGGACTTTGCTGTGAGGCCTTTGAATTTGTCTTTAGGGCTTTAATACCTAATACAAGCTGTGGTTTAGAGATGAAGTGACAAACTGCCCTGAAAACCAAATTTCTGTGAAGCTTTCTGTGTCGGTGTCCTGTAGGGTTCACTAACACTCAGGATAAGGTATCTACACCCAAATTATCTGCACTTATCACCTTATCACCAGGAGCACAGACTGGGTCACACATCCAGGTCCTGCAGAGAGCTTGCTGACTGAGGGACGACACTTGATGGCATGGAGCTGTGTGGGGGATTTAGGCTGGATATTAGGAAAAAGTTCTTCCTCCAGAGGGTGGTGGGGCACTGGACAGGCTCCCCAGGGAAGTGATCACAGCCCCAGTCCTGCCACAGCTCAAGAATAGTTTGGACAACTCTCTCAGGCACAGGGTGGGACTGTTGGGGTGTCCTGTGTGAATTGGACTTGATCGTTGTGGGTCCCTTCCAACTCAGCATATTCTGACATTCATTCCTGTGACCTGAATTACTTCACGCATTTCTATAGGACATGCAGAATAATGTACAGATAAGATCACAGGAACTTCAGCTGGAACAGAAAGCCAGCATGTGGGAGAGAAGAAACTAAACAGCCTGTGGGGATGAGAGAGGGTAAAGAAATGGAACAGCAGCAGCGACATTACAGGGTGCTCCCAGGGTTCCCAGTTACCTTCTGTCCATCTGTGCCATTCCTTCCTGCCAAGCCAGGGGCACCCTTGGATCATGGGAAAAAAAAAAGAAAAAAAAGAAGAGGGATCTATTAACACACATTCCAAGGGTTTGGGAGCTGGAAAAACATGCAAGTTAGAAAATGTTCTTTCTTACCCTCCGTCCATCAGATCCAATTTCTCCCTGGGAGAAGAAGAGGACAGGAAGTCAGACATTGACAGACATCCCCCAACACCCCTCCCCCCCGCTTCAGTCCCCATCCCCGACACCTGCCTCTCGCCCTCCATTTACATCCTAAACCAAATCCCACTTCACCAGACTGTGATCAAAGCCTGAAGGAGGAGACAGGCTTTGCAATGCCCTTGGAAATCCCTCCCCAGGTCCACAATTACACGTTAATAGAGTTGCTATCCTTCCCCATCACAGCTAATCTCTCTGTGCATCAGAAAGGAGCGTGGTCCCTGCCAAGTGCCAGCCAGCCATTCCGTCTCTTCGTCTCTTCTTTCTCACCTTCTCTCCTTTCAGCCCTGGGACACCCTGGACAAAGGGAAAAAAAAAATCCCTGTGTTAGTGCCTGGGCAGTCAGCAGGAGCTGAGCACAGAGGTCTGGGGTGGGAAATGGGCAGGTGTGAGGGAGAAGTAAAGTTTCCCTTGCTTTACCAAAAATCAGGGAATGCAAAGAGCTCAGCCATCAGCTAAGCAATTCTTACCTTGGGACCAGGGTATCCGATCGGACCTTCAATACCTGGGTCGCCCTTCGGGGAGGAAGGCACGGAGAGTTAGCTTGAGGTCATCAGAGATGTAGCAAACTGAGGGGAGGATTTTCCACAACTCACCTGTCGTCCCTTCAGTCCGGGGGAACCTGGCTCACCCATGTTCCCCTTTGCACCCTAAGGAAAGGAAAAACCCAGAATAAGTCCAGGCTAGGTGCTGATTGAGAAAATGGCAGTTTCTAGGAGATCAGAGCACATAGAGCTGGAGCAGGAGAGTGGGACACCCTTGTGCATGTGAGAGCTCTGCTCTGAGAGTGGGGAACTCAGCGACAACTCCCGCCTCAGTCCTGGTGTCCTCAGGTGCTCCAGTGTCTCTCTGCAAGGCTGGCAGTGCATCAGCCTTGGCACAGACATGGGCACACCAGTTCTGACTGTGTCTCTCAGGGCCAAGACAGATGCTGGGGGGGCATTTCCCAGCTGGGTGCTACCTGAGAAGGCAGCTGAGGTGAGGTCTAGGGCATCCTGCAGCGGTTATGGCAGGCAGGGGCATTATTGCCTTTCCCACAGCTAAGAGTAACTTACCTTCTGCCCTCGGTATCCCTTGGGACCGGGTGGCCCTGCAATCTCCAGGCAGCTCATCTTGTAGCACTGAAATACAAGAAATTAAACTGAGGTACTGACAGTGTGCATCCCAAACTCAGCTCCGCTCTGCACCCACAGCTCTCCACATTCCTCTCCCCATCAACTCAGGGCAAAAATCTATTGGATCAGGGCTGAAGCAGCAACAAGCACATAAAGAAGTGCTTCCTGTAAATTAAGAGTGGAAAGTTGCCATAAGCATGTTCATTATAGCTTGGCTCTGGGCCCAGACTGGAAGAACAAGACTGCCAAGTGTTAGAGGTGGTGGGGGCTTGCTCATCTGCAGTCATTGTGGGACTAGCATGTTCTTTGGAGCATCCCCTGCACAACCTCTGTCTGCCAAACCCTGCCCCTGTGGTACCAGCCAGGCAGGAGCTTCAGCAGGGGCACCACTTATGTAATGTGCCTCCAAAGTGAAGAAATTAGTTTATTCCATTGACCAGAACCCACTGCAGGTGAGGGGGAGGCAGGGGGGGAGTCCAGTGTGCCATTACAATGCCTGGATAAGGGAATGTGTCTCTAGACTCTGCCCTGATCCACAGGTGGGCAGGGACCCATCCCATGCAGGTCCATGCTGTCCTGGGGTGTGTGCTGGTCTGCTCTAACTAGGGCAAATTGAACCTGTCATGTGGCAAAGGCACAGAGATGCTGCTCACTCACCTCGCCGTAGGCTTCGTGTTTCTGCAAAGGAGAGAACAGGAGGAAGAAGATCAGTTAAGGTGCTCAGTCCCATGGGGGAGACAGCAGCTCACCCTTGGTGGTAAGGGAGAGGAGGTGGTAAAGGTCCCCTGGCTGTAAAGATGCCCTCTGGAGAGCCCCTGATAACAGTGCCTCACAGCTGGAGTCTCAAAGACAATGCTGATGGTGAGCACGTGTTTCAGAGTGGCACACTCTTCCACACGCCCCTGGATGAGGAGCAGGCTAGGGTATGGCCTGGTCTTCACCAAGAGCCAGGACTAGGGTGGCAACCTGCCCAGACATGCTGGGAAACGGAGATGCAAACCAAGGCATCCTGGCTAAGTACCAGAAAAAGGCTCCACTTTCCCCAAGAGAGGTTATCTCCAAAAGCCAACAGAAGGGAAAGCATCCCTCATCTGTGAACTGCTCCTCTTGTGCCCCCTGTTCCCCTCCTTGCACCTACCATAGCCTGGATGATCCTGTCGATGGTGTTGACATCGATCTCCAGGGTGTCCCTCTGGGTGATGGCATAGTTGTTGCGGTACAGCTCATGCGGCAGGTTGGCGATCTCCCGCAGACCCTGCTCGTACACCTTCTCACTGGGGGCCACCGCAAACAGCTTGATGCCCATGTCTCGTGCCCTCTCAGCCTGTATCTTCATCCCCCCACAGGGGCTGCCTGTTACATGGCCGTCGGTGATGACCACTGCGAAGTTCACGCCGTTGGCCATCTGGGTCTGGATCTGCTGGGTCATATTGGAGATTGCACAGTCTGTGAAGGTGCCCCGGCCCAGGTAATTGATGGCAGACAGCCTGGGCAGGTAAATGTCTTTGCTGCTTGTCAAAGGGCTGTAAATTTCTACCACATCTGAGTAATGGAGCCCACCAAACTGCCAGGTGATGTAGACTTGATTCTGATAGAGCTCGCTCTCCAGTTTATCGATGAACATGGGGATGAACCGCTTTATTTGGTCCACGAGGCTCTGGATGGGCACAGTCTGCAGAGCAACACTCTCTGAGGTGTCAATGATGAAGTAGACATTGATGGGGCAGTTCCTTTTTTCTGCATGGGGACATTTATTCAGAACATGTCAGAGCACTTCACGCATCCCCTTTGCTGTCCCCCAGACACCTGGACCAAGTGTGATGCCGGGAAATGCGCAAGTCCCACCTAGCTCTAGAAGTGACACTTGTGTTTGGGTCAGGTGGTTCCCCAGTGACCACAACTTCTAAGATCTGCTATAGAATCACAGAATAATTAAGGTTGGAAAAGACCTCTAAGATTATCAAGTCCAACCATTAATCCAGCACTGCTCAGTACTAAATCAATCTTGAAAATCTTGCTTTTTTTGGTAAGAGTCAGGCTGGACCCGTAAATCACCTCTGCAGTGTAACTGAAAAGTGAGGAAATCACCAGATTTAAAGTGAACAATTCTCTGGCATCAGATAGAGAGCTGACTGCTGGAGACTGACTGGTGATTGTTACTGCACTTGCTGGGAGAGAACACCACTGGCAGACCCCAGCTCTTTCCATCTCTAGCTCTCTGCACACCAAAGCAAACCTGGAAACGTGATTTTGGGTGAAGGATGGTGTTCCCAACAGATGGATTGTTACCACAGGAGTGCTAAGGGCCAGGGGAGGTGGAATGTCCCAGTGTCAGGTCCTGGCAAGCAGGTTCTACAACTGAGCATTGTTTTTGTTAAAATTGCTTCCCCCTTAAGGTAACCCAAATAATTTGGTTAATACCTGCACAGGAGGTAGGACTGACATCTCCACCATCCACATCAAGCTGAGCAGCATGGAGAGGAACTAGAGCCACACAAAGGAGAGTGGGAAACAAGGCTTGTCCAAACATCTCAGCGGCCCCTCAGGATATTCAGATGCCTGTGGGAAAACACAGGTTACATGTTAAACATGATGCACAATCTCCTGACTGTGCTGGCATGACACAAAGCCAGCCAATGCTCCCTGTAAATGCTCCCTTTCACTCGCCACAGAGTGAAGGGACAACTAAAAAAAATCTCTTGAAGAAATGCACATCTTCAGTGCTCAACCCATCACCATGCCTCCAAGGTCCAGCTGCATGTGGGAGTTTATTTCATGTACGGTTACGACAATTTAAAGCAGCAGAAGAGTTAGAGATCTGGTCTGAAAAGTTCTTAGGAATGTATGGAAGCGTTCAAAGGTACGTGGGATTAGAAAGGATATTCTCAGGCAACAGTCAAGCAACACTTGTCACATTTGTGGAATATGGAGGAAGGGGAGAGGCTCACCTTTGTGTCTAGAGGACCCCAGAACCAATCAACATGGCCCTGTGGTGGCCCAGAGATGCTTCTCTGCATGGTAGCCAACTCAACACTAATCAAAAAGGGGCATGTGGGATGTCTGTTATGAAAAAAAAGACCCGAATCCAGTCCAAAAAGACAGTTTCTTTCTTGAATGGTTTTTGGTTTTGTTTTTTTTTGGGGGGTAAGTTTTGGAAGAGTCCAAGGCTTGAAGGGACACTGAGCATGCATTTGGTGGCAATGGCAATGCAGGGGGAGGGCAAGTGAGCAATGCAGCTGAGTTCTGCCATAGCTGACTGAGGAACAGCATTACTGAAGAATACAGGCAACTCAGCCCTCCCTGGCATCCCTTGAGACCTCTCTCCACATGGTGCCCTAGCTCTTGCCTGATGGGACACGTCCCCTTCCAGTTTACAGCGCCGGCTGCAGTGCAGCACAGGCTTCTGCAAACTGGTTTATGCTGGAAAGGTAGGTGTCAGTGCTGCTGAGACCCTACAACAGTGTCAGCCCTCCTCTACACTAGGGTTTGAGCTTATGAAAGAATTTGGATTCTTCAGGCTAGAAAAGGAAAGGATCTGGGGTGACCTTACAGCACTGGCTGATACCAAAAGGGGCAACAAGAGAGCTGGAGAGGGACTTTGGACAAGAGCCTGGAGTGATAGAACAGGGGAAAATGGCTTCCCATTGCCAGAGGGCAGCGTTATGTGGTGTATTGGGAAGAAATTGCTCCCTGTGAGGGTGCGGAAGCCCTGGCACAGGTTGCCAAGAGAAGCTGCCCCATCCCTGAAAGTGTCCAAGGCCAGCTTGGATGGGGCTTGGGGAAACCTGGTCTAGTGGAAGGTGCCCCTGCCCATGGCAGGGAATGGAATTTCAGCTTCCTTCCAACCCAAACAATTCTGTGATTCTATGACATCCCACACAAGCCAGTGTGGCTAAACTTCTATTGTGTTGCAGAGAATAAAAGTGGTGTGGTAGGGATAAAACACTTTCAGGCTAAACCGGTGTTTTAGTTAAGATCAAGATTTCACCTCTCTAAGCCTTCTGCAGGCTCTCCTTGTTTTGTTTGCCCTTCATAAAGCAGAGCTGCAGGAGATCCTGATCTTTTGTAGGACACAACAGCTTTGAGACTTCAGACAGCACCATTTTAGAGCCAGCCTTTAGCTGAGGAAGATGGAGACGTTAACTTTTGGAGAGGCTGGGAGCACTGGCCAAGTGTCTGACTCATCACTGCATGCTGGGTTTAACCACCTCCCTCTTTCCCTCCTTCTTTCCCTCTGTGTGTGTGTGGGTGGGAAGGCACTGTAGAGCAGAGCAGTTGGCCTGCACGGGCAACCAGGGCCAGCTCTGGCACAGGACGGCTCCTGCCCAGAGCCCCTGGGGCCTGGGACTGGGTCAGCGAAGCACCACAGCCTTGGATGCTCAATGGGCAGAACAACGAGGCAGTAAAGCGACTCCTGAAAACACAAGACACAACTCACTTCCCTGGGGTCCTCTTGCACCATCTCCCCTATCCCGTTCTGCACCCTGAGCTCTCCCAGCTTCCCGTCTGGTATTAACCCCCCTTGATACACAGTGCACAGTGCAAAATGGGCTGTTGGGAGCTCCAGTACCCACCTCAGGAGCGACCAAGGCTGAAGTGGGCAATGCCGCCCATTTTGTCATCCTCAGAGCACCACCAGCTGTTGTGATGCTCTTGCAAACCCCGTAACATTTGATATTTGATTTAAAGTTCCACCTGCCACTGAAAGATGCTGAGATAGAAACCTCAGATTTCACCAGTATTTCAGACTAACTGTTTTCTGTATGTTGAATGCAATTTTTGAACACAAACAGTTAAAAAAACTAGTGCAAATAGCAAACTGGGAGCTGACTCATAATGCCTGAATACTTGGGTCTGCCCATCCTGTTCTTCCTTGACTTTTCTCTCTCTGCCAGAGCAGGACCTTTGTTCCTATGAGGCCTTCTCTCAGTATTTGTATTTTTGAGTGTATCACCTCTTTCACCATGCACACAAGGGAAAAGCAATAGGGAATCTCAAGCAGGGGATTCTCTGAAAATTTTTTGAGGGCACTGTTTTGCACCATTCTCCCTAAATGAGGGTCTGTGCTCCTACCTCAGGTGCAGAAAAATTCATAGTCTTTGCTGGTCCCACACGGAGATCCCAGATGACCTGGCTGTTATGCACATAACTGAAAATATATGGATTTATCTAGACAGAGCCCTGCAAAAGAGTGGCCTCACAGGAGGACCCAAGCTCTCTGCTTGCTTCTCTTCCAGCATGAACAACTGAACCAAAAGTGATATTATGGCAAACAATTTACTTGTGGTGGCTCAAATGTGCAAATTATATCTGGTTATTTGCACTCTCACATCTTAGTGCAAATCCCAATTATTACTTTGAGCAGATCCCAGTGCAGTGGAAATGTCACCTCATGCACCTGGCCAGGCAGAGCTATGGTCTGCTTTATCCTACACATTGATATTACTGAAGTTCCCCCTGGTGCACTGTGCATGTCTCCTCCAGAGACACCAGAAAACCCATTGTAACTGACCAAACTGTTCCGCAAATTCGCAAAAATCGAGATGCTCTTCTCTCTAAGCTAACACTCCCTTCAATGAACTTATCTAAAGCCACATAAATTTAAAGCTACACAAATTGCATTCCTCTCAAGAAAGCAGAGTTATGCTGGCTGTGCTAAAATATTCAGAATAAAGTTTGAAGCCTCCCTGCTGCTCAGTCCCAGCATTATCCATGGCCATGCCCAGCATGCAATGCCTGTGGTGTCACTCGCTTGCGCATGCAGCATTTTCTCCACTCAGATGTTTTATAAATGAAACTAGAAAAGAAAAATATGTCCCATTTGGAGCAAAACTCTTATAAATGCACCTCGTCTTCCTTCCTGTTTGTGGGGCTGTGGTTTGCATGCTGCATAAGGAGGGAATTTCAGTGCTGGTTGCAGCCACTACGCAAACTTGCCTTGTAATTTTCATCCCTGGGCAGAGCACCCATGGGAGAGGTTTCAGCTACAGACTCCAGATCTTCTCCAGGTATTTCAACAGAATTATCCAGGGATATCAGCCGGGGAAAGCCTGGTCTGCAGGAAGGCTGAGGGGAGGAAACCCCTGCCACCAAGTGCAATGAATTCCCAGGCATTCCTAAATGTGCTGCCACCTCCCAAAATAGGGGAGCTTGTGCTGATGTAATTCAGCATAAATAGGAGACAGGGGTCACAGGTGAGTCTAAATCATATCTTCCGAAATCCCAACACTCAAGAGGAAATCACACAGCAGAGCAGTTCTCTGCCCTTCTGCTATCACTTCACTGCAGCTGCTGAACTAATCCACCCGCTTCAAATGAGCGATTTTCTAGACCTGTAGCCCTGGCAGTTTGTGGCCCACACTACTTACACCTGGGAAAAAAGCCCCAAAACCTTGGCAAAACACCCAAACTAGCCAAGACCTCAAAGTAAAGGAAAAATTTATATTCTCTTATAGCAGGTACGATCTAAATGTGAAATAGACACCTAGCTGGAAAGCCAGTAAACAGCAGCAGGCACAGGCTGAAATTTCAGACTGATTTCTGTTATTCCCGGCTGGAGCTCCACCAGAAAGTAGCCACAGAACCCCTGTCCTCGGAGTGAAAAAGTCTGCCTACCTGGAAAATTAGGTCATCAAAACTTCGCCCCCAAATCCCTCTGCAACGTAAGGAAAAAGGGCTCTGTGGAGTGGCCGGTGTCAGGAAGGCTCCCGCATCCCCGGCTGGAGGGTGGCTCCGAGCTCTGGGTGCTGGGATGTGCGGGATGAGTGACCGGGAGGAGCAGCGGAGGCGTCTCCAGCCCAGTCCTGCTACTCCCCGGCCGTCTGGAACTGCCCTCCGAGTTCCTCCTCCTCCAAAATCGGCAGTCTCGTTTGCAGTAGCTCCGAACATCCACGGAGAGTCACTGTGGGTCTACCGAGACCTGGCAGGGTCCCCTCCCCTCTGCTCCCACGCGGCTCGGAGTGGGCTGGGTCGAGGTTGTCCCCTCTGGAACTGAAGGCATCTTTGTTTGACTTTGCGAACTGGAAGAAGTCTCATTTTTCCATGATGAGAGGCCCCTTTTCGGGGTTGGCATTGCTGCCCCACATCTTTATTTATACCATCAAATAGTCTTTCTCTTTTTTCCTCCCTGCTGTCCTGCTCCTCTTTCCATCCTAGTAACGTGTCCCAAGTGGAACAAATGAAAACAAGAACATTTGAAAAAAGAGCAGCTTGCCCAGAGTCGTGGAATCATTGCCCTTGCAAATATGCACGTCTTCCTCAGAGCCAGCCAAGACTGAGTATTACCAGTTTCTATTAATTAATTTCTGGATTTGGGTTCATAGATTCATGGAATCGGGGAATATCCTGAGTTGGAAGGGGCTCACAAGGATCATTGAGTACAGCACCTGGCTCTACACAGAACAGCACCAAAAATCACATCATGTGCCTGAAAGCGTTGTCCAAACACTCCTTGAGCTCAAGGACTTTGTTGTTGTAGAATTTTTTTAAATTGCTTTTAAATTCACAAGGTATTTTTAGCTCTGCTAAATAAAAAATAGGGGCAAATGTCTGAACAAAAAATATGGAGAACACCAATGACTTTCAGGAACACCGCCTGTTGTTCCTTGAGCAACCACTTTGTTTTGAAGAGCAAAAGAAGGATTTTGTGAGGCTGTTGCTTTCCAGGGACCCTCCTGAAGCTCTGAATGGGTTTGTCCCTTTTCTTCTGGAGCTTCTTTAGTGGAGAGGAGGCGTCCAGCTTTTGCTGACAGTGATTTACCAGGCAGCACCTGAGATGTCTGAGCAAACCATCCACCTGCCAGTGATCCAGTGCATATGTCACATTCCAGGCCATTTGTTTTTCCTGCTTTGCTGCTGTGTCCAAGCTCTTTTATGTCCATGGCTACCTGTCAATGCTACTTCTAATCCATTCAATGCAGCTGTTTCTAGGTGAACCTGCCCCTGCAGAAACTGCTTCTCCAGCAAGAAGCCTTATCACAAACAGCTGGACAGCACATCTGTCCCTTGCAGTGCTGGTGAGTGCTTGGAGAGGAGCAGACCACAGACCCACACCTCCACATCTTCTCTTCCTCCTCCCAGACAGGCAAGTCTTGTCTTTTCTCTGCAGTTTCTTGACCAAAGGACCTACCTTTAATTTTCTATGTGTGCGTCTTGAACTTTCTCATGTCAAATGAATACCTTTTCTTGCAACTTGATATGACAAAATGCCTTGTCTCTGAGAGGATTCCTGTATTTTACAGAACAGCTCCCTGCTGTACACCTTCCCTCAATAAAAAAGGCAATCTTGGTATTTTTCACCTGCCTAGATATTCATTTGCATGACATTTGTAGGAACATTGTCATCTTCACAGCTCTGTCATAGATGGACACACCTGGCAAGTTCTTGTCTTAAGCTGGGACAGTCTGACACACAGGCAGACAAAATAGCCTCAAAACATCCTGCTGCCTTTTTTTGGGGGGGGGGGGAAGGGGGGGGGGTTGTGTGTGGGTTTTGTGGGGTTTTTGTTTGTTTGTTGGTTTAGTATTTTGTTTGTGATTTTTGTTTATTTTTGGGGGTTTTTTTTACATCTTCTTTTAGAAGTGATGTTAAAGGCCTGAGCTAGTTTTCTGCAATTGAGGGCTTTTTTCTTTAAGAACAGGCTGAGGACATAGGAAGCTCTGAAGGAAAATGGGTGTGGTGTCTTTAGCTTCTTTTCCTAATCCTCAAATAAATTTCCTATCTTTTTTCCTCCTTTTAATGGAACTGCAGATTTCATGGAAAGATGTTTTACAGAGCATGTGCATGGATATGGATTAGTTACCTTCTATGTTGGACTTGGTGACCTTGGAATTCTTTTCCAGTCTTAATGATTCTATAATTCTATCTGACCTGCAAATTATTATTGCACCTCACAGAATACACTGTACTGAACAGATACTGAGTATTCCACTATATTTAAAATGGAGAGAGAGGAAATTGAGGAAGATGAAGGGTAGAAAGAAAGACAAAAGCTTGATTATCTGCTTTCCTCTACAACTGATTCTTTGGAATTGGAAGTAAGGCACAGATGGCTACTATTTCATTTACATCCCCTTGTAGACTGAAATGTGTTTTATGGTTTGTATAGTTGTTCCTTTATAAACTGTGTATCTGCTCCCTTTTTTTTTTCCCTTCTTTTATCTGACTTGTAGCCCCGGATAACATGAGAACATCCCATTTTGAACATGTGTCTACAGGTGGTTTATGGGTTCTCTGGAAAGCAGCTACTGTAGTGCCTTTGTGTTTATCTGCAATTACAACCACCCTTCACGCCATTCTGATGTTATGCAGTGGTCTCCAAGGATCTTGTTTTCTAACTGTGAGCAGAGAACAGAAAACTAGGCCAAAATTGTTAAGTGCTTACTGAGAACAATGCATGCTGGTTTTCAACTCTTCATAAGTATGCAGCTGATATTCTCAGCAGTTTCACTGATGACAAACAGAAGGATGGATTTTTTGCTCTTTTGTAGTTGCCATTTTCTGAAATTCTTGCTTCCTATTCACAGAACCTAGCAATGCTTTGGGTTGGAAGGGACCTTAAAGCTCATCCAGTTCCAGCCACGGCCTTGGCCAGGGACACGTTCCCTTAGATAAGGTCACTCCAAGCCTTGTCCAGCCTGGCCTCCAGGGTTGTGACTTTCAAGCTCAATTCATACAATGTGTTAGTATTCCTTCACCCCAACAGGCAAATCCCTGCCCCTCTGAGGCTCAGGGCTGTAATTCTGCTCTTTGCCTTGCTGACATCTCTCACCACCTGAAGTGCCCCAGTCCCTTCAGACAGGGCTGCCTCCAGCCCTGTCATTTTTTAGCCAGTTCTTCCCTGTGTTTGTGTAGTGGGTCCAAAAGATCATCTTTCCTGGTTGGTTCATTCATCAATTCCATCAGGAACCTGCCTTCAAACAATTCCAGAAACCCCTTTGGTGCTCATGCCCATCCTGTGGCTCTAAGGATTTCTCCAAGAGCCTGAAGTACACTTCATCCACCTCCTCTTCTTCATCAGATGGTCTCCAGCAGAATCTTACTACAACACTACAACATCCCCTGTGCTGGACCATCTTGCCAAAACAGACTTGGCTGACTCCAAGGCATCTCTTGCAAATCTTGCCCAGGAGAAGATACCTATTAAAAGAACATATATATATTAAAGGAAAGAAAATAAACTTATTTTTCTGGATTAACCCAGTTCATGCATTTGAGCCCCCACTCAGCATGACATTCTCAAATTTGGTAAGACAAGGCACAAAGGAGAATCTTCGTGAAGAAAAAAAGCAAATATTCATTTTATACCATATTTTAGCAGCATTTCCTGGGATTTAGGCCATTAAAGCCAACTGCTCCAGGATGTTCAGACAGTGCTCATGAACACACCAATACAATCTGAGGCTTTGCATAATTTTTCCTATTTTAATATCCCAGGGTTAACTTTTCAGTCCCTTGTGCTCTTGCAGCTCTTATTTACTTAGCACCCAGTTTTTATATACAGCTTTGTGTGCTTGCAAGTTGTTGCTTGCTAAGACATAAGGAAGGACTGTTTGGAGTTTCTAGAATTTTATTTTAAACAACCCCAAGGTTTTCCCAACCTACAGCACTTTTGAAGCTCTGCCAGGCACAGGCCTATATTTGTAGTCTTGTGTTTTTTCTAGACTAGACTAAGCTAGAGCTCAAGAACCTTAGGAGGATGAAGATATCCCAGGGTCTCTGCACTGTGTAGATATAGTGGTGAGAAAGCCTGATTCTCTATGAGTTCTAATAATCTTCCTGAAATGGTTGTTTACACACCACTAGTGTGGAGGCCCTTGCTCCAATATTTATCTCCTGTCTGCTTAAGATTTCCCTTCTCAGAATGCGTTTGAGGACACCAGCTTGAAGAAGCAGAAGCAATGCTCCTGTGCCAAGGTGCACAATTTCTTTTGGTCTTTGGAGTAATTAAGGCCATAATCATGAACTTATAAAATATTGTTCCTTCAGTTCCCCACTCTAAGCTTGTTGTCTAGACCCAGCTTTTTCGTTGTGGCTTAGCATCTTCTGGAGCTGATCCCTTCTGGAAGAGCAAAGTCCCAGAGCATTTCTGGGTCTACTCACTATCATGGAGGGGGTGGTAGTGCCATTTCAGGCATTTCAATACCAGGGAAAGAGAGAGTGCCCAGGGTTCTCCCAGAAGTGCCAGGCAGCACCAACACAAGATCATTATGTGAACACCACAAGCAAATTATTTAGGTTTAGGTTGGGTATCAGGAAAAGGTTCTACCCTCAGAGGGTGCTGGAGCACTGCCCAGGCTCCCTAGGGAAGTGGCACCAAGGCTGCCAGAGCTCTGGGAGCATTTAGACAACACTCTCAGGGATGCACAGGGTGGGACTGTTGGGGTGTCCTAGGCAGGGCCAGGAGCTGAACTGGGTGGGCCCTTCCTGCTCAGGGGATTCTTCAACTCTATGAAAAATGGGTGGACAGAGAACAGAGAGAGTGGGGAAAGGACGAACTGAAACCCTTTCTCCCAAAATACTTCCCCTTTTACCAGTTTCCCAATCTTTTTGGGATGCTTTCCCCTCTTGCAGCACATTTTTTCCAGGCAGCCAGTCTGGATGGTTGAGTCCCAAAACTTGTTGACTCACTGAGAACAACCTTTGCATAGTGAAGCAACTGCATTCCTGTTCCCTGGCAGGGCAGGACCTTAGAGTGATGGCTGATGCCTCTGTGGCCTGGACCACATGCTGGATAATCCCAAGATATCTCTGTGGAGCTTTCAGGCCATCTGTAGTTTTGCAGCCCTGGGTAGGGAGGGAAAAGAGTTAAAACACACAGTGTGTGTCTTTGGGGCTTCATGGTGCAATACAGCAAGAGCAGAGCAGAACAACCCAGCTGCATTTGTTTTGTTTTCTTGTCACCAGAGAAACGAGAAGGAAAAATTGCAGTGGTGTTTCCATGAAATTAAGGGAAAAAAACCCCACATAGTTTATAGAGGAAACCTCATCCCCCTCCCTAAACTTTTACTGGTGATGGTTCAAAAGAAAAGTACATTTTTTAAACTTAGTCACATCCCATCCCACCCCCCCCCATGCACGGTCCTTAACGCCATGTACAGACCTAGGAAAGACATTTTATTTTTCTTCCTATCTAAACATTTGCTGGAGCCTGGAGGTGCAGACTACAGCCCCCACCACCCACCCTGCCCCACCTTTCACCATGAAATGACTACTCTGGCTAAGGTTACAACTAAAATAGAGGCTTTCTTTTCTGGATTTCAGCTAACTGCATGAATAATATTCCCTCAAGACATACTCATTATATTGAACCATAAATCTATGGGGGACACTTTTGCAATGACTAATGGGTATAAATAGAAAGGAAAGGAATTAATTATTGCCTTATCCTGGGAAAAGAGGGGGCTGAAATGGAGCAGATAGGGGGAAAAGGCTTTTTTTTCCTGAATCTGGGGGTTATATCAGTGTGGGCTGCTGTGCTGGAAGGGGACTGGCCCTGGTTTCAGTGGCTTCCCTCAGGAGGTCGGGTGGCCTGGCAAGTCCTCTTGGGGGGGCCTCCGTAATTGAGCTGATTTATTCGAAACGCTATTCGTGTCTTTAATCCCAGCTTTGTCCCTGCAACCACGATATTCTGCCCTCGGGTCTTAAACAAAAAAGTATTTCCAACATTAGCCTTTGTATGGAGCTGAATCCTTGAGGCAGATTATGTCTAATTCCCATTTCAATGGAACTTGTAAAGAGGAATTAGAAAGGAAATGTGATAAAAGAAATCTATCACTGAAACCAATGAAAGAGGTTTTGTTGGCTTTAGGGACCTGTTATTCAGGTCCTAAAAGAAAATCTGTGACTTCAAGCTTGCAACTTGCTAGTAAAGATGTTCATCAAGAGAAAGCATTAAACTGAGGTTTTTGAAAACCCAGAAATCCTCTGGGAGGCTGAGGAATGAGCTGCTGCAGTTGGTAGGGAGCTGTGTCTGGCTACTCACTTCCATTCCCCCAAACTCTCTGGAAGACCAGTGCAGTCCTGGAACAACGGATTCCATTGTTACCCTTTTCATGACTTCAGTATGGGGCCAAAGTTTTCAAGGTTAAATTTGCAATCATAATAATTTGTAAAATAACTTGAAGCCCCTGCAGCTGATTCAAGTCTTGCTAACAGTGTTTGCCACAGGCACACATACAGTGGCGCTGCAGAACTGTAGTGAGACCCCTCAAATCTGTCCACCTCAACCATCCACTCAGGAAGCAAAATCCCAACTTGTCTCCAGCCCTCCTTGGCTTGGCTATATGTGCTGAGCCCTTCAGGACTTGCTTGCCTCCACCAAGGTGGAGGCTGTGGGAAGCTGCCCCGCTCTGCAGACATCTCTGTTTGGGGAGGGTGGTGGGCAGCCTCCCAGCTGCTGTTCCTGGGGTTGCTGAACTTTTCCACTGCTCCATGGCTGCTTCTCCTCACGTATTTGATGTGGATCCAGGGAACCCTGTGCAGCCCTTCAGCTCATCTCCCAGGTCACGTACAGCAGGGTGTTGCTTAAGCTTTTGGCACAACGCTTAACACCTCCCCTTCCCTTACACACATGCTGGAATTCTTGCCCTGACACAAAATAAGGCCCTCTTCCCATTTGTGGCTCCCTTTATGCTAAAGAAATTTAGAATTCCGTAATGAATTGTCCTCCTGGCCAAATAAAACATGGCAATAAAAATTCCCCTCTACCATCACGTGAACTGGGAAGGAAAACAGTATTTGCACCAAATGTCTTAAAAGTTTGAACAGGAGTTTCAGGCATGTAAGAAATGTAATATAATTAGATACATAATCAGTGTTAAGACAAAGATTCTTATCTGAGCTGGTTTCAAAGATGTTACTACAAAGTAACAGCGAAAAACCAAAAACCAACCAAACAAAAAACAACACCAACGAAAACACCAAAGCAAAACAAAACAAAAAAGGTTCATTATTAAATAGGTATTCCCCTGAGACAAAGCAAGTACTCTGCAGAGTGAGTTAGGAGAGCTATATTCCATCCTTCCTTGGATTCCTTTCTGATGGTACCTTAAATCAAGCCAAGAGATCAGGGTCACAAGGAAGTTAAAATATTTTTGCTGGAGATGCAACATCCCCTTTTACCAGGGTAACTAAAATTCTGTGCACTTAATTAGAGCATTAATGTGAGCTCAATCTCCAACATCAAATGAAATAATTTTGATCACGCACACAATAAATAACATCTTATGTTTATACTTGTTTTACTTAAGGCTGCCAGTGGAACTGGAATCTTATCTGCAGTCCAAAGAGGCCTGAGATTTTCCAGCTTCAGTGTGTGATAAACAGAATGAAGAGCGAGGAGAGGAAAGTACAGGCATGTACTCACTGGCTTCTACATACACTTCTTTAACACACAATTTTTTTACAAACAGTCCTTCTTTTGCCTACTGTTCTTCTTTTATCTGCAGCTCTTCTTTTTACCTAGAGTTCTTCTAACTATACTTCTTCACCCTCCCTTCTGTCCCTTCTCCATCCAGGCTCTGGCAGCTTCTATCTACAAATATGAAAATGCAAAGAGACACACAGAAATGAGGAAGAAATAATGCATTACTCATTTTAAAAATAATTATGTTCTTAGGCATAGAAGTCAGAGTTTCATTTTACACTGAGATTTCCCTTGCATCACTCTAAGGAGTCCCAAAAGGGTTGGCATTACCCGCCTGAGTGCCTCTTCAGACAGCAGCAAAACTACTGTCAATGAATTAAAAATGTGCACTGCCATGAAGTAAATAATTTGCACCTCTCCTAAATCTGTGGTAGTGGTTGTGGCAGGTTCACCTGCTCACAGGAGAAGCTTCAAGATTTAACAGCTGAACTTGTGTGAGCTCAGGCCAATGTGAGTATCCCCAAGAGCAGCCCAGGTTCGGCTTTGCACACCTCACTGCCTCCAAGGCAGAGCCCGTGACCTGTCTGCTCAGCACATCTCTGTCAGACACTAAGAGAGAAAAGGTGAGTCTGTGACTGAGGTACTATCCAGTGGACCCTACCCTCGGGGAGGCATGAGGACAAGCACAGTGAGACAGGATGCTGGAGAGGGATGGGGGAAGGAAGGACTTGCAGGAGCCATTGGAAGCCCTGTGGGGAAATCAGTCTCTCACATCCCTTCTGGGGAATCCAGATAATTGAAGGCTGTAGGAGTGCTTGATAGAAAACCCCAGACTGGGGTGATTAGGCTCTCCAGGCCTCTCATCAAGAACACATGGATCCCATTGAGAGACCACAGTGGACAGACATCTCCTTGGACGAGGACCAAGGGCTGGCAGCAGGACACAGCAGCTGGGTTTGGCAAAGCCTCTGTCCTGATTTGCCTCTGGGAGCAAACAGCAAACTTGCCTTCAGTCCAGGGTTTTGATCTTGAAATCTTTGGGAAGAGGTGTGGGAGCACAGGAGGTGCTAAGTCTATCTTTGTCCCTCAGCAGCTTTGGGAGTAGATGCTGTGGCCACCAAGGAAATCCATGGCTGGAGCACACCAGAAGTTCCAGCAAATTATCACAGCCTGGGTTGGCTGTCTTGGAGCTGCTGACACTCATGAGCAGTCCCAGCTACAGTTTCAACAGCACTGTGTGGCTTAAGGGTCCTTTGCCAGAAATGGGAGCTGCTTTCGTGCAGCCCAAAGTCCACTCTCTATTTCAGGAGAATATGTATTTAAGAGCTGCCATTCAGGTATGTGTTTGTTTCATCCCTACATGACAAAGTCATTTATCATCATCACACCCTTAACAGATACAGGCCACACGTACTACCTTTCCTTGTGGACAGTTTGAGTGGGATTCAAACTCCCTCACCCTACATGGTATCACCCTTACCCTTCAAAACACCAAAAATTAGGAAGGCGTTACTAGTTTAAATACACATGGGAGACAATCTCCACTCTGTGCCCCTGTGGAGGTCCTATAATAACCTCCATCCTTTCCCCATGCAGAACAGACATCCCAAAACACATCCACCACCTGAATGTTCACCTATTGCAGTCTCCATGCCCTGTCACTCCATGGGGCTGTCCCTTAGAAGGGCAGAATTGACCTACTGCTCCACATATCCCTCCACTTGTTCCTCCAAAAGATTTTTTGCCCTGCACAGGACACTCTGGGTCCTAGCAGCTTGTTTTCACAAGCCATCGGTTGCATCCCACCCACTCCTATGTCCCAGCTCCATTGTAGCTCCCCATTTCCCGGTGCTAAGTGTTGGGGTTCCCCTCTGGATGGTGGTGTGGTCACTCTTCTCTCCCTGGGGGCAGTTTCAGTGCTGCCTCCCAACCTCACTAGTACCGCATCAGCAGCTCCTTGGACCCCCTAAATCTCCAGTTGGACTTTCCATCCCTGTCAGATGAAGGTCCTAGATCCAGGCCACCAAGGAAAGCACTTGGCACAGGACCCATGCCAGAGCAGCTTCTGATCTGCAGGGAGTGCTCTGGGGTCTCCCTCCTTTCTGAGATTCTCTCCTGTTCTTCTCCCTATTTGGGTGGAGAAAGGACTGGGTCAGACTCAAGATCTTGGGAAAGGGATAACTTGGTGACTAGGGATAAGAATGAGGGATTCTACACTGTGAAGGGATGGTTTAAAGTAGCTCTGATCTTCTTTTATTGAATCCTTGTCATAACAAGAGCTGTATACAGGACTTCCCTCAGCAGGTTCCAACAATAATACTGCGTTTGTTCTTCCCACGGTGACTCCTGTGTTGGGGAGGTTTTTTCATGGACAGGACTGCTGGGGCATTTCTTGAGCTTTTATTGTAGCATCAGCCTCATTACATGGTTGAGACAATAGATAGATGGCAAAAGGTCGCGTACAGCCAGCAGCAGCCAAAGATTTCTTTGTTACAGGACATTTCAAAAACATTCTAGCCAATAAAGTATTGCTAAAGCTTACGGACAGTTGTTCTAGCCAATTACTAAAAGTATACATACACCTGTTTCACAAAATGCTTGCTTGTATGCTTTCTATTAACAATACACAATGCACCATTATTAAGCTTAAAACCTCCCACTATTTTGCTAAGCATATTTTCCTGCAGTCTTAAGGTCTATCTTGACAAAGCCTAAAACTGAAGCTGCTGTTTCATGTCCTTGCTTGCTATACTACTGTAGCTTTTTCTACCTTCAGACCTTGTAGCCGCAGCTAGTTCTAATTTTTTCTGCTCTTTCTGTTTCTGTGGCCTGCATTTCCAGCTTTCTGAAAATCATCTTACCGTTACTATTTCCCACATTTCTCCCTCTCGGTACGGCCAAAAAGAAACTCTCTTAATTTTGTCGCTTATTAACTACCTTGCGTTGCATAGCTCTACTGTAATTTCTTTCTGCTTGTTTGAATCACCTCTCTTGCTTGTTTTAAGCTTTGCTTTTTTTCACCACAGCAATTTTAATGCTGTAAAATATCTGATATCTGGTCTGTTCAAAGGATATAAGTCAAATCCGGTAGTAGTTACTATTTACTGTTCTAATAAGTCTCACTCATTCCAAGGTCTTGATTCAAAGTCTTCATCTATGTCTATACTTGCATCCACTATCTCTGCAAGATCTTGAGAACTTTCTGTGATTCCATTTCCAACATCTCTCTCTTGTATGATAAAAACTTCTTTGATAGTTTTGTCCATCATTTGTCACACACGCCGAAGTATACAAGGTACTACTACTAGTATCACTACTAAAACAACCAACACATATAAAACTATTTTACAAAATCCCCTCAACCAAGGTGTAAAGCTCCATCCTTTGAACAAATCATCTAACCATGATCCACCATCTTCTTTGATTTGAGCTGTTAAATCTTTCAGCTTTTGTATACTTTTGTGGATGGATTCAGAATGGTCAGACAAATTCATGCAACACAATCCTTCAAAGTCCTCACAACTATGTCCATGTGCCAGTAAAAGAAAATCAATTGCTGCCCTGTTTTGAAGGGTAGCATGCTGATGTCTGTCAGCATATCATTAATTGCAATGGATATGGCATTGGTTTCGTTACTTAGCCAATATCTAACTCGATCTAACTGTTTCAATGCCATGGCAGAAGCAAGTTGGGGTAGAAGTAAACCTGCTGAAACTCTTCTCGCAGCTTTCCAGGGCCTAAAATCACTGTTACAATTTTCTTCATATTGATGGGCAAAAGTTTTTCCTCTATGTTTTTTCTTAATGACTGTCTTAGCACTAGGTGCTAGCACAGTGAGTTGTCCAATCCTGCATGGACCACCTTCAAGGCGTGATGGAATGCCCTGCCAAGCTCTATCTCCACAAATGAACCAATATCCTTTTGGTAATTGTCATGGATATTGGTGAACCTTGGAAAGTCCACTCCAGCTATCTGAGTAATTACACCAAACACTTGAGTTTCTGTAAGCAGGGTAATTGGGAGTGACATTGTATTTTGGACGATCATTCTCTCACCAATTGCTATCTGAAAACGTAAGACATTAAGTCCATTGTTAAGGAATCAAGAATCTCCAGTTCTTGGGGCTCAGAAGGTGCTTTAGGAAGTTCTTTGCTCCAAATGCCTCAATCAGCCACAGGATTGCTCCTGTTGGCAACCTCACCTGATTTACTATTAAGTTGCTTTTTGGTCAAGGGATCATAATATATAGGTATTGGACAATCTTTTACTGGCACACTGACTAGACAGGTTGAAAAAGGCTTTTCTGGGTTCGAATTGGACAGACATATGGTGTCTGAGCCTGCCACCTTGGCTAAGATCACCCAAACATTTGCTTTTGGCTGTTGCACAGGCAAATCTGCACTGCAAGAAGCAAGCAAAGTTAGCCACCGCTCAATTTTGCTCCATATCTTTTGTGAGCTATTTTTTGACAAAAGACTTCCCCATATATTTCAACTCACAAATTCTGTTTTTGTTCCTTCGCAAAGTCTTCTGGGGACTAAATGACTGTGTTAAAAATGGGGTAATTTCACCTTTAAAAATCCAATGAGAGAATTCACTTTCTCTGATTCTATAACATAACACAATGGAAACCACACTTGTGCCAAAAGTGCTTTACGAAACCAACTATTCACACTTTTATCATTGACATAAAATCAAGGTTTGCAGGTTCCACAGGTACATCAGGCGTGACCTGTAGTCTCTCTGTTCAGCTCACATCTCTGTATTGTTTCTCTGCTTTCGGACTCATCAGCGCGTTCTCGTGTCTGATATGGTTTGATGTTCTTCACTGGAACCCACTTAGGTCCTGCACCTGTAGAGACACAACCATACCTTTTGCCCCAAGTCAGTAGTTGGAAAGGACCTTCAATTCATCCTGTCTCAGTGTTTCTAATCAAAACAGGGGGGTTTTCTTTCAGTTTTGCCTGTGTGTTATTTGAAAAATGCCTAAAAATTGGTGAATCGGGTTCTGTAAAAGAGCTGTTGCAAACATATAAAGTTAAAAACATATTTAAAAAGTTAACAAAAAAGTTAAAAACATATAAAGCTTTGCTCAGTCTCATCTGTGGTGTCACCTCTACTCCTCTCTTCTGTTAGTTTAGAATGTGTTTTATCATGTGATGTGTCTTTTCAATAATTGTTTGATTTGTGGGGGAGTGAGGAATACCAAAGGTGTGATGAGTACTCCAATCTATTAAAAATGTGGTCACTTTTTGGGATATATGTGGGGTTATTGTCTGTTTTTACTTCTTGGGGCATATCCAGTGAAGCAAATGTTTGTAAAAAATGTTGAGAGATATGATTACTCATTTCTCTTGTGTGGACAGAAGCAAAGACTGTACCTGAGAATGTGTCCACTGACATATGGATGTTTTTAATTCCTAAAGGAAGGGTACTTAGTGATGTCTGTTTGTTATGATTGTAGGTTTTGTAAACTCTGTGGATTGACCGCTCCTGTAGAAGCAGGAGGTTGTACAAGTGGACAGTTAGGGTAAGTGCTAATGATAGTTTTAGTTTGATTTTTGGAAATGTGAAATGTCTGTACAAGTGCTTGTGCGTTTGGGTGAAAAAATATATAACTCAGTTTTGTTTGTTTAAAAATGTATGGTAAAGTGTTTGAAACAAGTATTTGTTTCAAATATATATATAAGTGTTTGTTCTTGTAGTTCCTTCTGCTATAAGTCCTGGAAGCGAGGAATGAGCCTTAATGTGAGAAACAATATATTGATGAGTTTGGTGTTGTAAAAGTGTATAAAGACATGAAAACCAATGATATAGGGTATTATTACTAATTTCCTTTAAAACTGATCCTTCTATTCTTTTAACTATATTAGTAACATAAGCAGAATCTGTAATCAAATTAAAAGGTAGTGGAAAGAGTTGAAAAGTCCTAACCACAGTAGCTAACTCGCCAATCTGATGAGAGCCTTCTATTGTTTGAATGTCTGATTCCCATGTTTTAATTGTTTGATTTAACCATATTATTACTGATTTATGCGTCTTCCCTGACCCATTAGTGAAGAGAGTTATAGCACGCAAAGGTTCTTCACTCAGCATGGGTTTTTCTCTAAAACTCAATTTTACTTGTATCAATTTGTGGACTGGATAATGAATAGAACAAACACCTGAAACATGTAACAATGTATTTTGTAAATCATCTGAATTTTGTAATGCCCAACCAAAATAGTCTTTTTTCAGGGGTAAATAGATTACTGTAAAGTCTTGACCTGTTAATGTTAGCAGTCTTGTTCTGGTTTTAATTACGTTTTGTGTTGTTATCTCCATAGTTGTAAAAATTGTCTTTGGGGACTTGTAAGAAAGAAAAACTTATTCCATTATTAACTAAGGATCTCTTTTAGAAGGGTCCCATTAAAAAATGAGACCATAAAGTTGTAATTTTTTTTTCCTAAAACTGCAAGGAAGAAAAGTTTTTCTGGAGCAACCACAATGAGCTTGTCTCCTTTGGAAAGCTTATCCTTCCCCTCCCTGGCTATTGTTTCATGTCCTTGCTTACTACAATATTGTAGCTTTTTCTACCTTCACACTTTGCAGCTGCAGCTAGTTCTAATTTTTTCTGCTCTTTCTGTTTCTAAGGCCTACATTTCCAGCTTTCTGAAAATCATCTTACTGTTACTATTTCCCACAACTCCCTGTTCAGAAGAGCTGAATGCTTTGATTGTGGAGGAATCAGCTCTGGCAGAGATTAGGCCTTTTTGGCTGCAAAATTTGATGCTCTGTTGGCAGAAGATTTCTCCAGAATTCCCGTGTTTCTGCAGAATATTGCGAACCCAGCCAAAGGTTTAACAGGAAACATTTCAGACATGGTGAGGTTAACCATAACGTGAGGAGGCTGTCAGGTCAGTTCTCCCATCTTAGCACTCTTTCTGTTAAGAAAGAAGGGCTGGGAGGGGAGTCCGTCCCCCCCCCCCCCCCCCCACCTGCAGCTACCTCTTTCACACGCTAAATTTCCACAAAAATACATGGAGCAGGAGGAAAAATTACAGGATTTTCAGCGCCTTGCTGGAATTTGGCCTAAATGAAAAATAAGTTATTTTTCCAATTTGGTGCCCTGGGTGAGGAAAATTATTTGGTTTTTTTTCCTCAGTTGTTGTGAGGCATCCATGTTCTCCATGTGGGCAGGACATGGGGAATTGGCACCAAGACAAGTTACAAGATGGGGTGCAGCATCCCAGTACCGTTCCCCCAGAGGCTTCAGCTCTAGACATGGCAATAAGGTTGCAGCAGGGACATCCCTTTCCCAGCTTCTGTCATGACTCTGCGTCATCTGTCCGAAAGCTCTTCATAAGCCAGGAATGCTTTTTTCCATCGGTTTGCCGGAGCAAAGTGCAGCATAAACCTGCACATCTGTAATGCCTGGAGGGAACCTGGATCCCACATGTTGAGTCCCTGTGACCACATCCTTCCTTCCCAGAAGCCAGCAAGGAGCACTCAGGAGCTATTCAGGATGCACGCAGCCCCGAGGGTCTCCAGCATCTGCTCTCACGGCCACCCCTTCTCCTGGGCCCCTGGCAGGAACAGGCACGACACCCAGATGCTCACAGGGACAATCAGATCACGTGGCTGCAGCTTGCTCCTTCCCAGCTTATCTGAGCCCTGGGCAAGGAAAATATTGAAAACCACAATGACATTTCTGTTCTTGCCACCAGACAGGCACAGCACCCACTTCTGGGCAAAATGGTCCCTTAAGCAATCCCTGGAGCATCCTAGGTGGCGTTTCTGTGAGAGAGGCTTCAAATTTAAGGTATGAATATACACAGCTGGTTTCTCCTGATGTAAACCCACGGCTTCTCCCTTTTGGAGGCTTTCCAACTGTGTAGCCTTTGGAGGCAAAGGGAAGTAAAAAATCCCAGCCATAAATGGAAACGTTTGTAAGGGACAGGGTCAGACCAGCTGCCAGTTACTGCAGGATGACTAAGCAGTAAAGTCAGAACAAGATCCTGCACTTTCTGTAAGTGCTGCTCTTTCACACCGACAAAAACCATGTAGATGCTCCCTTCCACTCCTCCACTATTCCCAGATAGAGCTTGGTGACCAGAAACACAAAGACACTGAAAAATAGTAAGCAAGGGGGCAACTAGCTTCTGAAGCCTCGCTTTTAGTGCTCTGAAGCAGGGGTGGTCCCAAATCCAACAAGATTACCTTGAGATAAGAAGTCAGGAACTATTTCTAAGTTTACAAAGTTTAACCCACACTTTCCACATCCTTTCTGAGTCAAGGTGATGCACTCAAGAAGGGAGAAAATCCCTCTATACTTTTCCTTTGCCTTGTGTAGTGCTTTGGGACTGTAGAGTGAAACCCTGTAACCCTCTGAAACCCTGACTAAGCCAGGACTCTGCAGGGAGGACTTTCTGTTGCCTCTGGTGACAATGGGGACCAGCAGGGTCACAGCTAAATAGTTGAGGCTGGCAGGCACCATTCAGTCCAAAGCCCTGGCTTGAGCAGGGTCAGTCAGAGCAGGATGTCCAGAACAGTGTCCAGGGTTTTGAGCGTCTCCACAGATGGAGAGCATGCAGCATCTCTGGGCAACCAGGTCCAGTGTCTGACCACCCTTACTCTAAAAAAACCCTGTGTTTACTTGTGTTCAGGTTGAATTTCCTGTGTTTCAGTTTGTGCCTGTTTCCTCTGGTCCTGTTAAAATCACTTGATTATTAAATTTCTCTTAAGGTATCAGTAAAAGGTATTAGCCTCTGATTCATTGAATGATTAACATTTAAGACTACATTTCAAACATTTTAATAGAACTCAAGGGTCTTTTTGGAGGGTTTTGAGGCAAATTTCCTGGGAAAAAATGTGCACTGCCATAAATCTATTTTTACTGATGCAGCACATGTGTCCTATCTAGTGTTGAACAAGCAGTCATTAACTTTAATGCAACAAAACCTGTGTTTGGGGGTCAGCTGAGCACTTCAGTTTCAATTTCACAACTGCACAGTGAACTGCACGTGTTTCTAATCTGGCTATTAAAGTCATGGGACTGAAAAAACAAGTGGAGACAAAATCATCACAGGCTTGATTCAACTATGCATGCTTGTGAAAAATAGCATAAAAATCATAGAATCAGAGAATCTCAGAATGGTTTGTGTTGGGAGGGACTTCAAAACCCATCTCATTCCCACCCCCTGCCATGGGCAGGGAGAACTTCCACTATCCCAGGTTGCTCCAAGACCCATCCAGTCTGGCCCTGAACACTTCCAGGGATCCAGGGGCAGCCACAGCTTCCCAGGGCACCCTGTGCCAGGGCCTCTCCACCCTCTGAGTAAAGAACTTCTTCCTAATATTTTTTCCTAATACATAACACTCTGCAAGAGTTGAAGGGTAGTGTGAACTCTTGGGATCCTAAGGAACCATTCACTTCAGAAAGAGCCACCAGGGCCTCCTTTACAACTGGTGACTTGCATGGACCAGTTTGTCACCCTCTGACCTGTCTGATACAGCTGTGGACAATTTTACTCTCGACATGTTTACTTCTTGGTCCTGCTTTTACAGAATCTGTTGCATACAGGAATCAAAGGAGATAGGTTCTGTTCCCATGTCTCCTACAGTCTTGGTCTCAGGCAAGATGCTAATTTCTTTGGTTTGCAGCACCCCACCAACAAAATATCTCCCAAAACATTTTTCCAGCTCTTGTCTTTACCTAATAATCCACCACACATCACAAAAAGTATTACTCAAATATCTTTGTCAACTACCTTGTTTAAAGTATGTGAGACAGGTCCTGGGATGTGGCAATGGCTGGATTATGCCATGGCTGACTCATCATTCAGTCATGGAGCATCTACCATCAGAGTGGTTTTTGGCCATGTCTTGCCACATCAATAAGGGCCTTCCCAGGCCCTGCAAAAAAAAACATACAATGTGAAACCAAGGAACACTGAACTCACAGGAAATCCCAAATCTCCTTGTGACGATGAGGAGTGGAACCACTCAATTTGTATTTGATAGAATCACAGAGTTACAGAACCACAGAATATCCTGAATGGAAGGGATCCACAAGGATCATCGAGTTCAACCCCTAGCCCTGCACAGACACCCGAACAATCCCACCATGTGCCTGAGAGCATTGTCCGAACACTTCTTGGGGTCTGTCAGCCTTGGGGCTGTGATCATTCCCAAGGGAGCCTGGTCTGTGCCCCAGCACTCTCTGTGAGAAGAATCTTTTCCTGATCTCCAACCTCAACCTCTGCAGACACAGCTCTAGCTGTTCCCTCAGTCCTGTCACTGATCACAGAGATGGGTGCTGCTCCTCCACTGCCTCTCATGAGGAAGCTGCAGATCCCAGCAAGGTGTCCCCTCAGTCTCCTCTTCTCCAGCTGAACAAACCAAGTAACCTCAGGTTCTCCTCAGTCAGCTTCCCCTTCCCCACGTTGCAGTCCTTTCTTTGAACATTCCCCAGCAGCCATGAGGCCCAGGGCTGCTGCAGAGGGAAACCTGTGCAAGGCCAGCCTGTTCCTGCCTAGCAGTAAATGGTATTTCCAGCAGCACCCTGTGGTGCCTCAAGGCACATCCCAGGCTGCTGTGAGGACAGCTGGTTTCAGGCACAGTAATCTGCCACATATTCTCATTTCCCCTGCATGCCAGACCCCTTTTGACACACTTTTCAAAAGAGCCGTGGAGCTCCAGATGGGGATCCTCCAGCCGCCCTCGGCTGTGTCCTGTTCAGTACATGCCCAATGCTTCTGGCTCTTGGAGCCAGGAAAAACTGCCTCATGCAGCTCATGGCCCAGGATTTATCTGGGACAGGCTTGCTTCAGTAAAGCAGCGTGCTGGGTTTACAAGCTGCCTTGAAAAATCTCAGGGACTTCAAGCCCCATGGAAAATACCATGTGTAACTGTGTTCAGCTCTCATGTTAACCAATACATAAGGCTGTGTGCAGTGACAATTTTACTACTGGTGGTGCTATCAGAAATCCAGAGAAGTAGTCCAGGTAGAACTTCCCATTTATGCAGAAGTAAGCATGACTCAGATGAAAGAGCAAACATATTGTGGCTCCTGAGGGTTTGAATTCTCTGGGGGCAAGAGAGAGATTTGCAGGGATTTCAGAAGTTATAGACAAGCACTTCCATGTTTATGAAGGTTCGAACTGCTTTCTAAAGCCAAGCCAGGAATTAAACAACAACCAGGCTTTGACACATATGCCTTCCCCCAAGCTCTGGGTGCACTGAAAACTGTGGGGACCTAGGTTATTCCTGCTGATTCCTGCCCAGCTTGCTTTCTTTTAAGCCACGAAAAATGCTAGTTGAGGGGAATGGGATTTGGTTGTGAGGTCAGAAGAAAAGAAAGAGAGAAAAACAGAAGGGGGCAACCTTAGAATCACATGTAACAACACTAGGCCTGTGCTGTGAGAAGCCTGCTTCCAAAATGGTGTCCTCAGGCCCACACTGTCTGCGGCCTGTGCTGCCCCTGCCTCAGGCCAGGCCCAGGGTGGCAGCAGCAGCCGAGGTGAAGGGAGCTTCTATAGAAGGCAAATATGTTTTAATATGCAGGACATATCTTGAAACCTTGGCTTACCTCTGTGGCGAAAACTTTGGCTGCCAGGGCTGGCCTTGAGATGCCTAGATTGCAGCATGAGTCATGCAGGTGGACTGGTTTGGTTCGGTCTGACTGCAGGAGAGGCATTTCTGACATGGCAGAATTCCCCTTCTGGTGTGCACCACCATCTGAGGTTTAATGTGCTAGTAGGAGTTAATCCCCCACTCCTAACACAAGAAAAGCTTGTTCCTGGAAAGCAGGAAGGATGTCAAAGAACACCACCCCTCATGCAAAGGGCAAGGAGAGATTAGCAATGAAACTACCAACTTCTAATGATTTTTGGTGTGGCAGACAGCAGGGAGTATCCTCAATGAAAGAAAAAAAATGAAGCATATGCAGGGATGATCCTGAGAAAGGTCCAGATCCAAGTCTTGGTTTGGAAGGGACCTTAAAGCTCATCTTGTTCCAACCCCCTGTGACATAAGCAGGGACACCTTCCACTAGACCAGGTTGCTCCGAGCCCCATCCAGCCTCTTTCAGGAAGGGCACATCTGAGGGATGTGGGCACCATGAGGTCTGGCAGGCTGTCTCTCCTCCTCAGTTTCATTCTGTGGAAGGATCCTATTTATTTCCTCTTGTCAAGCCTCCCCCAGGCTCGCCTCTGTGACTGGGAGCTCTCTAAGGCTCATATTTTCTAGGATAATGGATCAGATTTCAGCTTCAAAAATTATTTGCTGCTGGCTGGCAGAATCTTGAGGAAAATTCCAGCTGTGTTCTATCAATCCACATATAAAACAGAGGTTGCCTTCCTCAAAGGTTGTTTCAAAGCTGCCTGTGCACAGACAATTTGTGACTTAATCCCTTCCCAGTCTCTAGGACAACTGTGCAAAACAAATTGTCTCGAGGTTCTTCTTGCCAGAAGTCTAGTTTGCATTTTCAATCCGCTCTATGGAATGGCTTTGCCATGTCCCAACACCAACTTTATGATGGGTAGAGGTCTCAATATCAAGGAACAAGCCTTTGGACCTCTTGCCATAGCCTGACCTTGTTGTGCTTCTGCAGGCTTCTGACACCTAAAACAAGAACTGAGTGTCAGGTCATGAGAGAGAAAAAACCACAAGTAAGGGACCTCAGGTCCCTTCACAAGGGAAGGAGGGACATGACCTCTGTGTGGGGTAAAACATACCATAAGGATAGAAAATGGGCTTAATGACCTCCTCATGCCTTATTCTTGGTGACTAAAGAAACCTGTGTTTGATGAGGCAGCACCTTTTATGTGGCCAATGGATTATGGAAAAAAAAAGGTCTTAGAGGATGAAGTTTGTGGCTGTACTAAGACTGCTACAACTTTGTGCAGTCAAGTCAGATGATGTTGTAACAATAAATGGCCCTCAAAGTTTCTTGCATGGCTTTTCCCCTATAGGAAATTCATCTCCTGAAACAGTTTATCTCCCAAGACCTTTAGAGGCATCCAGAACAAAGAAGAAGAGTTATTTACACTCCATCCCTGGAAGTGTTGGACAGGGTTTGGAGCAACCTGGTCTAGTAGGAGGCATCCTTGCCCACAGGAGGGGTTTGGAACAAAATAATTTCCAGGGTCCCTTCCAACCCAAACTGTTCTATGATTCTATGATTTTATAAAGTGCCATAACCAAAAGTGAAGAAAAAAGAAAAAAAAGTTCTCCAGATGTACATGGTAAAGGGTAGGAAGGGTCTGCTTTGCCTCTACCTTATGCTGTTTCTTTCAATTTTCCCTTTTTAGAATATTACCATCAAGAAGAGGCACCCCGGCTGCATTCTTGTCTGGTTCAGCAGCTTGGATGTTAAATGCCAACAAGGTGAGAAGTGATGTCAAAGGTGAGAAGTGTTTCCTGCTGGTGTCTGCAGAGATGGATGGGACCAGGAGCACTGCTCTGCTGAGGCCATGAGCAGGTGGAAGGGCTGAGCGATACTTCGGGGGGAATAACTCATTCCAAGCATTCCCAGCCCTCAGCCGTGTCACTGCCACAGTGTGCTCCTGGGAGCACCTCTGTAGTTTCCATGTGTGACAGAGATGCCCACACCTGTAAGAAACTAAAAGAAACAATAAAAATAAGGAAACAGAAATTAAACAGTGCCCCTTATTGTGTTCAAAAGTACATCTCACCTTTCTGGTGAGGCCCACCTGGCTGTAGTCCCCCTCCTGCCATACATCCTCCAGAATATCTGCTAATGCAATATGCATTTTCTGTGGAAAAGCATAGGAAACAGACACTGTGGATCCAGCCTGAACTCCCTATAAACAATGAGGAGAAATTTTGAGGGGCAAGACCCTGGTAGAACATCTATGTTTGCCTGTGGGCATACCTAGGGACAACCAGGGAAGGCACTGTTAAGTGTAGTTATAAAAAAATAATTGTGTGTCAAATTAAAGTCTTCTCAGCCTAGCCAGACCATAACAACTTATTTAGTCCCATTATTACATCGGTCTCTGAAATCACCTAATTATGGATGGGAATTAGCAAAAACTAAAATTGTTGCTTGCAAGTCTCCCAAAGCTGCACCATGCTTTGGTGATAGTCTTTCATCCCTTGCAACATTATGGGAGGCCTTCAACTTCCTAAATCCTTTACCTGAAGAGGGAGGATGATGATGATGGCAGTGTGTGCTGGGGGCAGGGAGGGAATGGTCTTCCTCCACAGCCTTGAGTTTGCTGAGAATGAATTCTGTGTGTCAACCCCATATTTCCCTATTTCTTAATAGGTTACAGTCTTTACTATTTGTCCACAATTCTTCCTTATAAAATGTAACTTATTTTAAGGGGAAAAACCATGCAATTGGACTAAATAATGCATACCTTAAACCAAAGCATGCTTGGGAATATGAGCTAAAGCAAGCCCCAAACCACAGAGGAGCAGGAGGCATTTGAACACTTAGTTATTTGGCTGTCACAGCTAGGAGAGGCAAGGCAACAGATCTCTGTTCTTTGGGAAAGTCGTGGGCACAGGAAAGGCTCTTAAATATACAGTTCAAAATCATCCCAGAGCAGCCCGGTATGTGTTTTAGGAGTCCTACCACACTGGTAAAGCGGTCTCAGCAATCCAGTCCTTCCCCGGCCATCACCTTCCCATGAAGGGCTGTGAATCAGCATTGCCTCAAATGAGGAGCATTTAGTCAAAGGAAAACAGAGAAATGTGGCCCAAATTCTGTTGTTGTTACATAAACCCCCTCGCTGAACATCTGGAGAACATCTGAAGTTTAATAAAGCAGGCCTGCAGACAGAGGCATTTTGACCTTCCCTTTAATGGAAGCACAGAAATTGAGACTGAAAAGAGGGGAGTGAATACCACCAGAAATGGAAAACAAATTAAGTCCAGCATATTGGGGCCAGCTTTGTCCCCGACACCTGACAGGGCTTCCACAGTCGTACCTGAGCAGTGCACAACAGTGGGGAGAGAGAAGGCAACACTCCTAAACACAAGGTGCTGGGCACTTGTGAAAAATTCCTGCTGGTCCCTGTCTCCTGGGAAAGCCAACTTGCCACCTGGTTCTGGTTAAAGTTGTGATTTTTGAGGGCAAATCGGAATTTAAAAGGAACGTTTAGATTTTTCTCTGAATGACATGGTGAAATGATGGGGAAAACTGACAAACACTCAAGAACTGAGGCTCAGAATCTGTCCTTTTTCGCTGGTTTGGGATTTTCTTTTCCTTTCTGCAGTGGGAAAATGCTAGGGCAGGGTTAGGAGTGGAGGGGGAAAATGAACAGAAACAGGAAAGATCCCTCCTGCCACCAACCTTTTTTAGCAAAAAGCTGTAAACCAGCCCAAAGACAGGGAGATCTTTCCCCAGGTGCCTTTTGCATCCCTGCATTGGATATGGCCCAGGTGGGATGTGAGCAGGAGCATACAGCATGGGGTGGGCAGAAGCCCCATTTTCCCACCCCTTTCTGCTGGCAGCAGCCCATCCTGCGGGCTGGGCATCCCTAGCCACAAATGTGTAGCCCAAGGGCTTGTCCCTATCCTGTTCCTCCTTGCCTGACTCATGCCAAGGACTGTGGCAAGCCATTAATAGGTACTTCTTGACCTATAACAAAACCTGCCTTTCTTAGTGCAAATGTGAAGGCATTTTTCCCTGACTTTCCATGGAAAGGAGAGCAGGAGATCTGACACTAACAGCTGCCACCCACAGAGCCACCCCAGAGCTGCTCCTCAGACTTTCCAGCTGTGAGTGAGGTGTCCCTAGCACGCTAGGGAGCCCAACAAGCATCTCCACAGAGATGGAGGCAGCATGACTAAGAGGAGGATATGAGACGATGTCCTGTTGAATGTCCCCACTGCCTGGGGAACTAGTCACTTCGCAAGAATCCACAGTGAAAAGCTGTGACAAGGCCTGGAACACTGAGGTGTGGAGTCCCCAAGGACCTTTTAGAGATCTCTTAGGATGTAAAATCAAGATCTGGGAGGGAGGAAGTCAAGTCAGACAGACGCCCAAAGAGACTGTGGAAAACAATTTATTAGACAAATTTCCAAAGTGGACAATTTTAGTAAAACACAGGCATAAAATAAAACTAACTGGTACAGTGGGGTTTTGGATACAAAGTAAAGAGTTTGGGATCCCGATACCTGGCAGTCGCTGTTGGTTTCTCTGAAGTGCATGAATTCATAGCAAGAGCACCAGTGGAAGCGCTGAAACAAAATCTCACCCAGCCAAACCACATTTTCAGTGTGGTCCCGGAAACAACTGTGTAAACACCAAGGGCCCACATCACCCACATAAGTGATAGCACCTTTATCAATATATCTTAGCGTGTGAGTCAAGACCCTGGGAGATGATGGCAGCCTTTTACTTGACTTCTCTGGGCTGAGGATGAGACCTTAATTCAATATATAGTGCAGTTAGTGGGTTTCCCTAGGGCCCAGGTGCCTAACTCCTAGGTGGCCCTATAGAAACAGTACTCCAAGAGAGCTTCCTGGGAATAAGTCATTTTGGCTCTTAAAAAAAAAAAAAAAAATCCCACTAACTGGGCTCAGAGAGATTTTCCAGAATGGAGCTTGAACCATAAAACCAGTTATCAGGTTATTTATGAGGTTCCTGGTTTCACTGTAGAACCATGAGATCGGTAAGTGAATGAGTGCAGTTATGTTGCTTCTTTTAAGGGTTTCCTCCCTCCTCAAAGGCTGCTGCCCATCTTTCCTTTGGTTGGTGTGCAGCCTCCCTGCCCTGAATGGGAGCATCAGTTCTGAGGGATACTCCACCACCGAGCTCTACTCCAGCCCTGGGAAGTGAGTGTCCCATCCCCTGGCTCTGGAGGCCAGAGATGCTTGCACACAGCTTGGGTAGTGCAGTCCAGCCCTCCCTCCTCCCCAGGCATGGGAGATACAAACCAAACTTGCCAACTGTGACAATGATCCCCTCTCAAAACTTGCTGAAGTGTGAATATTTCACTCAAAACACAGCATTAGGTTAGGATCATGATGAGCTGGGCAAGTGCTCAACTGATGTGTGAAAGAAAGAAGGAAATAAAAAAAAAAAAAAGGTAGTATAATCAGCCTTAAGAGACCAGGCTAGATCTTAGTGGTACAAAAGCTCTCATCCTGATTCTTGGCAAAAACACAGTGGGATGAGGTTGGTATTTGTGTTCTGATTGCTTATTGCTAGGTGTGCTTGTGTTTTCCTGCTGTGAGGAGGGAGGGCAGTCATGAGCAGCAAGGGAATTAGAGGCTAACAGAGTAGAGACACAGATGATGAAGCAGAGAGAGAAGGGAAGGGACTATGTACAGCCAGGCTGTGGCACTACGGTTATCTGCATAGATGTAAATTCCTCAGGTTGGTCAAGAATACCATTAAATTTTTTTTTTGCTTTGTTGGTTTTCCTTTTTAGGTGAGACAGAAGCAGCTATGGCCTTGGCAGAAACCCACCCAGATTCTCAGTCAACAGCTATCTTCCTGGACACAGTTTGGTAGAAGACACCACGCAGCAGAGAGGTGTAATCAGGCACACGGAAAAGGTGCCGCTCCCCATAAGCCACATCGTAATCTGCGCTCTTCCCCGTGACCAGGACACGGATGTTGGGCTCGTTAGCTTGGCTTCCCACTGCCAGCACGTAGATCTCAATGTCAGCCTTCTGTGCATCCTGCACAGCCCTCTCAATGGCCCTGGCAGTGATCCCTTGGGAGTGTCCGTCAGAAAACACCAGCACCCTCTTCTTGGCCGCAGTGCGGGCAGAGCGCCGGTACAGCTCTGTGACGAACTGCAGAGCGGAGTTCACGTCTGTGGCATCATTCATGAACTCCATGTTGTCAATGGCCTTGGCAATGACCGTGTAGTTGTACTGGAACTGAGCTTCCACTTTCTGCTGGTTCCGGCCACTGTACTGCACCACCGAGATGCGCACAGAGTCGTCAGTGGGCTTGCTGGCCTCCAGGAACCGCCCCGCCAGCCGTTTCACAAACTTCTTGGTGGTCTCAAAGTTCTTGATCCCCACACTGGTGGAGCTGTCCACCAGCAGTGTGATGTCTGCCGGTCCGGTGAAGATGACTGCAACGGGAAAGGTCCAGGGCTTGTTACACTTTGTCTCTTCCATGGAAAGCCAGTGAAGTCACTGGCTTGTCTCTCAGGCTTCCTGCCTTGTCAGACTTGGGAAATCTCCACTCATGCTAGCTTTCTTTCCCCTGCCCCAGTGCTGTCCTACACTTGCCCTTTCACCCATTCATTCCTTCTTTTATTTGGTTTAGGATAGGCTGTAGATGTTTATTTGGCTGAGATAATCTAGTGACTCTTGATTAAGCACAGTGGCTCTCCTTGTGTGTCTGGGGAACCACTTCATCCTCCTCACTTCCCTTCTTTCCATGGAAATTCTGAGTACTGATTATGCTTCTGACTTGGAGGTATACTCCATTAAAACCCTCCCTGTTCTCACTTTTCAAGCACCTTTCTCCAATATCCCTGCCATGGAACTGATTTTGCTCATGCTTCCACCACTAGATAGTGGGAGCAGCTAATGAGGTCAGTTGCTAAAACCTGGGAGGGTCGCAATCTTTCACAGCCTCATCTCTAGGTTTGAGATGCCAGAGAAACAGCCACCTACACTTTTCCTCAGCTGCTTTGGGCTGGTGTGTGTGTGTGTGTGAGAGAGACCCTGAGAGTGTCTGACAGATCTTGCTCACCTCTCCAGACCAGGAGCATCCCCATTGCAAGAGGTGTCCAAGCTGTGCATCCCCACAAACAAAAGCTCCCACTTCCCCCATCACACCACCCACAGCCCCTCAGAGTGGCATGAGGAGTCAATACTCACTTGGGCAGGTGTAGTCAGGACATTTTTTCTCTGTTAAGAATATAAGAGAGATTAATGTCACCAGCTGGCCCAGGAAAACCACCTGTCCCACATAGCCACAGAAGGGACAGAAGTTCACCTGCAGAAGGTGAACACCCACTTTTGCCACCTGTGCAAAGGCTATAAACATGCATGAAAAATGGTGTGGACAGACATGTCCTGCAGCAGATGAGGATGGGGACCTGACCACAAAGTATTTTGAGACACAAGATACCCTTGTCCCTGCTGAAGAGCATGACTGAGGGGACACAAGGGAGGGCATCCTGCATCCCTCGCCACCTTTCCCATTGCCTCCAGCCACCGCCTTTCATCCACCTTGGCAGATGTATGAGGTGATGTTCTGCAAGAAGGTGTCATCCAGGAGCTCGGCATAGTTGTCCCTTTGAATGGACAGTCCTGGCCTGGTTGGTCTGCTTAAACAAGCAATGTCATTCAGATGATCTGGATTTGGAGGGTTCCGGAAAATGTCACC
The DNA here is from genome assembly GCF_015832195.1 of Motacilla alba alba. Classification (NCBI taxonomy): domain Eukaryota; kingdom Metazoa; phylum Chordata; class Aves; order Passeriformes; family Motacillidae; genus Motacilla; species Motacilla alba. Next base: position 38,170,755 of record NC_052022.1, on the reverse strand, counting down.
AATCCCAAGGGAAACTACCTGCAGGGAAATTCGAGTCCATCACTGGATGCATTCATCATCTAATGCATTCATAACTGTGTATGCCTGCCACATTGTGAAAGTGCTTCTAGTGACACCTGTGCCCCTGCCCTAGCCTTGTGTAGCAAGGACATGGAGACATCCAGAGAGCTGGCACTGTGCCACACAGCTGCCACATGGCAGGTCCCCTGTGCCCTTACCGGGGTGACATCGCACAGGGAGTTGAGCGGGGTGGGGTCCCGCAGGGTGTCGGAGCGCCCATCTGTGATGACGATGGCCACGCGCTTGTCGGACGTGAACCTCCGCAGCAGGTTGTCCTTGGTGAACTGCAGTGCCTCCCCAGTGTAGGTGCCCCCAGCGATCCACTGCAGATTCTTAACTGCCCTGCAAGGATAGACACCAGTGAGCCTGCCAGCCCTGCCCATGGGTACTGGAGGAGCAAGAACACGGCTTGTCACCAGGCAGACACCCCTGCATGAGGATTTGGGTGGAAAACTGGCAAGCTCCTTATTTTAGCCTTTGCACCAATTATGATGCCACCAGCCACTACCTTCCACTAAAGGACATCTAGATCATTGCAGCTGCAGGAGCTGCTGGCCTGGATGTGGAGGATGGGGTGAGTAGGTTCCCCCCAAAGACTCACTGCTTGAGTGCTCCGATGTTGTCGATGTTGGCATCCCCCATGGCCACCAGCTCCTGCGTGTTGTCATGGCTGTACTGCACAACGCCCACACGGGACTCCCCAGCTTCAAACTGTGGGACAGAACAGAAACCAGTTAGGGGCAGATACCTCAGGGGAACCCAGAGGCTCAGAATCCTGCTGATGGTTTCTCCTGAATGCCTTCATGGCAGGCTCTGATGTTTCTCTTCTGCCTTATTCTGGGTAAGCAGAGCCCCACCAGGAGTGGATGCGCATTGGGAACGATTTGGTGAGACAGTAAGTGAAAAGGAGAACCAAACCTAGATTTCACAGCTCATGGTCTCAACAGTAGCCACTGGACTCTCAGGGACATGGTGGAATTCTTGGGATTGTCCTGTGTGAAGAGTCAGGAGCTGCACTTGATCCTTGAGTCCCTTCCAACTCAGGGGATTCTATGGTTCCATGAGAACCAATGTTTTCAAGACTCCTGGTTTTCTTCCAACACAGTGGTTTTCCCACCCAGCTCTACCTTTTCTGCTTATTACTGGCTCTTTGCCATCCAAAAAGCCCCATGTATGCCCACCACACTAGTATTCCACAGCAGATTATGTGCTTTAGATGTGGCTGGTTATTCCTTCAGGAAAGTCTGGATTCCCAACAGCCCTTTAAATCACAGAGGTAAATAAAACCTGCAACAGGTTACCAGAGAGGAGCTAGACAGGAGAGCAAGCATTTGTGTCCCTGTTCAGACTGAAAGACTCACTATGGGGACAGTATTGCTGGGTTTGGGCTGCAGGGGTCATTTTTAGTAGACTGCTTAACTGGGTAACCTAAATCCAAGCTTGGGAGCTGGACATCAGAAACTTTCAACCCACTCCAGACACCTGAAATGCTCATCAGAACCAGGGAGAGACTGAGACACTGGTTGATCAGGCTGATTGAATGCTTGATGCACCATCTGCTCTGGGACATGGAGGAAACAAGAGTCTCTTTGCCCAAAAAGAGAGAAATGTCTATTTTGGGACAACGATCTGCTGTCTAATCTCCATCACTTTATGAATTTGGGAAGACCCACCCCCAGACTGAAGCCAGGCCTGGTGGAGGCTTTTTGGAGTGGAAGCACCTCCCCATTTTCCTGCTTGCAGTGAAAAATAAGCGAGTGCACACAAGGATTTCACAGCACTCAGTGGAAATCTCACCTTGACCCGCTCGTCCTTGCTCAGGCGGTCAATGACTTTGATGATAAAGTCCTTGGCAATCTGGAAGTTCTGCAGGCCGATGCTCTCCGAGCTGTCCAACACAAACAGGAGGTCTACAGGACCACAGGTGCACTCTGGAGCAAGGCACAGGAATGGAGGGACATGTTTTGCAGGGAAGCATTTCTATAGGATGTAGCTGATGCCTACTGCAGGCCTGCCCAGCTGGGTGCCTATGCCCCAAAGCATGGTGTAAAGCAATGCAGGAAAATAGCTGCATAGGAGACTTGAGAGCCAGTTTACAATTTTTTCCATGTGCATTTGCTCCCTAATAAGACATGTGGCATTTTCAGCCTGTGAGTACCCTTAAACCACCCAGTAATTATTCCATAACCCATTCCCTCATAAGCCTACTCACTTCTTCCATTCACCTAGCGCAGCAGGACAGAGGTGGCACTGGTGGGCTGGAGGAGGCTGACTCAGTTTGCTCCCCTCTTTCTCATAGCTGAAGAATATAATGTGCCCTTGGCTCTCCCTCCAAGCTTTTGGACTGCAAACCCAACCTATCAGGGCAATATCAGGGAATAAAGCCCAGCACATTCCTCTGCTGACCAGCACAAGATTTGGAAGGAAGAGGACAGAACTAGATCCACAGTGTGCCCAGAACAGACATCCCAACTGTAAAATGGGCAGAGAAAATCCACCCTGCTGGCACACAGGGAACCTTGTCAGCCATTTCTCAGTTGCAGAACCCAGTCACATCAACCTCTAATATGTGTGGCGCTCTCAGAGATTGGTTCCTGCCCTCCCTTGCCTGGTTTGTACCTGGTTCTCCCTCACAGGCTCGCACTACATCTCCACAGCAGAAGGCAAGGAGCAGGGAAAGGGAGGGGTGCAAGGAAGGAGAAAGACTAGCAAATGTTTGCAGAGCAACTTTGCCAAGTAACACTCACCGCAGCAAGCTAGAGGAAAAGAGAGAGAAAGAGACAGCATTAAAATGCTTGACAAAAGGATTTTTCACAACCTAATGCAGACTGCAGGTTTGTGTCTCTGCAAACCCACAGATACCTGGCCTGGACAATCCAAGCTCATGGAGGTTTCTCTCCCACTTGAAATACCCAGATTCTTTCCCGTTTAAGATTGTGATGCCCTGATCTGGAGCACCACACACACACACACACACACACACACACACACACACAGCTCTGTGTCTGCACATGAGGATGCATTCTTATTTGAACAAAAATAAAAGCTAAGTAAATCACCAGAGTATAGAGCTTAAAGTCAATTCTCCATGTACCCTCTGTCCTTCCAGCACTTCATTACTGGCCATGGGCCAGAAGTCTTCTGCAGGAAATATGTGCTGCTTCTCCCCATGGCAGGACATCCCAAACCAGGCCTCCCCTTCCCAGGAGGGAATATTAGACCATAATATTTAGAAAAAAAAAAAAACAAAACATTGCAAAATGGACCACTCAAGGATTTTTACACAACTTTGCTCATGTTTTCCCTGTACAGAACCACAGACAAACCAGTCTATGACACATACAAGCGAGACACAGTTGTAGGAGCTACTTAGAGATGGAGTTGGAGGTCTGTGCATCAAGGGGACTTAATTGTGGCTCATGAAAGGGGAGAGATTCCCATGGATGGCATTCTGCTGCCTGAGGACAGGGAAAAGTCAGCTGCCTCTTGCTTAGCAAGGCACTGAGCAGGGTGGGAGGAGAGGTACAGGGATACTCACAGCACATCTTCATGATGATGTCCAAGATTTCACATTCCTGAAAACAGAGGAAAAGAAATTTTTGATTAACAGCAAAAGCAATGCACAAAGCAGGCCAGCAGGCAGCACCCCAATCCTGTCCTACTCACATCTGGTCCTGGAGGCCCCACGGGTCCCGGTGGTCCCTGTCAGACAGAAGCACAGAGGAGTTACAGGAGCAGTCAGTCCTATCTGTGGTGTACTCTAATGATACCTTGCCAGCAATGCAGAGTTGTGAAAAGCCTCTTGGCTTCCCAGTTGCTGGCTCCTGCACTGTTTGCATGATTCTCTGCTGCTGCACGGAGGTGGAAGAAGGAGATCCACTTCCACACGTGCCACATACACCCAGGTGGGAAGGCAGTGAGCACACACAGTGTGTGCATGGCTTGGTGTTGCTCCCAGAGCACCCAGAACATGAAGGGATGGAGGGATGGTGGGATGCATGCCACTGGGACCAACCCTGACAGGGTCCTTACTTACCGGGGGACCTTCACGTCCCCTGTGGCCCTTTGCTCCTTTGATGCCACTGGGCCCAGGGGTCAGGTTCTGGAATGAAAACAAAACCACAACTCATAAGTCTGTGTGTGTCAGGGGGCAGCACTCATGCTGGCCAGGGGTCTATCTACAAAACATGAACGGGATGGAACTGCTGTGGAACGTGCCTTGAGCTGTTTATTTTCCAGCATCAGTCTCATTACATGGTTATGACAATGGGAAGATGCCAACAGCTCGCGTCCCCAGCAGCAGACAAAGAACTCAATGTTACAACACACTTTAAAAGTTTTTTGACCAATCACACAAAGTAAAAGTATATTGACAGTAGATTTATCCAACCACCATAAGCACATGTACCTTTGGTTAAAACAATGCTTGCTTATTTTGAATACAATACCTACTTGTAAACACTAAAATGCAATGCACATAGCTCCGTTATTAAACTTATAACTTCCTAATATCTCGGTAGATATACTTTTCTGTAGCTTTATGAGTTATTCTATCCAAGTGTTAATACGCATACCATTGTTCTATTTGTCTTTACTTTCTACTTCTTTTATAACTTTTCTGCTGACAAATCTTATGCCTACTGCTTAGCTCTAATCGCAGTTCTGCTGTCTCTAGGGCCTGCCTTTTGCAGCTTTACCAAAACCCTCTGATTTTAAGGATTCCCACACTGCACCTTTCCCTCTAGATTTCTGCTGAGCTCTGCTTCACCACTGAAGTGTTATCTAAGGTTGCTCTACCCAATTAAATGAAGACTTGGAAGGGACACTAGGGAAGTCTCCCTCCATGGGCCAGTGATAAAGCTCAGATCACCAGTGCCGTCATCATCAGTGCCACCTGTAAAGATACAAAGCCTTGCAGAGGTGATGCCCACCTCAGCTTAACAAATGTGGAGGTTTGCCAGCTGTCGGACACAAAATGAACACCTGGAGGGAGCTCCCATTGCTATCCATCAGTCACTGCTCTGAGGCAAAAGGCTGAAGATTTACAAAGTCTGATGAGCTCTGGCCCATCATTGCCCAAGGCTCCTGCACTATGCTCACAGGCAAAGAATATTCAGCATGATTACTCACATCATTGCCAGGGTCGCCAGCTTCCCCTTCATCACCTTTAGGTCCGACATAGCCTTTTGTTCCCTGAAAAACAGTATGGATGAGACTGCTGTGTGACTACCTGTTGTTAGCGTGGTGAAGCCAGTGCTGGCGTGTGGTGACCTTATGAAAGCTGGCTTGGGACAGGAGTGGAGAACAGTACATAGGCTCCCAGCACCAGATTTCAGTGCTCTTGATGACGAGAACTTCTTCAGTGGCTTTCACTGCTACAAAAGCATGGAATTGTTTAGGTTGGAAAAAACCTCTAAGATCAAATCCAAACATTGACCCAACACTAAATCAATCCCTCAGCATAGCATCATCCAGCTCCCCTGGGTGACATTTCCAACCCCAAACTCTGGCTCTGGGACTGCTTCAGAGAGCACCCAGCACAAGCTGCTGCCCTTGGGTGTTACAGCCAGAGCAGGACACTTCCACTCGAAGCATCCACTTCAGAGAGAGGTGGGCAGAGGGAAAAGAGGGTTTTGGAGATGCAGGTTGCTTCTGGGAGCCCATTCCAACATGCAGCTGATGGAGCAGTTCCAAGTCCCAAAGCACCATCAAGGCTAAATCCTGTGTGGCTGAGGAAGCAGCACACTTACGTTAATGCCAGGGTTGCCTCTGTCTCCTGGCTGCCCCTGGGGATGGAGAAAAGGAAGTCTGTTAGGTTGGACAAGTAGACATAGTGGTATTACAGTTTCAAGGCAGCACAAAATACTTACTGGGGCGCCTGTGAATCCAATTGTGCCATTCCCAGGAGGACCATCCTCCCCCTGGAAAGGAAGGCGGACACAGATGAGATAAAGAAATGCAGACCCCTAGATAGCATGGAAGCAGGATGCTGGTCTCCTCAGACAGTGTATCTCCCCAGCAGTACCACTCACCCTTTCTCCCATCAGCCCAGGGTCTCCAGGCAGCCCAGGTGCTCCGGGCAATCCCTTTGGGCCCTGAAAAGGGCAGAAGAAGGAGTCAAGCATTGCACAACATCATCTGAGCAGGGAAGATAATGACTTCTGAGGCAACCAGCTACCAACACGAGCCCACCGTGGAGGTGTTCTGCTTATACAAGAGCAATGTGAGGATTTAGACTAAATGTCAGAAAGAAGTTCTTTACTCAGAGGCTGGGGAGGCCCTGGCAGACTTGGTTTCCCAGACAGACTGTGGTTGCCCCATTCCTGGAGGTGCTCCAGGCCAGGTTGGATGGGGCTTGGAGCAACCTGGGATAGTGGAAGGTGTCCCTGCCCATGGCAGGGGGGGAAACAGGATGAGCTTTAAGATCTGTCCCAACCCAAACTAGGATTCAAACTAGGATCAAATGTTCTAGGAGTTCTATGTGAGTCAACAGCTATGCTTGGCTTCCATTTGCTCCCCACCCTGGGGATCAGACCTGCTGGCAGATTCAGGTGGCTGCCCCCAGGCAGCATCTTCCCCAGCTCTGTGATGGGAAGCTCTGTGGATTGTGGTGTAGCTATAACCTCTCCAAGAAATAACCTGTGGGAGGTGGGGGAAAAGGCAGCTGTGGCCTTAAGGACCCATGGAAACGCCTGGATGTGTCTGCCAGGAAGCCAGTACTAGAGCATGTACCAATAGGTTCAATAGCATTCCAGTATCCATGGGATTTGGGGAAAGCCCCAACAGGCAGCACCTGCTGCTTGTCCCTGCATCCCCTCCCTGCAGAAGAAGCGATGATGAAGCAGCACTGACCTCACTGCCGGGGGGGCCATCATCTCCCCTGTATCCTTTGGGTCCTGAAGGTCCGGGCTCACCCTAGAGGAACACAGAAAGCTTTCGCAAAGGGGCTTTTTCTTGCTGCCACTCCTGCCCTGAAGGGCTGGTTCCTTTGTTTTGTGATTTGATGGCTAGAGATGCCCATCGGCAAGTTAGGTCCACCTTGGAAAGCCCCAGAATGGACCTATAGATGAGGGTAAATACTGATGGGGAGGTGCTTCAGAAGCCGTGACTGGCTTCTCCTTTTCCTCCTTCCTCCCTTAACACCATTTTCTCTGTGAAACTGTGTGGGAGGTAGATCCTTGCTGAGCATGAACCAAACCCAAAAGCTTTCTGGGCTAAGGTGTTACACCGCATATGGGCCACACATCATGTGCTTTTAGTGGCAGCCGAGGCCCCCAAAGCCATCCCTCTCCTTCAGAGCTCATCCCAGTAACAGAGGACCTGTTGGGAAGAGGACCAGGGAGGACTGACTGATGCTTTCCAGCATCAAAGTACAGCTGTGTGGCACAGTGGCACCTCATCAGCCGTGACACAGGTGCCCCTGGAGGACAGTCCTTGGTGCAAGCACATCACCCTGAAGGTGATACAAACCTACATGTGCCTTATGGCTTGGACAAGTCTGGGTCACGGCCAGGGTGGCTCTGGGGAATTTCTGTTCTCAGGAGGCTGCAGAGCCCTGGCAGCATGTGCTGGAACAGACCAAAGCTGTCATGCTGCCACATCCCATCTGGGCAGCGGCTGCTTGCTCCGCCAGCTGCAGGGCTGGCCAGAGACACCACGAGACACGAGAGGAGGCAGGAGGAGGGTTCTTTTCTCTGAGAGCTCCACATATGCCCAAGGGAGCCCCTCCACCTTCTGGTCAGTGCCCACAGTCCTTTGTAGGGTTTGCTTTCCAGAAGGTGGGATATGATGGTGGACAATGAGTGGGTAGTGATGCTCTGGCATCACATCAAATATTCAGGCAGCATTTTGTGTGGAGCTGTGTGTGCAGCCAGTCCCCAGGCAATGGAGAGGACAGAGGGGTGCAGAGAGCTGGTGCTGAACATCCATACATGCCATACACACCCTTCTTCCAAGGAAAGGTGTCCTTGTGGGTGCAGAAAACCTAAAATAGCACAGTGCAGAGCACTGAATTGCTTCAAGGCATGTGACCTTATTTCTGCACAAAAGCCCAGAAGAGAGAATCTTGGAAGGAAGGACAGGAACTTGTGATCCTTCACACCAGCCAAGGCTGGAGCCACAGCACCCTTGGCTCACACTGGCCACTCTCGTCCTCACTGCAGCCTCACAGCACAACTCCCTCATGGCCATGGAGGAGTTTATGATGGATGACGCAGGATTTTGGGTGAGTAAATCTTGTCCATTACTTTTCTGGGTGCAACAAGCACCCGACAGAAGGGATGGGCACCCTGGCCAGGAATAGAGAAGGGCCACCCAACCTGTCCCATGAGGCTCAGGGAAAGAGCATGCTGGCCTTTAGCTTCTCTTGGATAGAAACAGGATGAAAGGGATTCACAGGTTAGCGGGAGCACTTTCCCCTTGCCAAGAGAAACACACTCCAAGGTCCAGAGCTTGCAGATAACATGGCTTGAAAAATACTTGTGTTTGCCAACGTCCCACTCTTACCCAAACCTAATTACATATTTATTTTTAATTTGGCTGAACACGAGCATTTTTCCTCTGCTCATGGAAAAATCATCCTCACTTTGCAACTGCTTTTCAAATCTCCCTGGAGTGGCGGGAGCACTGGGACAGCCTCTGGCCTGGGGAGACACTAAAACTGCTTTTGTAATGCTTCCCTCTCTGACAGGGGTTTGACTCATGTTCAGTGGTGGGGAGGGAAAACTGGTGGCCTACAGGAGAGACCATTCTTTCTCCTCTTCCTCCCCAACAGGAAAGGCTGGCTGGAAGAAGGATCTGTCCCAGCCTGTCTCCCCACCACGCTTGCATCCAGTTTTTGTCTTCTACACGGTCTTTCTCCTGCCTTGAACCTGAAATGTGCCTCTACCACACAGAGGTAGAGGCAGCTGGTGCGCCAGCCCCAGCCTCTTTTGCTGGCACCAGCCTGCAGCACTGATTAGTGGATCATTACATGCACACATCTGAAGAGTTGCTTTCCCACCAGGGCCACCTCCCAGAAAGACACCTGAGCAAGCTGGATACTGCCAAACTCTCTCTGCACAGTGCAGGTCTGACATGGGGGTCACCCATGCTGGGGACAATATGAATGCAATAGCCCCCCTTCATGTTCTGCACTCCAGATCTTCTCCAAGGGCTCTCCAACACTTGGGCAAGGAGAAAGGAGTTTAAAAGCTGTCTCACATTTGTCTGCATGCTAGCCTCCGTGCTTCACCTCTTGTGGGAGTCCTGCTCTGCCAGTGTGCGAGTGTTTATCTGGATACATTTCTCTGTCTTGGGATCCATCAAAACTCCAATGGTGTGCGTAGAAGGGGAGTTGTCCTACAAAGCCCAATCCAAGGGTGATGTCAAAGGGTGCTTGCTCAGGTGCAAAGATCCTGCTGGCCATTGCAATCAGTGCCATGGCCATGAAGGAGTGACCCAGCAACACCTCCAGACCTCAAGTTATCAGCTGGGAAGAAGGAGCCTTCAACTGTGCAGGGGACAAAAGCCTTCCTCAGGCTGGAGGTGGTCAACCCTGCTCTCCAGCAAGCCTGTGCAGTCTGAGATCTGTTTCTTGAAGCACACAAGGCACAGGCAGACCCCAGAGCAGGAGGGTAACACCTTGCAGTCAGCAGACTTGAGGAACACTGGCTCTAGGAGAGGCTGTCTCTGCAGGATGCCAAGGGTGTCAGGGACACCGCTGGGGCCACGTCAGGATATCCTCACTGACACAAGATGTCTCACTGACACCCCTGAGTGAAGCGAGCAGATTCTGGCCCCAGGCCTGAACATTTTGTGTGTGGCTGTATCTTGCACTTGCCAGTTTCCCGTTCTGTCAGATGTGTTGACATCTGTTTCCATGGGATTGGGAAATGGTGTGCAGGTTGTTCTACCCACAGCCCAGCAGCGAAGTCTCCATTTTTTTGGCCCTGTTCATATCCCGAGTTCTCATAGGAATTCCTGCCCTTCTTCACCAGCTTTGCTTCCTGGTCTGGAAGATGCTGAGAAGTTGCTCCAAGATGCTGTGGCATCAGTTAAACCTCCCATCCCACTCTCCCTGACATCCCAAACACTTCCATCTAAGATTCAGAAGGTTAAACCAAGTTCTTACCTGGTCGCCAGGCGGACCGAGGGGTCCTTCCCGCCCTTGGTCACCAGGTGGTCCTGGCTCTCCCTGAAAACACACACAGAGGAGCAGGTGTGGGTGCAAAGGGACCTGTGTGCAACGGGGAGCACGGGTGCAGCACCCACAGTGGGATGTAAATGCAGTCATCCAAACAGGCAAGGATTTGAGGCAGATTCAGGAATTTAGTAGGGAGCTGTCAGAGATGGAGGAAGATAAAGACAGGCTAGTGTGGCCACACTGAATCCAAGAAGATAGCCCTAAGAGGAAGGCCTTGTGACGCTTGCATCTAGGGGACATTTTTCTGCCCATTTTGTACCGCAAAAGCAAAAGTGTGGAGAGATTAGTCTTTTGCAGATAGACAGAGCTGGCCCTGGACCCAAACTAGCCACACTCTGCACCCATGGCTGCTCTTCTAGAGCAGCTCCTGCCCTGGGGAGTCTGCATGGAGAGGAGCACAGCTTCCAGGGTAGCTGCATCCTTCCTCCAGCCTGCCATCCTTATGGAGCTAAGGGGACTTCCATGGGAATGAGACACAGATGAAGAGAGACACCCTCACTTCTCACTGTCAATGTTCTCCCCTCTCCTTTGCTTATACTCAGAAGCCTGAGCCAGGGCTCTTTGCAGAGAACTGACATGACAGTAGGGCACAGAAAACCTGAGTCTCAGTGCTTTTGCACCCCAACAGTTCCAGTAGAAGGAAATACCCCATGGACACAGCTCAGTTCCCTTTCAGTGAACAGCCTTCCACAAATCCAGCAGAGCTGCATCTCAACAGGGCAGTGTGACTGCCAAACCAAGGCTGGCTCTGCAGCACCTTCCCCATCCAGACACATAGCCAGGAACAAACAAGTCAGGGAGGCAGAGGAGAGGGGAATTTGAGGGAAGCGGTTGAGAGGTTGGTGACCTAAAGCTGTCTGCAACCTAGAAGCGTCCAGATGCAAAAGCCAAACAGCAAATATAAAACCCAACTTCCAAATGGCCCTGAGATGTTTCTGGCAAGGTTACACAGCCTCGTGCTTGGACTCAAAGTTGGAAGGAAGCAGCCAATCGTCTGCTGAACAATTTAACTGCAGGACACTGGTGTGCCTTCATCTCCTGCACATCTGCCTCGCACACCCCGTGCAGCAGCACTGACACTCCCTGAGCAGTAAACAGGAAGGAGAAGGCTGCCAGAAGCCCCCTGCCAGAGCTGCCCCCTCCTCAAGGCAGACCTTTGCCCCCCTCCAAGCTAGTGTTGGGTCCTGGCTGTCCTCGCTGCAGGGACAGGAAATGAGTGGTGCAACGGTGGATGGGATTATGGGATGCTGCTGTGGGATGCCCTGGCTCCCACCAACCCCCCCTTCCCTCCCGCACAGAGCCCCCCTTGCCCCTCCCTATGACGTGTGGCATGGCTGTCACTTGCCACATGTTTGTCCTGGCCTGCTGAGGGTTCCTGCCTGCCCCTCCCACGCTCATGCTGGATGACTCACCCCAGCAGGCTGGAAACATATTTTCCCAGTGACTCCCATTCAGAAGTGGAGGGAAGAGTGTTTTCCTTTCCATCCATACCCACTCATGCTGCCCTGCTGCTGATTGTACCTGTGCCCTCCTGCACGAGCCACTGGTAGCTCACATAGTCCCTGAGCACCCAGAGGAGGACAACTTGACTCTTTCCTCTTCATTAACTAGTTTTCCAGTTGTGAGGAAGGAATTGACAGCTGTTCACTTGCTCTTGGCTTGCTAGGCATGCTCTCATCTGGATTTTGGCTGTTTGGTGATCACCTGCCAGCATAAAGGGGCAACAGCAGATCCCTCCCAAACTGGTATGTCAAGGCACTGAGTTTGCCTGCTGGCCCACATGCTGGTGGAGTTAGCTACTGGACACCTATTCCCAGCCCCTGGCTTCCAAGCATCCCCCCTCTTGCAAGCAGATGTAGAAAGCTGCCCTGTGGGTGCAGTTACCGGCTGTCCTCTCAGCCCGCGGTCACCCGGCGAGCCTGGGGGTCCTCTCTCTCCATTGCTGCCCTGCAAAGAGAGGGTGGCATCATAAAATCAGGGCCTGCTCCCAGCAGGGCAAACCCCTCCATCACTGCCCACCTCTGAGCAGGCTCAGCCCCAGGCCCCCTCCTCCTCTTCCAGAGGGTACCAGCCCCTGCCCTGGGGGTGGGTGAGAGGTGCTCTCCCTTACCCGTTCTCCAGGAGGACCATCCTCACCTAGAGCACCCTGTGGAGAAACAAGAGGGGTGGTGAGGGGGTGGGGATGGCCAGCAAGCACACACAGGGGCATCACAGGTAGAGAACTCACCTCGTCACCAGTCTCTCCGGCTGGTCCAGGCTCACCGCGGTTCCCAGGAGCTCCCTGCAAGGCACGGGGATGCAAACAAGAAGTCAGACAGTTCTGGATCAAAGCCCTGCACACTTGAAGAGCTTTGGGCAAGCTCTGCTTCAAAGCCCAGGCTGTAGCAGGAATCCTCTCACAGAGAGCAAGAGGATGTTCACACAAGGCTGCTTCTTCACCCACCTTCTCTCCAGGGTTGCCAGGAATCCCCTGTCGGCCAGGCTTTCCGTCATTCCCAGGCTCCCCCTTCACAAGAACAAAAGGCACCATCAAGACTGCATCCAGCAATGGATTTCAGCTCCCACAGCACAGAGGCTGTCAGGAGCCACAGCGCACCCCAAGCCTCTTTGAGGATTTTGGTGTTTCCCCATCCCAACAGATCCCTCCCTACTCCACTCCCAGTGAAAGCCACCTTTTCACAGCACTCTCCTGATATCTCAGGGATGCTTTGTGCCAGGCTTGTGGGCACCCTCGAACCACGGGCACACTGTGAATGATGGTGACCTCCTCTAGTGAAGAGGCCAGGTTGGACAGGGCTTGGAGCAACCTGCTCTAGTAGAAGGTTCCACCCCCCCTCCATGGCAGGGGGTGGAATGAGGTGGACTTTAAGGTCCCTTCCCATCCAAACTATTCTGATTCTGTGATAGGCTTGCCCCAGTCAGTGCAAGGAATTTCCACCTCTCTCTTCTCCATCTCTCCTCTGCATGAGGCTGGGCAGAGCAACTCACCTTTGCTCCCTTGGGTCCAAAAGCACCAGGATCTCCCTTTGGTCCAGGCGGGCCTTGAGCTCCCTGTTGAAATTAAAGGCAGTGTCACTGAAACCTGAACCGGTGACACCATCTGCAGGAAACTGGTCATGGACTGAGCATCCCAGCAGCCTGGCAGGTGGCTCCCAGTTGGGATGCACAGGAGGGACATGGCCAGAAGGGACTCCTGCACCATGGAGCTGTGCAAGCAATGCTGCACCCACACTGCTGAAATGCTTCTGAAGCTCAGAGGAAAATGGTAGAAAAGGTGGTTTTGCGCTGCTGTAGCTGGACTACAGTGACACTGGTGCCACCACAAATGTGTCATCCTGGGAGCATGGAAAAAGCAGGGAAACTGTGAAAATGCAATGGCAGGCAGCCCCAGGGCAACTGAGGACAGCTCCCAGGCAAGGATGGGGCAGAGTGCCCCGGGGTCAGCCCCGAGGTGCCATGCCTGGGAAATAAGCATCACACATTTCCAAGCAATTCCCTATTTCCACACACCATCATGGCAGAGCTGTTCACTTGCATGCAAGGGGCACCCACAGGGTACCTACATCAAATCCAGGTGAGCCTTTGCAGCCAGGTAATCCAGGGTATCCAGCTTCACCCTGTCAGGCAGCCAAAACAGGGGTCCCCAGTGAGTGACACTCACAGGAAGACACCATCCATCATCCCAGACCCCTGGAAGGGACATTCCAGCCCCATCCCCGGTTGGCAGATGGATGGCCCTGCAGGGAGGGAACTCCACTGCCCCACAGGCTTCATCCCCAGACCCCACAATGGTTTTGGACAGGCAAGAGCCAGGGTGCTCAGGCCAAGCAAAGTGCCCTGGAGCAGAGATTTACCTTCATGCCATCAATGCCATCAATTCCACGCCTGCCTTTTTCACCCTGAAACAGAGTATCAGGACCATGAAGTGATTCCCAAATTCCCAATGCCTCCCAAACGTCAAACAGAGGAAAATGGTGCAAAAGCAGAGTCTGACCTTGGCTCCTTTGGCTCCTCTTGAGCCCTGCAAAGGGAAGGACAGAGGTGTCAGATGTCCATGCAGAGCAGATTCATCCCCCCACCACGGTGCAGTCCCCACACCAGCTCCAGCTCAGTCTGAGGACACAGGCATTCACCACTCCTCTGCACACCACTGGATCCTACTGGATCCTGCAGGATCCCTGCTCTTGGCTCAGGCAGAGCCAGCAGGAGGGATGGATGTGGGAGCATATAGCAGACCCCAACACCATGCAGCTGCAAGGTCAGCCCAGGATAACCACTCATGTGGACATAGGGATCTCTCCCAAACATCTTTGCTGTCCTCACCTTTTCTCCTCGGCTTCCTTTATCACCCTAGAGAGGAAGGGAGAAAGGGAAATGGGAAAATGAGAACACTGGCAACACAAAGCCCGTGGCCCAACTCTGAACCACCTCTGTGAGCCTGCAGCCCCACGTACCTTCATTCCTTGGTAGCCAACAGGTCCCATGTCTCCTGGCCTGCCCTAGGGGACAGAAACACGGTCTTATAGATGCAGATACAGTCACCACCATTGGACAGCATCCCTCCAGACTCTTGATATGGGGCTCAGCAGCCATTCTCTCACACAGGACCGTCTCCTGTAACTCTGCTCCTTGTTTTCCTAGTCTGGGAGCATGGGATTATTGTGGAGGGCCAAGAGGACCTGCCTTCATCTCCACCATCTCCAGCTCTTCATGGAGGTGAGGGAAACTGAGTATTGGGGACATGTCATTTGGAAGGAAAGGGAAGGGCAGAAAACCCTTGGGAAGAAAAAATGCATGGCATGGGGTTTCCAGTTTGGGAGCACACAAAGATGGGTTACTGCATGCTTAGGTGTGTGAGAGAAATGTGTCTCCCAAAAATAAATGTGCCTAGTAAAATAAAAGAGGGAGGAGGAGGGAAATAGTTTCCTCATGCTCTCAGGTTATTTACCGAAGGTTTCCCTCTAACACTGCTGTGCTTGTTGTGTCAGAGGACGCAGGAGGGAGCCCAGAGTCCACCCCTGGGCTGGCACACATGAGTCAGAGACATGTCGTGCAGGAGGGACGGCTATTTTGGGTGAGGAACAAGAAAGCCTTGTAGCAAGAGGAGGAGCCTCCCCACTGCACAGTATGCATGACTGCACACCCCATAGAAACAGGAGGGTGCTGGTGAGGATGCGTCCGAGAGGTCTGTCCAGAAGCAGCCAAAAAACAGCCCCTGTGCAGAGTCACCAGGGCTGGTCCTTCACTTACTGGGTCTCCAGCTTCTCCTTTCTGGCCGGGAAGACCTGGCTTGCCTCGTTCTCCCTGTAGTACAGGAGAGAAACACAGTTAGTTTATTATCCCCAGGAATAGAACAATGACCTGTTGAAAGAAGAGCAAGGAGGATGGGAGCAGAAATGCTCCATGGATACAGGGAGCAGGTGGTGCTGGTCATATGGGAGCATGGTGTGGGTCCATGCCCCACAGGTGATGCTGGGGGCCTTTTCCAACCTTCTTGGTTCTATGATAATGATTGCAGGTCTCTGAGCATCCCCAGTGAGCCCATCCCACTGTCCCAGTCCCACAGCGCAGCCACAGCCAGTCCCTCACCTCATGGCCGGGGTCACCAGGAGGTCCAAGGGGCCCTCGGGGAGGCTGCAGGAGAGATGTGTGTGTTAGACCAGCCTGAGGCACAGCCTGGGACCACAGGGATAAGAAGGAAGGCGACAGGGCTCTCAAAAGCCTGACTCACCTGGCACTCGAAGGAGCAGCACTGCACAGAGGGAAGGAGGAAGCAGCATTAGAGGAGGTGGCAGTAGTGGGGTCAGCCTGCACCGTGCTTGAGGGAGCTTCCCTAGCTTACAGGGGTTGCCTGTAGGGCAGGGCTGTGCCACCAAGCCCCCTTAGCCATGGGTCACCCACAGGGGACAGGCTCAGTCACAAGACAACACTCACCGATTGCTCTGTGTTAAGTTTCTACAAGACAAGAAAGAAAAGAGAAGAAATTTAAGAGGGACGGGGGTCCTGGGGAGGGGGCGGGCTGGGGAGGGGGTGGGCAGTGCTCACAATCATGTTGATGATGGTGTTGATGGTCTCCTCCACATCGATCTCCCGGGTGGGCTTCAGGCTGGTGGCAGTGAAATTTTGGCGGTAGGCGTGGTCTGTGGCAATGATGTTCAGCCGCTGGTCCTGGGGGTGGGGAGGGCAGAGTGAGACCTGTGGGCACCTGTGCAGGCTCTGAGTGCCCCTCCTTTGTCCCGCTAGGGGTCCCATAGTCCCACTGCCAGGAGCATCCCTGCTGTGTGGTCCCTACCAAGTGGTTGGGGGAGATGGCAACAGAGAACACTTTGATCCCCAGGAGTTTGGCTTCATTGGCAGCATCATCCAGGCCTCCACAGGGCTCCTTGTAACCTTCCAAGGGATGTCCATCAGTCACCACAATCAGGTATTTATTCTCCTTGTGATGGGAACCACTGGAAGGGTTTAAACACAGGATTTAATGTTGAAAGAATTTAACTGGAGAGGAGTGGTTTGGACACTTGGGGACACTCACCCAGGCAGTGCCCCAGCCTGTGGTCAGGGCATGCCTCATCCCAGGAAAGCCAAAGCAAATTGCCACCCCTGTCCCCACACTGTGATCTCTTTTCCCAGCCTGGGGACAGCTCTGCACAATGCACAGGGATGTCCCAACCCAGAAGCTCTCACCCTCCACCCACCCCCCTGTGGTGGGTGGGGCACACCACCCCACCCCGCTGTGCCCGCTGTGGCCTCGCTGCCTGACCCAATGAGCAGCTCCTCGATGCCGCGTTTTATGGCACAGTCGGTGTAGGTGCCCTTCCCAATGTAGTTGACAGCCGACACATGGTTCTTCAGCTCGCTCTGCCCGCTGGGCATCGGCGTGAGGCTCTTGATGAGCACCACCTCGTCGCTGTAGTGCAGCGCTCCCGCGTTCCACACCAGGTTGCGGTCGCAGCGGTAGTACCTGCATGGACGCACCAGGACACAGGGTTCGCTTCACTCACACCAGCACAGAAAATGCAAACCCTCTGCAGAACAGGATTTGCCAGGGTTCCCTGCTCTCCTGCAAAGCTGGGACATGCTTCCCATGCAAAGCACAGCACGGGACTCCAGGGTAGCTTGTCCCGTGGGTAGAATGGCAAAGTGATGCACTGGGTGGGCATCTGCATGGATCAAACAGCTTGGCAAGAGAGGCTTCTGGAAGAGGTGCAAGGGGCTGGAGCTGGGCAGGAGGGGCTGAGCCAGACAGCCAGGTGTTGTGTGTGCAAGGCAGGTAATCACTGAAACACCTGCAAAGAGGTTTTCCACCACCAGATGTGTTAAAATCAGAGAGGGATGCCTCCCTTGGAAGGATGCTCTGCTCTGACTTGGGGAAGGATGAGAGTGTGTGTGTGTGTGTGTGTGTGTGTGTGTGTGTTTGTGTGTTGCAGCCCTGTCCGGTGCACTGACATATCCAGTGTCTGTGACTCCCTGGGAAAGAAGCACCACCTGTTCTTTTGCCACTGCCCCAAAAATGATCTTTTTGGGATATGGGGACCAATCCCAAAGGGATATGATTTCTTTTTCAGTAAGCGGGGGCCAGTCCCAAAGGAGTGGTATTGCACATCTTCTCTCTGCCCATCAGGAGCGGTCCCAAAGCCACCTGAGCCTTGTCCACTGCTGTTCCCTCTCTCCCACTGCAGAACTGAGCCCAGGGCCTTGCACAGGGGAGAGTGATGCTGCATTGATGGAGGCCTGGCAGGTTGTTTCCAAGCACAAGGCTCCTGGTCACTCAAAGCATTGTGAGACAACTCTTCTGCCTGAGCACTGGACATGTGAGATGCTAACCCCCTCCTAACCCTCCTGAGATAGGGCATTTCCCTTCCAGCTGATGCAGCACTGGGACATCCCCACAGTGCCCCTCTGGGCACCAGCACACATGTACTGCTGCCCTGAGGAGCTCAGCAAGACCCACATGCCTCCAGCACTTGCGGTGGTCCTGTGCATCCACGGATCTTCTGCCCGCAGTCAAGCCCAGCACTACCCCCTCTGGGATCCAGGAGCTTTGGTGCTCCTGGGCATCCCTAGGCATTCCCTTGGGAAAGCCAGGGTCCGACCTTGGTTGGTGGCTGCAGAGGTGGGTGACGAGGAGGCAGATAAAGATCTGGGGCATGGGGTGGGTTAGGGGCACCCAAAGCTGGGGTGCACCAGTGGCAAGGGAGGGTTTGCTCTGCAGCTCACCCTGTGAGTGTTGAGTTTAACCCCAGAGGTATCCTGCTGCCACCCCTGCACCAGGTGGTTCTGGGCCTGAGCACAGGAACCAGCATCGCTTTGGTGCTGCACAATAACCACACAGCCACCCGGTGGTGGTGGGGCTGGGCTGCCATGTCTGCCACTCCAGCAATTCCTGCCTTTCCTGAGGGTAGGTGCAAGCAGCCCTGTTAAAGCCACGCTGCTGCTGTCAGCACAGACAGAGACAAAACCGAGCAGCTGAGGACTGGGAGAAGGGGGAGAGGCTCCCACCCCCCTCCCCAGCATCCCTGCTTTCCTTCTTTCCTTTTGTGGACAGACACGCAGAGGGATCTTGGCAACTCATCCGGCAGCAGGCACCATCCCCAAAGCAGTCTGGATAAACCCCTGGGGGATGTACCTCTGGGTGAGCTTATCAATGAACCGGTTGGTGAAATCTTTCACTTGGGTAACCAGGTCCCCAAAGGGCTTCACCCTCAGGGCAACACTCTCTGAGGTGTCCAGGACGAAGAACAGGTCCACAGGGCAGTCTGAGAAGAAGTGGAGAGGCAGGAATTGGCCGGCAGTCCTGCTGCATCGCCTCCCCCTCCCAGGCTTCCCACACTGCCCACCCCATTTCCCTCCTAGCAGGCTCCCGGGATCTGGGCTAAGGGGAATGCTTTCACATCCTTACCCCCTTGGCATCAAGAGTAAGCAAGATCACTTTTTCAGACAACATAGTTTTGTGGAATTTAACACTTTCCTATACTTTTTTCCCTGTTTCCATTCAAAGGATATCTTTTCAAGACCTATTATATCTTTTCAAGACTTATTATACCAAATAACATGCAGCTGCAGGAACCGCTCAAAAAAAAAATGAAATTTAGCAATCAATGCAATAAGAAAGTAAAATTTTTCTGACATGTCCTGCCAAAAACACAATTCTAAGAAAGAGCAATAACATAAACTTCCCTTAACAGCCAGCATCCAGCCCAGAATAGTTCAGAAAGCTGGATTGGTATCCACTGTTATCCCCCTCTCCTGCATCCCACTGCTATGGATAACTCCTGACCAGACAGAACCAAGGAAAAAGAGCCAAAAAACATGAAAGTGGGTACTTCTTGCAGATCCTCTCTAATCCTACACTGCTCTCCTCAGCAAGCCCAAACGTCCCGACAAATCTGCAGTGTGTCTGCAGCAGAGGCATCCATCCCAGAGGGAAACAGCAGTCAGGCTTCTCTGCTGATTCCGGGAAGGAAAACCACCCTGGAAAGCATTCCAGGCTTACCTTCTGTACTTGAGACTTGGGTGATGATTTCTGGGCGCTGAGCACATGAGCCCCCCCACAAGAAGCCGGCCAGGAGCAGCAGAGTGAGCAGAAAGTCTCGCAGCCTCATGTTTCTTGGTTCAGATCACCATCGAGCAGGATCCAAGGAAATAAGCAGGGAAAGAAAACCCAGCAGCTGAGCAAGGCTACGGTACGGAGGCAGGAGTCGCTGAAAATATTCTTTTTTTTTTACTGCTTTCCTCTTGGTTTCTGTGGGAGGAAGAGAAGGCAGGAGGGTAAGGGTGAGGAGGAGACTTCTCCAGCCTGAGGATGGAGGGAGGGATCAGGAGGTGTCAGCTGTGAGTCAAACTTAGGAAGCATTTCTCCTTACCCTTTTTATGGATGTCATCGTTCCTGCAATGGCAGCCCAGCCACTAGTGCCTGGGACCCCCACAAGCCTTGCAGGGAGCCCTGGAGCTGGCAGTGCCCAGTGTTGGAGCTCAGCCCGCTTGCTGGGGCAGGGGGGCTTGGGACACCTGCCAGCACTTTCCTCTCAGCTCCTGGGCCAAGAAAGCTGTGCCAGTGGGACAGGCATTCCCATCACATCCCAACCTGCAGGACATCTGGTCTGGGTTCTGCCAGGGGAGTCCCCACCATGCGGCACAGCTGAAGCTAGGGGCATGGGGGCACCATGGAGGCACAACATTTTTGGAGAAGCACTTTCTTCACTTTCTTGACTTACAGGGCTTTCTGTTCGAGCCAGTGAGGAACAAGAGAGGCTTGTTACTGAGGAGAAACCCACAGGGTCACCCAAGATTGCAAAAAAAGATTGCAAAAACCCCTCTCCTCAGGGCAGGGAGTTGGGAACAGGGTCAAAGCTGTCAAGGCCAGGAGGTAGAAGCAGGAGCACAAGTCCTTAGGGATATCTGGAGATGAGCATCTTCTCACTTGGTAAGATGGCAGGAGAGCCTGAGGACCTCTACAGCAAGGCACCCCAAGGTGTTATTGACCATCTGCTCTTTATGGTCAGAGGTGGAGATAGTCCTGGAGAAGTCTCAGGTCTTGCCAAACCCTGCATGGGTGGGAGCATTAATTGCTGTGGAGGGGTAGAGGGGGAGAGGTGAAATACCTGAGGGCTAACCCTGGTACAGCTGCAGCTGTAACTTGCTCCCAAAAGCACAGGAGGGCACCAAAAGCTTTAAATAAAACATTTTAAAGCATTAAATAAAACCTTGATGGCTCCAAAAAGCAAAGAGTCCACAGCACAAACCCAGCTGGCACAAAGTTTGCCTCCAGGCTGGGGGCATGAAGGCAGTAGGAGACCTGCCACACTGGCAAAACATACAGGGCTGCCGCCACCTCTGTCACCCTGCCTATCCTCTGACAGCGTCTCTGTGGGGATGGCCAGGCAGAAACTTTGCAGGTTTGGCTGTTGGAGGTGTCCCAGGTTTAGACAACTCAGAAGAACCCAGAAGCTCCACTGATTACAAGATAAAGCAGTGGAGGACCCTGTCCACTCTACACAGGCAGATACATCAAATAATGACTCTTTGGATAAACAGCATGCAAAACCAGTGGAAAATAACCTGCAGACTGTGCTGAACTGAAACCTCACGAACCCAAAAACCTTCAGGCACCCTTTTTTCACTCCAACATGAATTTACAGAATCACAGAATAAGCTGAGTTGGAAGGGACCGTCAAGGATCATCGAGTCCAACCAACCACCCAGGCACTGAGGTGTGTGGGCTTTGCTGGGCTGCACACGTGGCACCAGGAGATGAGGGCACTGCTAGGCAAATTTTCACAACATCTCAAACCTACTGAAGATGCTCTCCCAGAGAGCAAGCACGTCCAGGGACAAGTCTTGCTGCTGCCTGACACTTCATGGGGATTAGGCCTGATCTGGCTTTCCAACACACCTCTTCAGGGTCCCACAAGCGAACTCTCCTGGGATTTTGAAAACCAGGCAGTAGCTCCCAGAAAGGGGTTGCTGGGAAGGGATCTGTCTTCATGCATCAGCTCAGCAGAGTCATTTCCTCTTAGCATTCTCCCTTCCTCTCTCCCCTTCCTTCACAGGAGATTATCCCAAGCAGAGGAGATGACCTCGCCCCCCCTGCGGGCAGGGAAAAAGCAAACCCCTCTTGGGAGCAGCTCTGCAGAGCTGGAGAAAGCTGGAGGCCAACTGGCTGTGTCAGCAAAGATTTAATGATCATAGTATGGCCTGTGCAAGGCGCCTGCTGACTGTACAAAGCTCCAAGCAGCTGCAGCCTGTCAGACCTCGTATGCCCTGGGGAGCTCCTCCCACCCCACTGGGGACCCCAGTCCCTCTCTGGAACCCAGGCCTGGGGCCCCAGGGCTGTCATCAGGCACGATGTCCCAGGAGCATCTCACCAGATTGCTGGACTGGAGCAGTGTCCAGCTTCTAAAGCATTTTAAATCATTGTCTTTTCCAGGTCTGTGGTGCTAAACCAAGGACAACAGCCAGCAGTGTCCTCAGGACATTGAATTGCTATTTCTTTGGAAGAGTGTGAGCTAGTTTTGCAGGAAACAAATCCGCTCCCAAGTCAGTGGAACTAGCAGCATGCCACTGTGTCTTGAAATCCAACAACACATGCCTGTGAAGGATGTCTCCGTCCCCTTCCTCTTCAGATGAGGACAGAGAAATTGAGCCCTATGGCTCTGTCCCCCCTAACAAGAGCAGGGAACCTCCTCCATCTATCATCCTTGCTCTGGAGCGCCATGAAGATGGGCGAGGGAAGCCCCTCCAGGGTGCCTAAATGCCCCAGGGAATGGCTGTTCTCCTTCCCCAGTCCCAGACCGCAGCACTGCACTAAACTTTCAGTCCAATTCCAGATCAAACTGCCTGCTGGAAAAAAAAAAAAAAAAAAAAAAAAAAGTGCACTTGGGACAGACTTTTTGCTTTTTCTTCTCCAAGAAATTGAGGAAAGAGTGAGTTTGCTCTGTTTTTCTGATATTAACTCCTCCATATAACCTCTTCTTCCTTTTAATCAAATCCAGTTGGAAATGGAAAATAGTGCTTCCATAGGAAACAATGAAAGGAGCTGAAATTAATTCCCATGGGAAAAGCCAGGATTGAACCCATCAGTACACAGAGAACCAAAAGGTGCTTTGGAAAGCAGAGAAGGACCAAGTGCCAGGTTGCAGCTGGGGCTACTTTGTCCCCTCTGATGGTTCTGGGAGATGCCCCAGTTAGAGAACACTGAAATTTCCCTGGCTGTAACCACACACAGCACACCAGCGCCCTGCCAACTGCCTGAGTCATCTTTTTCACCTTCCCCCCACTCCTGGGGATGTGGCCACCCAGTGATAGAAATGTTTGGGATGATGGATATTTCCATGTGTCTGGTTACCAGGGTCTGCACCTCCCCAGACTGGCTGTAGGACCCCAAGCTGTCTGTCCCAGCCTCCATCCCAGTGTCCTCCCCATCTCTGTGCTCAGTCCTGCACCACAGAAGCAACTGTGCTGTGAGCCCTGTGCTGCACCAACCACAAACCCCACTGGAAAGAACATGGCTTGTGGTGCTTCTGCTCATGATAATTCAGCTTTCCACAGTGGATCTCTGCAGGAGGAGGCAACAGAGAAACCTCTCTGAGCAGGAAAGCATCACCTCTCCCAGAGATGCCTTGGGAGAATCTCACCATGGCAGAGCAGGCCTAGGCAGCACCAGAGGGGAGTCTGGCGTCCACCCACCTGCAAAAACACCCCGTGGAAGAGACAACCCATCTTCCAAAACCCTTGATAGTCCTATGAAGCGGCCCTTGGCACCCTTTCCTTGCTAAGGGCTCAAATCCACCTCAGAAGACGCAGCCCAGCTGGGACATGGTGCTTCTCCGAAGCACTGACCCAGCACGAACTTGCCTGCTGCGCTGTTTGCCAGCTGTGTCCGAGCTGGCGGGGGGAGCCTTCCCTCCCTTCCAGCGCTGTTTGGAGATACACTCTTCCCTTCCCAAGCCACCTCAGGGGGTCACCACCACTCCAGCGAGGATTTCCAGCTCCCATCTATCCAGCACACACAGGGTGTGAGTGTCCCCCTCCAGCCCACTCTGCAGACCCCTTCCATGCTGGCACAGACAGGACACAGCATGGCTCCAGCAGCAAATCCACGTCCCCACACCCAGGATGGTGTGTGCTGGGTTAATGTTTTCCCCATTACTTCACTCTGTCCTCTGTTCTTATGGAAAAAACCAAACCATCTGGTAATAATATTTCCTTAATAGCTGTCTGGGTCTGTGGGAAAGCTTGGCGCAGCTTCTTAGGGAAGATGAGAGGGTCGAATGAGAGGGAGGTTTTGGATACAGTGTGGGAGCTGGAGGAGAGGAGATAATGCTTTCAGGATCCTGTTCCTGGGCCACCCCAGTGCTTGCAGGGATTCTTGGCTCACAGGGGAGCCACAGGATGCCAGGATGTCACACATTTGGGGTACCCCACAGTAAGAGTCGCACTCTCTTCCTCTGTCCCACAGTGGAGGCGTGAAGGTGGGCAGCAAGATGCACTTCCAGGACTTTCCCCCCACCTCCAATTTACACTCAGAAAATAGAAACAACCCAAAGCATGGGGTTTGGGGAACTGGGAGCATCATTGTTTGGGAACAAAACTGGCTCAAACCAGAAAGATCAGCAGCCCCTGCACTATCTTCCTGTTCTTGGAGAAAAGGCAGCACCCTGGGACATGCCACCTTCAGCCCTGGGCACATCACTGGAGGGGCAGGGGACAGAAGAACCCCGTCTTGTGGAGTACATCCAGGAAAAACGGGTGGAAAACCATGCACTAACCCCATCATCAGCTGAGCAGGGAATATTTTCCACTCTTCTGTGATAAAAGGTGTGGCTTGGGCAATTCTCAGGAAGCAGAGCATGCCTGCCAGGCTGGGCACATGCTCCCTGGGGAAGGCAGGCCCCAGACACTCGAGGAAAAGCCGAGCAGCCACCAGACACAGCCCTTCCTTCAGCTGGGGGGACTGCAAGCACTGGTTCCACCCAGCCCCACACTCCCAGAGCCCGGCCTGCATCACTGAACTGTGAAGGGACGAGATACACAGGTTGAAAACCTGCTTTTCCTCTGCTGTGGATTGCAGACCCCCCTCTGCATCCGTGTGGATGCAGGCATCAAAACAAAGCATCAACCCCAAAGCCTTGGGAAGGACAGAAAAAGTATCTTCCTTGTTGGCTGCCCCCTGCATATCTCAGCTGGCTTCCTGGCACAGTGCAGCACAGACCCAGCTGGATCCTTTCCACCGTTTTCCACAGGGATGGTCTACCCCAGCCCAGGAGCTTGCGCATGTCTAGCAAACTCCCAGAAGTTCCCAGTAGCCCCTTTCTAGGCTGTTGCTGCTCCCATTTTTATTAAACATGCATGTTCATACTTGTTATTTTTACTACCCCAGCAGCTGTCCAGGCTCCGGGTGTGTCTGTGCCCTTCCAGAGCGGTGCTGTGATGCAGCAAGGCATGCAGCCCAGCTCCCTCCACACCAGAGCCAGATCCAGCAGCAGCCTTTTCCTAGAAGGATGAAGCAAGTCAACCATCCTTCCTGGCAAGAATGCCTTCCCAGCCCACTCTAAGCAGTGCTGAGCATCTTCCTTGGATCTTTCACAGACAACGAGGAGCAAATGCAAACCAGCCAGCCATGGAGAAGGGGGAATGACTTTACATTGAAAGTAGGTTTTTGTTGAATATATGGAAAGAAATCCTCCCCTGTGAGGGTGGGCAGGCCCTGGCACAGGGTGCCCAGAGAAGCTGTGGCTGCCCCTGGATCCCTGGCAGTGTCTAAGGCCAGGATGGACAGCGCTTGGAGCAGCCTGGGATAGTGGAAGGTGTCCCTGCCCATGGCAGGGGGTGGAATGAGATGGTCTTTAAGGTCCCTTCTAACCCAAACCACCCCATGGTTCTACGATTGCTCTCCTCAAGCCCATTTCCTCTGCTCCATGCAGCAAATTCCAGCACAAGCTGCAGCCAGCGGAATCCCAGCAGGGTGTAAAGATAAGCATCTCCCAACCCCACCAAGTTTATTATTTTTTAGAGGCACAGCCAAAGGTAAACAGGCTGTTTTAATCTCCAAACACTCACTCTCAGCAGGAAGCCACAGGAACTGCAGCCAGCACAAAGGGCTGGATGCAATGAGGGGCTCTGGGACCTCTGCACCCTCAAATCCCTTCAGTGGGGCACAGAAGCTTTCTCTTGCAGCTGATGAGTCCTGCAGAGGTTAAGCCTGTGCTTTCAGGTGGTTCACATCCCTCCGCATCCCACCTCTCCAGCCTGGGCAGGGATTCAAGCCATGTGCTGGGGTGGGTGGACACAATAACCTTTGGGGTTGCTTGCGCACACAGCCCCACTGACTCCTTCCCCAGGGCTGCTCCCACCTGGGGCTGGCTCTGACTCTGGGAAAGTCTCCCAGCTCAGCAAAGACCACAGAAGGTGCTTCATGGATGGCCAGGGCTTGCAGGAAGGAGGTAAAGGGGCCCTGAGCCACATTTCCCAGAGCATTGCTCTGTCGGTGACACCCCACTTTGGGGTGGTCTCCATGGCACTGCTGCTCTGGGAAGGGAATGGGAACAGCTGCAGGGGAAAGTGAAAACATACAATCAATTCCTGGGTAGGATAAACCCAGAAAACCTGGGGTTTTAGTCAAAAGTGGGTGCTAGGCCTGGAGCTACACATTGTGGTTGGCTTGTCAGGGAGCAGGGCTGGGCACCCCAGCCAAAGGCATGTCAGAGGTGGCACAAACAAGGGGAGGATGACTTCCAGGTTCCACGGAGATTGGGAGCTGCTGCTCCCTGGGTTTGAGCAAGGGTCTAGAGGAGGGTGAACTGCCCTGCCTGCCTGCCACAGGCCCTTTGCAGGGCCAAATGGGAGAAGGGGTGATGTGCATTCAGAAAATATAATTTGCGATGGAGAAAAATGGTTAATATAGCTTTTTTGTCTTTGTTTCCACGTAAGGCAGAGGTCTGGGCAGGCAGTGCTGGCCTCTCCTGGATGTGTGTCAAGCCCAGGGCTGGATGGGCTGGAGATGGAGATCCTCACTGCACCAGGGCAACATGCAGAGCTGGGGTAGCACTCTGGCTTCTGTTCTTGAGTAGAAAGAAAGCATCCCAGAGGAAAACCATACCCCAGTGTGTCCAAAAATAGCACCAGGGCTGCTCCAAGGTCCAGCAGGGCTGGCACATGGTGGGCTGGTGGGGTCTGTTTGAGACTTGCCATTGTGTAGGGCTGGATGGGAAGCCTGTACACCATCTGGATTGCTAGCAGCCCCGGGGTTGATGGGCTGCTCCCAGGGCCCAGCCATGACTCACGCTTCCTATAAACATGTCTCCTGATGGATAATGAATCCCAGTCGTCACTGCCTTTCAGGAACGCTCTGGATTCTCTTTGCAGTTCTCCCCCTGTCCCGTTCCCCCTCCCTCCTGGCAGCCCTGCTCCCATGTGGGATCATTTCCTGATGCTGAGTGGAGCCAGGGCTCTGAGGCCCATTTCCCAAACCACGGTTTGCTTCATGGGCTGAGTTTCCCCATTAACTATTCTGGGGGCATTGAGGCTTTTGTGCTACGGGGCACCCCCAGCACCCCACCTCTCTCCTTGTGAGTGCCCCACTGCCCAAAACACAGCTCCCCAGCCTCATCCCACTCACCACGGAGGATACCTCAAGCAACAAAAGCTTTATTGGAATGACACGGATAAGCCACGAAATACATCGCAAAGCATCAGGGGTGTGAGGGGCGATGAGGAAGCGCAGATAAGGGTGGTGGGAAGCACTGGCTCGCAGTGGGCACTGCTGCACGCTGGCTGCAAGCTGCTGTCCTCCTGAGACCCGCTGCCCCAGCCCCCCGAGCCTGCTGCTGCCCCCTGCCCCGGCCGAGGGAGCAGGGTCTAGACAGCCATGGGTGGGGGGTTCAGGCAGTAGTCCCAAGGGTGCCACGAAGGAGCGGGAGAAGCTCACAGGAAGCCGGCAGCGTCTTCAGAGGGGGCTCAAGCATCAGCCATTGGCACCAGGTCAGGCAGTGAAGATGTTCCTCCCGTGGGGGTCAGGGTCTGCAGAGCTGGGGGGCAAGCAAGGGAGATGGTCAGGGCTCAGCCAAGGCTGCGGTACCGGTGCCTCCCGGTCTCTGAGGCTACACAAACATGAGGCTGCTTCAACACCCTGAGCAACTCTCCAGCGTGATGCTGAAATCACCCACACCCCAAAAAGCCAAGCTGGAGGAGCCATGCCCACACAGAGCTCTGCTACACCACAACAAATCTCCTTTTTTTTTTTCCATAGGAGCTCACAGCAAACACATCCAGCATGAGCTGGGCTGCCACGTGAGCCCAGGTGGTTGCCCGGCGTGCTGCATTTGCCTCATGGGTTCTCACTGAGGGTTGAAAGCGGCCTTTTGGGAGCTTCAGAGAAGCCATCTGAACACACTGAGGCTGTTGCTGGGCTGAGGATCTGCCCTTTCTCTGCCCTACAAACCCATGGCTGTAGGAGTGGTGACTGTGGAGAGCTGGTTCTGCTGGACCCCATCAACAAGATTTGGGGGTGATGAGCAAGGGCACAGCTGTGCTGGGGGTGATGGGCAGCTGAGAGAGGAGCACTGGGGAAGGGCACACCTTCCTCACAACCTCTGCCTGGTGCTGCACTGCACTGCCCTGCCCATGGAAATCACACTTCAGCCCAAAATATGTTGAGGGGAGGTCTACTTGCGACAAGAATAAATTTTAGTCCGCAACTGAAAATTTGTTTTAAGCACAGAGATGGCAGTTTCTATGGGTCTGCATTTTTAACTGTCTTTTTACTGACAGTTCCTTTGCAGTGCTCCTGTAAGAGATTTGGGAGCATGCCTGCGTGCTTGGCAGCACAGCACAGCATCCCTTGGGAAAACCACATCACCAGCTGCAGCAGCAGTGTCAGGTTACATCACTGCAATGTCCTCCCACCAAAAAACCCTCCACACCGCTAATTGACTGCTTTTGGGTGAGCACATTATGGCCTGCTCCTCTTTGCACTGGGAAATCCTGTTGGATATCTGTTTTGGTTTGATCCCAAGCTGTGCAGGTAATCCTCAGTTCCGGAGCGATGCTGTCCCATCCCTCCGTGCTCTGTGTGCCTGGCCATGCTGCCAGCTGGCTGCTGGCCCATCGCCACTGTGCCCATGCTTGCACAGAGCATCTCACACCCTCAACGTGCCCACCCTCCTGTGGGGCATCCTGTGCCACCCAGTCCCATTGGGACCTAAAGAGAACCTAAAGAAGCTCCAGAGACAAGCGCCACTCATCCCATTTGATCCAGACACAAATTCTCTCAGACACAGGCTTTCTCCAGGGACAAACAGTGACACTGCCTGCAGGCAACCAGGACACAGCGCTCCAAGTGTGCTTCAAATATTCCAGTCCTCATGCACATCCCAGCCTATCCTTTCGGGATCAAAGCAGTTCCTTCTGGAAACAGCACGTGTGTCCTAAATCAGCCACAGTTCTGCTGTTCAGCACGGGGCTCACACCCAAAGCCTCCTCCCGCTTCTCCATCCTCATTCCCATCTCCTGGCTGGTTTTCTTCCCCTCGTGCAGAGTGGACTTGATCATCATTTCTGGGAAGAGACATCACTGCGGTTAAACTGCCTAAACACAAGTGTGGGAATCCGGAGCCAGCCTGGCTTTGAACTTGGCTGTATTTGATCTCTGGGATGCTTTTGGATCTGGAGTGTCATCTTCCTCTTTGCAGGACAAGGGTGCTGGGGCAGAGTGGGAGGAGGGCTGCACATCTGGGTGGAGGGAGCTGCACATCTGGTACATTCAGTACTTCCTAAAAGTCACTGCCACGTTACCCTTTGGACAGGCGCCTGGGGCTTGCTGCATAGCACAGCAGATCAGGATCTGCAACTGCATTCCTTCTGAAGGGAAAGCAGAAATATCCCTCTCAGCAGAGTCCCAGCTCCCTGTAACATCCAGCATGGGAGCAGGGGACTGCATGGAGACCATGACCTTTCTGCAACTCATTTCGGCAGCTGCAGAGGCTCCTGCTGCCAGCCAAGGCACAGAGCAGACAGCTTGGGAATGCCTCCCTGGGGACCACAGGCACGGAGACCCGTTGAACCTCCCCAGCAAAACCTTGTCCTTCTGCCAGCCAGAGGGGCTCAGGCCAGCATGAGGGGGTGGCTTGTGCCACCCATGGCCAAGGAGATGCTCGACACACATCCTTGCCCATGTGGGCTGGCTCCATGAAGGTCCCAGCACTGGCGGGACCATTCCTGCAGAGGGGCACGGTGCCAGTCACCCGCTCGCGGGATGTCACTGCCCGTCACCAGCGTCACGGACACACACACAAAAGCCCAATCCCTTTCCAGCAGAGCGGGATGTCCTCTGCACGCATCGGAGCAGCGGCTGGAAGCACGGATATCGCAGTGCCGCCCACATCCCGGCGTGGCTGTGGATGCATCCATGAAAAGCTGGGCAATGGGGACATCTAGCGACCAACCGGAGGCGCCCTGGGCCGGGGACCGGCTAACTCCCCGGGGCGGGGGACTGCAGCCAGGCAGGGCTGGGGGAGATGCCTTCCATCCCTGTGGCCAAGGAGAAAATGGGATTAAGCATTCATCCCTGCCACACCACCCAGAGATCCCCCAGAAACTCCACCTCTGCCCGTACAGGAGGCAGGAGATTACCCTTGGTAATGGAGCATAAACTGCGAATTAATATAACTAAAAGTGACTAGCATGGATGCAATAACAAATGCTGGAATAACAGCTCAAAGAGAGTATGGAATTTAAAGAGTCTCGCCGGTGAAAGTCACTTTCCCTTAGGGGAAACAGTCTATTTTTTTTCAGCCTTATTCTGTACTAGATTTGCAAATACAGTCTAGCGGGGGAAAATGCACAAAACAATACTCCAAACAATTTTGGGAGCACAACAAGGATATGCAGGGGGAGTGGGGACCTTCAGCTGAGGCTAAAGGGCTGAGCACAGACTTCAACTGGCCCCTCTTTGATGGAGAACCCCAAACTCCAGGGGCAGGAGGAGGCATTGTATCAATACTTTCCAGTCAAAGTCAAAATATCCCCCTAAATAACTCATTCCTAAAGAGTTTGACTGAGTTGGTTGCTTCCAGAAATGTTAAATCATTCTGGCTGGATAGCATTGCCTTGTTTTGGGAGAGAAAAGCAATGTACTAAAGCAATTCTGTTGAATAACTGGGACATTCACCTTGTACTGAATATTCACTGCAATATTAGAGATTTTTCCCAGTGGCATGGCTGTGGACGCATCATCACAGTATTTTAAGTTCATCTAAAATGGAAACCCAAGACCTACCACAAATCAAAGCAAAACACTGAGGGTCCTTCCAAAGAAAGTAGCAAATCTCCTTTTGAGTCATCCCAAGGAAATCAAAGCTGAGCTTGATACATTCTTTGTAATTTTGTTGTTATCCTTGTTGATATCAACACGCTCCCAGGAGATGCTGCAATGGTTTAAACACCTCTTTCTCCAAAACTTGCACAAGCCCAGATGATGATGGATAAGCTGATTCCCACATCCCCACATAACACTGCAGTTCCATCTTTTTTTTTTTTTTTTTTTTCATTTTTAAATTTGCAAAATAAGCTTGGCAATGTGACCCTCAAAGAAAAGTTGTGAAGTCAAAGGGAATGCCAGGGGGAGGGATGCTTCACGTTGTCCTGTGCAGTATCAGGAACTGGACTTGATGATCCTTGTGGATCCCTTCCAGCTGAGGATATTCTAGGATTCTATGACTGTGCAGTGCTCCTGTGAGGTGACCCAGGTGACTGCTCCTGCTTGGACTGTCCCTTGTCCCCATGTGGCCGCATCCAGCATTCCCTGGAGCGCTCCCATGAGCACAGATCCTTGTGGCAGCACAAGCCTTGACACAACATCTCGGACACCTGCCTGAAGCCAGAGCAACATTCATATCCAACCTCTTCTGCCTCACCACTGATTCCTGGGGTGACTTTCCTGCAGCCTGGCTGAGTGATGGATGCCTGGCAGTGGGCTGGGATGGGGATGGTACCCAGAAGGGGTGTTATCCGTGGGTTCGCTGGTGTAGAGATGGGTGCAGAGGTATTGCTGCAGTCTGCTCCCCCTCTCCAGCAGCCTCTGAGCTCAGCCGCATCTGGTAGACCCAACCTGGCATTTGCTATTTTCGGCAACACTCAGTGGAGATGCGGAACGGCACAGGGAGCACACACACAGAGCAGAGGAATTCAGGGCAGCCATGATCTGCAGGCACTGTGCAAAGCCATTTCCGTGTCCAGGATGCTGTCACACTCCTTGGCCTTCCCCACGTGTCTGAATCCCACAGCCCTGTTGGCCTGGGATGGATTTCTCAGTCTTGGTTGACGTGATTCTGCTGCGGCTGTGCCTCCATCTTCTCCTCATGAAGAAGCTCTCCTCATGCTCCAGCTTGTCCTACAGCCCCACAGAGGAGCTAAGAATGGCAGGATGGGTTGGCTACCTCCATACACCATCCCCCTCCGAGGGGACAGCACCCCAGGCTGCCATGGAGTGTGGTGGAAGTGGGATGGGAAGCCTTTGCCATGGCTCACCCCCCAGGCCACTGGGGTGGTTATTTTCACTGGGTCTCACACACAGATATTTCATTCTTCCAACAGATAAAACACTTGTTCTAAAGCAGAATGAGGAACAGGAGAAAATGAGGAGCGCCCCTTGCCAACAGCTGACTCACCACCTTGGCAGGTGGGTCTGTGTTTTGCTGGCCAGTTGGTGACTTGGAGGAGGCCCCGTTTGGTGCCTGTCTCCTTCCATCCTCAGCATCAGCACAAATACATGGGGGAGGTGACAGTACAGGCTGCCAGCTCCACCTGAGCCCCTCAACACTCCCCACAGCACCTGTGCTCCTCTGATGGGGAACCAGAGGATGTTCGTGAGCTTGTGTGGCTGCTCGGCCACCCAAAACACACAGCTGAACCCAAAGTGCCAGGGAGAGCAGGGCAAGGGGTTGGAGACAGGCAGCAAAGCACCTTATGGAGGATCTGGGAGCACCTTTCAGCCACAGGAGCTTGGAATGCTTCAGACAGCTGAGCATGCACAGGTTTCAGGACACCTGTGCAGAGCAAACCCTGATGCTCAGCAGCATTACCTTCATCCTTCTGGGCTCCTGGGCTGTGCTCTCATCCCCACCAGCTCCCTGCTGCAGCCCACAACCCCCTGCTCATCCTTGGCTCCACTGATGCAGTGGTATCACCTGGGATCCCCGACACAGCCTGTGTGAGTGCTGAGCAGGCAGTGCTGGAGACAGGAGGAGAAGTAGCCCAGCATCCTGGCAGGAGAAGGGTGGGAAACTGCCAGTGGTGCCTGCTGGTACTGAGGGTCAAAGAGAGGGAAAGGCCCAGGAAGTCTTGGGGCTCACCTCAAAAAACAATGCATTTCCCATGTAGTACAGTGCAAAAATGTACTGTGTGGCTGCTTCAGCTGTCTGGGGACACGGTGTATCATGGTCCCCTCATTTGCAATCCGGGAAAAGGGCCAGTCAGGAATTAACAGATGAAAAATGTATGTTGCTCTGCTGGAGAGGCAGGAGAAAGAAGAAAACCCTGGAAGCAGAAGGCAGGGCTGCATAGAGACGGTCTTGGGAAAGGGTGTGGGAGACACACATGGCAGATCCATCCAGACAAGGGGGCAGTGAGAGATGATGGCTGTCACACCATAACTTACAAATTAATCTCAGGGAAAACCAAAGGATTATGCAAGCCAAATACTCTCCCTTTGGAAAAAAAAAAACAAAAAAACAACCAGATAGCATGGAATCACTCAGTAAGTGCATTGGTCATTTCTCTAAAAAAATGAAAACAAAAAAAAAATTATGATGCTGATGAGAAATAATAATAGTAATAATAGTAATAATAATGATAATAATAAAAAAATGGAGAACTCTTGCATACAACCCCCACCTTCCCTCCAAGTAGCTAAAAAAGTGTGGAAGGATGCAGAGGGAAGGATGGGGCTGGCATTGTTGGGGCGACCCAGGAGAAGAACAATCGGAGCCCATCAGTACCAGAGCTGCACAGACATTTATTGAACACAAACAACAACAAACACAGCTGGCTCACAGAGCTTCCTGAGGCTTTGTTTGTGGGGGATTGCCAAAAGAGTGCTTTCAAAGGCCCCTGGGGTTGTGAATCCCATACAGCTGAGTTCTTCCCACTTCCAGGTGTTTGTTAGTTAAAAAAAAAGGGCATTTGTGTATCTGCGTGTGTGTGATTCCCTTAGTTTAGTAGGAAAATGGGCTTGTCTGGACCATGCCATGTTCCAAGAGAGAAGCTAGCGGGTTGAACCCATACTTGGCTTCTGCTTCCCAAATAACAGGGGGTGAAAAGTATGCCCTTACCCTAAGGGCAGGGGCATGAGGCGGCAAAGGTGAGCCAGGACAAGCAAGGGGAGCACCAAAGGAAGGAGGGTGAGAAAAATTAAGTTGTCTGAAACATGCACAGCTCTGGGTGGCATCATTATGTCCATATGCTACAGAAAGTACCGCCAACATCAACTCAAACGTATAGGTAGCTATGCTAGACTTACACTAGAGACCCCGCCAGCTCCTGAAGTCTTGCCAGTGAGAGAAAAAAACCTACACCCCCCCCTCCCCCCTCCCTTGTCCCCAGAAAGCAGATGAAGCAGACGAAGAATTAACACCCTAACGCTGAAAACAAGGACCATAACCAAAGAGTTTGGGACCAGCTTCGGGAGCACAGAGTAAAGAGCTTGTAAAGAAACGTTCCAGTGTGTGCATATGCGCCTGTGTGTTTATATATATATATATATGTTAGTAAAGAAAAGAGTATCTGTGGAGGCAAAGGGAAGACGGTAAATGTACAGGCAGTACAGGCTGGGTGGAGTGCCGGTGGCTGGAGAGGGTCGGGTGGTGCGGAGTGGAGGATGGTGGGTGGAAATTAGAGTGCGCCCATTCCAGTGACCTCAGACGTCAGCCTAGAATAGACAGGGGCAGAGAGAGGGGCAGGGGGAGACAAAAAACAAGTGCTTAATCACCAGAGCAGAAAAGAAAACGAAGACCCTGCGGGGCAGCGCTTCTCCTCTTGCCCAGATGGAGCGGGCAGAGCATCACTAGGTGGCCTGGCGTTCCCCCGAGGAGCGCATGGGGGGCTGGAGCACAGAGTCAGCATAATGGCTGGCTGCCTTCCTCTCTCTTCACAGCTGCCAGGTCGTGGAAGGGGCGTCACCCACCAGAGGTGCTGGCAGGAGTCATCCCAGAGCACAGCTTCCTTTCCAGCAGCATCCCTCCACTGGGGACAGGCAGCTGTGCCAGCTCCCCTGGCTGCTTTGTTTCGCTCTGGTTTGGAAACTATGGGAGAGGCTGAGCCCTGTCCTGCTGCCCCACCAGGTCGCCTCTGCACAGGGGCAGCTCAGCCAGCCCTTCCCAGGAACTAAGAGCCACTTCTTTTTCTTTTCTTTCTCTCTCCTGTCTCAAGGAGGGGGGTGGGGATTGGCAAGGATCTGCAGGGAAGCCACTCAGCCATGCCCGTGGGTGGGGGACTGGCCCCGTCCCTCACCCGAGCAGGTGGAGAGGTGCCACAGGCATGGGCAGCGGGGTAGCAGGGCAGGATGGGATGGCAGGGGTCTACTACGGGTCAGGGCTTGAGTGGGTTGGGTGCAAGGAGGAGAAAGCACATACAGACCTCACCGGTGCTCCCAGCCCACATCCCAACAATTGTTCGTCACCACCAGCAGGCCCCGTCCTCGGGGCCCTGCCAGCAGCCTCCCTCCTGCGTGCATCCGGGGCTGGCGGCGGGCTGGCACAGCATCAATCCTGCCCAGGCGGATGGGCCCATTTGAGTGGCTCTGCCAGGCGGGTGCAAAGATACCAGAAACGTCCTGTATCCCCTTAAACTCACTCCCCACAAGTCCACAGACACAGGCAAACAGGTCTGAGTATCCTGGATACAGCTCACTGCCTGCGTGGAGCAGGTCCCCAGCTCATCTCTGCAGCTACGCCTCCCCATGGCACGGGCTGTGTCTCTCCCCAGATGGCAGCAGTGCTGGAAACCCTTGGCCGCTGTGAAGTCCTGCAGTGCCAAGCTTTTCATGATGAAAAGGAAGCTGTCAGGCCATTCCTATGTCTTGCATTTATTGGACTGATTGTTTTCACTGAATGGAGGAAAGCCTTTTGGAGGCCTGGAAGCACGTGAAAGAGGGAGTAAGCGATGCTGGGATCCTAGCAAGCAGTTCCCAAGTGACGCCTCCCTGCCAGTGGCTCAGCTCCATTCCTGTCCCTGTCCCCTGCCTCATCCTCAGGTAGGATGGCGGCAACTTTGCCTACCCACGAGCAAAATCCTTGAGCGAGGGTGGAGGGAAAGCAGGCACCCGGCACGACCTGTGGCCACTCCGCCAGCAGCGTGGTGGCTCCTGGTCCCCAGCCAAAGTGCCAGCTGAGGCTCAGAGGTCTTAGCAAGACACCATCCATCCCAGCTGGCCTCAGGAAGCCCCTGCAAGGCACCGGGAGCGTGGGTTGCTCCCAGCATGCCTGCGGGACAGAATCAGCCGTGGTGGGAGGCGGTGGAGGTCGGTGGGGGGTCTCACCTGGCGTTGATGAGGTACTGCGCAAGGCTGATGTTTGCAGGGGTTCCTGTGATGGTAATTTGGCGCTCTGATGATCCTTCCGTGGCGTTCGCGATTTTGATCTGCGCTCCCGACATCTGCCGAATTTCATTGATTTTGGTCCCTTGGCGTCCGATTATGCAGCCTATTAGCTAGGAAAGAAAGCACGGAGGGAATGTCTGAGAAGCAGCAGCTCTGGCAGTCACCAGCAGAACATGAGCACACCTGGGACAAGAGTGACCTTAATGCTCATGAAAACAGGAGAGGGACAGCCCGGGGTGATTCCTACCAGCACGTGAGCACGGTCCTCCAAGGACACATCCAGAGACGTGCCCTGCTCTGCTCCTTGTAGGGGAGAATCTCCATTGTCTGCACATGGTGCCCAGCAGCTCAGAGAGCTTCAAGGAGGGCTCATTTCAGTAATTATAATTTTCATGGTTTAATGTATGGTCAATGTTTTGCAAGTACTTATCCCCTTCCCAGTCACAGCAAACCCAAAGGTGGTTTGGACACATTACTAGAAGGAAACAAGGCTGCTGCCTTCCCTGGGGACAGGACAACCCCAGGAGACTGCTCATCAGCTGGAGCAGTGACCCCATCCCACATTTCTTCTATCCCACCGAGACACCCTCAGTGTGCCTCTGCTACCCCCTCTAGCTCTTTTGGTGCAATCCAGTGGCTTGCCAGTGGGCACAAGAGAGCACCACACAGCTGTGGCACCCACAGAAAAGGTGGACCCTATGTAAAAACATGTCTTTCATACTCTTTTGAAAAAAATCAGAGCCAGATAGAGACTTGAATTTCCTCAACTGTTCATCCCTTGAATTTCCTCAATGATCCTCAGTGGCTTGAATTTCTTCAATGGTCTTTGCTCATTTTTGCATCTCTCTCAAATCATCTCCAAAGCTTGGTAACACATACGGGAATATCCAGCTTGACCAACACAGGCATGAAATGCTCTGCATGCCCTTTTTGGCAATTTAAGCTCTTTTCAAAGGGCATTTTATACATGGGATGTTCATCTTGGCAGCTGCTGGATTTCTGCACAGTATAAGTAAGGATGATTACTCCTCCAAATACTCCCTGATCCTTTGATCAGACCATGGGGCTGCCATGATGGTTTATCCCATCTGGACCTGAATATACACTGGAAGGGTATTCACTGTCCCAGGGACTGTGGGGGGAAGTTCAGCCCATCCTGGTCTTCACATCACAGAAATAACTCCAAGATGGTTTAGCAAATGAAAATCTGCCGGAAAGACCTGAGGAGCCAAACTATTTAGGCAGATCCTCAGCTACACCCAAGCTGAACAGCGTTCAAGTTTCTGACAGTCAGAGGAGCAGCAAGATGGGTATCATCCGATTTCGTTCCACTGTAGCACAACTCCAAGCTACACCACTAAAACACACCTGGTGACTCTTAAAGGAACCCAAACCTGTCCTCTGCTTCCTGGGTGAG
The DNA here is from genome assembly GCF_015832195.1 of Motacilla alba alba. Taxonomy (NCBI): domain Eukaryota; kingdom Metazoa; phylum Chordata; class Aves; order Passeriformes; family Motacillidae; genus Motacilla; species Motacilla alba. The sequence continues at coordinate 38,133,007 of NC_052022.1, read as the reverse complement.
AGGGTGGCAGTGGGTGTTTAAAAGCCTTTGAAACAACAATGGGGAGAGCTAAGGAGCAGTTTTTCAAGATGCAGGTGATAACATCTACTATCTCCCAGGTCTGGTGAGTGAATGCTCCGAGTGCTCCTGAGTTCTCAGAAGTCTCCTGGCACCCTTTCCTCTCATGTGAGTTCTTCTGCAAGGGGTGTCTTTATACTTCTGAAGATGTCTTCATTGCTACGGTCCTCCATGCTCAGCAGACATGGCTGCTAGAACCTCAGGAGCGCTTGCAGAGCTCCCTGCAGCCTCCTGGAGAGGGGTCCTTTCTGGGTGGAGCAGATCTGGGATCAGCCCCCACTGTCTCCTCTGCAGATCCCTCCCATAGTGATTTGGCCCAGGGCAAAACATATCCAAGGGTTTCAGTCAGCAGGTGCTCACAGGCTCTTGCACTGCCATGTCTCTTGGGTGGACAGAAGTCTTGGCAGAGGTGCCCAGCAGCTGCAGCTGGGATTGCTGACCTTCCAGGACACTGCCAGCTGCTGGTGAACAGCAGGAAGAAGGAGCAAAAGCTGTCAGGCCTCATCCAGAGACTCCTGATGAGGGTGGGCTGAATGTGCTTGTTAGTGATGGAGATGGGAACAGAGATTGGATGTCATCCCTCCACTTGCCCTCATCCTGATTTGAGCATAGACTGGATCTTAATCCACAGAAACCAGGAGAAAGTGAGGCTCGTGGATCCAGGTGGTAACTGTGTTGTGCTCTCCATCCCACCTCCTCCCTGCCCAGCATGGCTCCAGCCTCCTCCCAGCAAATATCCCAGTCCTGCACCCATGTTAACACAAAGTTTCCACCTATCAGACCCCACAGCTGCCTGCCAGCAGTACTAAGACGAGACGCACTGTCCTTCAGACACTCGTGTGGCACTTTGTGGCATCAGAAATGTCACTTACTTACCTCCTCTTCCCTACCACCCCACCCCGTCACTACCCTTGAGCTGGAACATCATCTCAGACCTGCCACAGCCTGATTAAGCAACTAAGAGTTTAATCAGGGCTGGCATGGGAGCTCCCTCCCTTTCCCAATGCTGTCAACTGGGCATGTTTCATGAGCACTGAGTTCACTTGGAAAGGAAAATGGAGCATTAAGGATTATACCTAGGCAAGCTACCGACGGTGTAAAGTCCAACGGGTGCTTTGTGCTGCAGGCTGATCCCCAACGGACTGCACAAGCATGAGGGAACATGGGCAAGGGGCATCTCTAAATATATTTAACAAAACCAAATGGCTGCACATTATACATAATGTATGTATATATAAACATATATGTGTATACACATATGCACACACGGACATGCCAAGGAAGCACTTGGATTTACTTACATCATTGGGAATGGTGAGTTCATGAGTACTGGCCGGGGGACTGGCATCCAAACCTGGGCAGATGCAAGGTAACATGGTTAGAGCTGGCAGAGGCAATGCGATAAAGCTCCGCTGCTTTCCCGCAACACTGCCAAGGCTGCGTCCTGCTCCGGGCTGGGAGGGGAAGGGGTCACACACTCCGGGACAAGGAGGAGGAAGACAGTTGCTACCTGACTTTGCTGGTGCTGTGTGTCACCTTCCCTGCATCCCACAAGTGCCTCACTTCCCACCCTTCCTTCTTTCCACTGGGAATAGCTTCAGAGGAGGGTGCAAGGTTCCAGCATCAGCAAAGAGAGGTGGGTTAAACACCTTCTCACACAGCAGCAGAGAGCATGCCAGCTGGGACACCCACCTGCCCCACAGGAATGCTGTCCATGCACCCTCCAGCCCTCTCTGGATGCAGCAGCATTGAGCTGCTGGCGTGTGACAGCAGCTGGGTGCCCCAAAACCAGTGTCCTTGCGGGATCTGGCAGCACACGTCCTCTGCAAGTTAAGCCCCACAGACTGTCATGCTGAATTTGAGCCAGACTCCTAAGACATGCAACCTAGCTGGACCCAGGACCAGCTGTCCCTCTTATTCCCAAGGGAAAGCAAGATGAACAGTATGGAGATTTAGATCCTGCTTCCCTACAAAATCACACAGAGAGGAGTGAAGGCAGGGGTGTGCTTCCTCCCACCCTCCCCTGGGTCAGGGAGAGCTCTCTCCTCCATGGTGGGAATGGCTGGAGCCAGCAGGATATCCTGTGAGTGGAGCTCCAGAAGTAAGAGGACACCATGCCATAGTGCTCCTAGGTTTCCCATATTAAATCATCTCAGTGCTGAAGCAGGGACGTCCTATGTGAAATCTGCAAGAAAGAAGCTGTATGGTGCCTGGCAGAAATTTGCAGTAACTGGGAAAAAAAACCCTTATCCTTATGATATAAACCACTGATGAAAGCTTGTAAGAGCAGAAGAGACTGCCAGATCTGTATCCATGGAAAGAGGGTGGTTAAGGAGGTACAGAATGAAGAAGCGCAAAGAGACTGGAACTGCAAAGCTCCTGCAAAACAAGACAGCAGCAGCACCCAATTCCTCACATATTTCCATGGAGGGCCTCAGCACAGAGAAAGAGGAGCTCTGGTTATCTCTGATGTGCTCATGCATGATCTTAGGATGTTAGGAAGTGAGGGTGAGGAGGCCCTGGCACCAGTCGTCCAGAGAAGCTGTGGCTGTCCCATCCCTGGAAGTGTTCACAGCCAGGGTAGATGGGATTTAAAACAACCTGGTCTAGAGGAAGGTGTCCCTGCCCATGGTAGGGGGGTAGAACAAGATGGGCTGTAAGAGTCCTTCCAACTCAAACCATTCCATGATTATGTGACAATGTACTTCCTGTGCTTTCCTGAATGCATCTTCCCAGATACACATCACTGACATTTGCCTGCAGGAGGCTTCCTCACCAGATTTTTCACTTGGGACCACAGAAAAGAGAGGAATTGCAGGGAATGAGGATGCAGATCCTCCAGCTGGCAGCCCTCTGCTGTCATTCACCCCTGCCAGGGGTGCTAATGCCAAAACCTGCACAGAACATTTCCTGCCCAGGTATTACACCACAGTCAATGCTCAATGCTGACTTTACAGCACACACTTCACCTGGACTGGCCGGTACACTGAGCCTCCTCACAGTTTGGGGCAAGGTGGACTGCACCTATCACAGATATATCCCTCTGGTGAGGGTGTCCCTCTCCTTTGGCCATGTGTTACAAGACTCAGCTCAGCAGCAGCCTGGGTGTGGCAGAAAAATGTCTTCTGAAGGGAACAGAGCACCAGTGAGAGCTCTGAGCAGCACTGAGGCATCCAGGGATCTCAGGGAATAGATACTAAGCTCCTCAGACTCCTAGGCAGCATCCTCCATCCCACACTCAGATGACATGGATGATGCTGAAAGCCCTTGCGACACTGGGAGCCATGGTACTGCACCATCCCTGCCTCACACAGCCTTTGAGGAATGGCCACATTCTTCTCCATGACCTAGAGACTGCTTATTTCACCACTCCATATCCTCCTTTTTTGATATGTACAAGCAGTCCTTGAGGCTGTAAGGAGGGTGTAAGGGCAAGATTAATGCCTTGGGTGACTGCAAAGGGGGCATGCAGAAAACATGGCTGCACAGGTCAGTGTCATGAAATCTGTATTTCTGCAGTCTTGTGGGGTCTATTTGCTCAGGCTACGCTTGCTTTCATAATTAGGTGCTGTCACCAAACCTTTGAGGCATGCATGGGATGGCTGCGTGCCCCAGGTCTGGCTCATCCTGCCTGTGAGCCTCCAGGTCTTGAGACAGGTCCTCTATGCAATGGTAGGAAACAAAAGACAAATCTCTTCCTCACATACAGATGAATGTGGGACATCTGACAGCAAAATTTCTCCAAGGCTGCAGCCATACTTCGGCTCCTCAGGGTCCTGTCCCACTAAAATTGCAACTCACCCTGAATGGCTTGGAGCTGCATGTCATGGCTGTTCCCATCGGCACTGTTCTGTTGTTTCTGAGCAAAGTTTATGCAAAATTAAATGCAGGAATAAGGGTGATGACTCTGGTATCTTCCTAGTACACAGACAGCATTCAGGGAGACCTCACCGCACCTGAGGGGCAGCACAGATCTCTGCTCTCTGCAGCCAGAGACAGAACCTGAAGAACAGCATGAAGCTGTGCCAGGGGAGGGTAAGGCTGGAGATCAGGAAAAGGTTCTTCCCCCAAAGGGTGCTGGGCACTGACCAGGCTCCCTAGGGAATGGACACAGCCCCAAGGCTGCCAGAGCCCAAGGAACATTTGAACAGTGCTCTCAGGCACATGGTGGGATTGTTGGAGTGCCTGTGCAAGGCCAGGGGTTGGACTGGATGATCCTTGTGGGTCCTTTCCAACTCAAGATATTCTGTGGTTCTGTGGCAGTTACACACAAACATCACAGAGCCAGGTAATAAAGCCCAGGCACTTTTCCTTTGACATGCTGCACCAAGGAGAAGGGGGCTGCCCGATCTCTCCCTGCCCACCAAGACAATCTGCTGTCTTTTCCATGAATACCATGATTCCTCTCGGAGCACAACAATGGCATAGTCCTATTTACGGAATACATTTCAACCAAAGCCTGCTTACTTCCCTCTAGCTTTGTGTTTTACCTGATGACTGGCCCATCAGATTTTGAGCTTCTTCGGAGGAATGTAAGGGCAGCTTTTCTCCTGAAGAGCAAAGAAGAAACAGGTTTAATGCTTTTCCCTTCGAGGAGATAAGCAATGTCACTTCATCTAGGAAGCTCAAAATATGATGAACATACTGTCAGAAAAGTGATTTCCAAGCGGTACTTTATGTACCTCCATCCCCTGTGCTCTATCTGCTTCCCAGGTAACCAGGAACATGCCGGCCTTGAGGACAAGGCTTGGGCCATGCCGGGGCTGGCTGTCCTCCCATCAGCGCAGCCCCCTCCGGCCATGACTCCTTCCCACTGCGGGAGTGCTATCCTGCCTGGCTCAGCACCGCTCCCCGAGGCAGCAACCCCGGCCGGCCCCGAGCTGCTCCTGCCAGGAAGGTGCGGATGTCCCCCCAGGAGAGCTCAGACGTCCCGCCGGGAGAGCATGGATGTCCCGCCAGGAAAGTGCGGGTGTTCCGCCAGAATCCGGAGCAGCGCGGGGCAGAGGATGCTGCCTCCTCCTTGGAGGGAGGGATGGTGCTCATGGCTTCTGCTGGGAAAGCCCAGGCTGAGAGCTCGCCCTTGAGCACCATAACCCCCACAACATCCATCAAGCCTCTCCTTAAGCTCTCCCCATGGATATTGCCACCTTTTACTCGCCCTGCTCATTTCCATTAAACAACAAGAGATTAGAAAGAGAGAGAAACTCTACAGGTAAGAGAAGGATATCTTGAAAGGGCATGTGGGTACGTACCAGGGAAAGCGGGGGTGGTCTGTCCAAGGGGAGTAAAGGGGGTTTGCTGCATAGCCAGCTGGTGGAGCTTGGTCAACTGCTGAGGGGTAGGAGGGACATTAGAGCTAAGAAGGTTATTGTCATAGAGTACAACAAGTCACACTGAAAAGCAAGAACAAAATTATAACGGGGCGGATGGGGGGGAAGGAAAACAAACTGAAAAATAAAAAATAATTTAAAAAAAAACACTAAAAAAAAAACCAATCCAGGAAGCCATGGTGAGACATGGCAAAAACATTAGCAGAAAGGACTTGGCCTGGGTATAGTGCAATAAAGCCCAAATCTTTGGCAGAAGTGCTTGGTCAGGGTCTGAAGTACGATACCAGCAAGAAGCCCATTCTTAGTGTCAGTTCAACTCCTCTGCCTCAGTGCAGGGCCAGCTGGTGGGCATCACAGCCAGCACCCAAGAACCCTCTTTGTGCCACCAGAGCCACATTGTCACCGCTTGTCCTCGCAGCACACTTTCCTGTGCTGTGCCTCCAATGGGAAGTGTCTCTGGGAGATGGATAAACTGCGTTTCTAAATGCCAGCTCGTTAGAAATATGGGGAATTATGGGCTTCAGTCATGACCAGTAGGTATTTCAGATCCCTGTATCCCTTGTGCCAAGGAGGTTTTTGCTGCCTGGTCAGGAAGTTTTACAGAGAGGTGTTTGTTTGGAATACATTTTGTGCTCATTTTTACTGCTCCAAATTAAAAAAAAAAAAACCAAAACAAAACAACAAAACCAAACAAACCAAAAAGACAGAAAAAGAAAAGAAAACAAACCAAACTGGGCTGAAGACTGGCAGTGGGCAGGAGGGAGACTCTTTACAACCTCCCACTTTCACAGGTGCTCTGGGAGTTGTCAGCACCATATCGACCCCCAAATTTAAACTGCTTTTTTTGCCCATCCTCCCTGGCAATGGGGAGGTAGGAGTTATAGTTTCAATGTTTTGGGGGACGAAAAGATTCAAACACCTCCTTGCTGCTGCAGCAGGGCTGGGGAGAGAGAGTGAGGAGGTCTGGCTGGCAGCAGTGAGGGGGAAATGCTGGGAAGAGCTGACCTGGGGGCCTGTGCACACTGCGAGAGGCTGGAGGGAAGCAGCAGGAAGGAGTGAAACACCTGAAAATCCCTGGACAGGTTACCCATGGGATCCCTGTCCTGCCTGGAGAGGCATGAGGACACCAAGCCTCCGCTACCTCAGGGGAGAGGTCTTACCACTCCACAAAAAGAGGTGTCTGCACATCTCTGTGTCTATTTTGGCTGTCTTTGGCTTATTTTAGCCAAAGGTGTGATATTATGGGTTCCTGCCACAACACAGCTGTCTCCAGATAACACTGGGCATGCTACTGCTCCTGCAGGGAACAGAGACATCAGCATCTACTGCTTTTTAACTTCAGAACTATCCTGTTTTCTGGAGCTGCACCCTGTTTCTGGAATTCCTTGTGACACCTGGTCCTGCTGGCAGGATGCCAGATGAAATCTCTTTGCCCAGTGGGCTCCAGCCATGCTGTGGGACAGGGGTCCTGCTATGCCAAATGGGGGAGACCAAAATCCTTTCTAACACTGACCTAGTAGACCTTCCAGACATAGTTCCGATAGTGGTATTTATGCAGCCCTTGCAATTAGAGCAATAAACAAGTCTAGGAGAGGAGAAGATGGCTGCATCCCGGTGTCATAGAAAAAGCTGCTACGTCCATCTCTTCCAGCTCATCTTCCATGGCCAAGGGAGGGGATTGTCCCCCTCTGCTCTGGTGAGACTATACCTGAGGTACTGCATCCAGCTCTGGGGTCTCCAGCACAGGAAGGACATGGATCTGTTGGAGCGAGTCCAGAGGAGGTCACGAAGATGCTCCAAGGGGCTAAAGGGGGTCCAAGAGAGCTGGAGAGGGACTTTGGACAAGGGCCCGGAGCTACAGGACAGGGGGAATGGCTTCACATTGACACAGGGAAGGGTTAGATGGGATTCTGGTAAGAAATCCTTCCCTGTGAGGGTGCTGAGGCTCTGGCACAGGGTGCCCAGAGAAGCTGTGGCTGCCCCTGGATACCTGGCAGTGTCTAAGGCCAGGATGGACAGGGCTTGGAGCAGCCTGGGATAGTGGAAGGTGTCCCTGCCCATGGCAGGTGTTTGGAGTGAGGTGAGTTTTAAGGGTCCTTCCAACCCAACCCAATCCAACCCAACCGAGTCTCTGTATGATCCTGCAGCTTTTGGGACAGCAGGCAGCTACCCATCACATCCCAAACAGCCAAAAACACCCAGGCAATGCGAAAGCCCCTTAAGAGCCAAAGCGTCCCCTGTCCTGAAGTGTTTCTCCAGGGACAAAATCATGGCAGGAGAACACGCCGAGCACTCAAAATTCTGCCTGCTTTGCAAAAGGCAGCCACTAAACACAGACACCTAAAACATGTTTAAAATGCCCTAAAAGCACATTCTAGAGTGGATTCTGCACTGAACATTGTTTAAAGTGACCAATCATTTAAAGAACACCCTGAGAGTAAGGATGGAGGAAGTAGCCCATGTACCAAGAGCTTTATTCAGGAAATTTGCTGGGAGTGGGGCAGTCAGCAAATGTATTTTAATCCTGACAATCAGAGGAATATAGGAACAAGGAAAACACTAAGCTGTTGGCACCACTTGCAAAGAAAAACTGGGATAAAGACTGCATTGATCTACCTTACTATACAGTTTATTTAGTTGTATTGTGCTTATGGAGCAAAAGCAAAGAGTACATAATTAGGAATATTTCTTATCAACCATCACAGCAGGCTGTTCAGAGTACACACATACTGGTGTCACATGGAAAGCCAAAGCCTGGATTCCTCTAATTCCAGTGAAACCATTTCTCCTAGGATGAAAATCCAGCCTCCAGCTCCCAAATATTCCCATATGGGGCAGGCATTCGTAATATCAAACAGCCTTGCCACCTTCTCAACCATGGAAAAAGTCATTCCATTATTTAGTATCCAATGCACTCACTGGAAAAGGGAACTCTGAGCTGCATCAACCCCTTCCCATGGATGGGATGACTGGAGAAGGCTTTCCATCCACTGCCACATCCTCAGCCCCACTGCAGATCCCTGCCTCACAGCAGGAGGGACCCTCTGCAGGGGACCCGATGGGTATTTTACCCCCTTAGAAACACATTTAGAAACTCCCTGCCTTTTCTAAGAGCCATGACCACCTCAGAAGCTGAGCTTCACTGCTTTCCTCAAAGAAATCCTTCAAACAGACTGATTTGTTATTTCCCTTGGTAATTTCAGGTGCACACATTCCAGCTGTTGATCCCTACATGTCCCCCCGCAAAAGTGCTCCCTGACCCCGCACAGGCATGGGAGCCCAGGGGATCCCAGCATCAGCAAGCCTCAATGAGAGCAGCTCAGAGCAGCTCCTGTCTCTGCACCGAGGAGCCTGAGGTGAAGTGGGGGCTGTCCCCATGCTGCCCTGCCACCCACAGCAGCGAGACAGCCACCAAACCCAGGGTGACCACGTTGGTCTGGGGGCTCTCAGCAAGGTGAGATTCAGCATGAATACCTTCCCCATCCCTCTGGGAGACACGGTGGGAGGTTTGTCCAATTTCCATGTCACCCAAAGAAGCACCCCTTCAGAAAGGCACATTCCTGCCCAGGCTTGGAAGAAGCCAGAGCTCTGGCTTCTTCCCACCCCACCAAGGCACTCAGCAGCTAAATATGCCCTTGGCTTACCAACATTTTAAAGACAAGGAGAAAATAGAAGGGAAAGTTTTGTGGGTTTCTTTTCCTGTTTTGATCATTTTGAGGCACAAAATGCAAAGGTTTCTCTCAGAACAAAGGGATAGCACTGAATAATGCAAACAATTTAGCATCAGGCCAAGTCCTCGGAAGTAATAAAGTTTAGTGCTAACAAGTTAAAAGGCTACTCAAAGTATAATAGATACTACACACGGCCAGTTACTTTGAAAATACGCTATTAATATTATTGGCTAATATTAATATTATGTGAATTGACAGTAGCATGCAGGTGACAGAAAAGGGTATAAGAAAAATTAGGGTAAAACTCACATCTGGGTGTGGAATAGCGTATTGTCCCTGAATTGTATAGGCCTGTAAAGGAAAGACAAAAATGTTACCAGGGCTGGCAGGACATGAGGAGAGAACTCTGTTGGGACCCCCATGTACCACATTAAATTCCCTAGGGCACCAAATCCTTGGGGCAGGAGGGAGATGTTCCACCTCCCATTCAACCTAGAGCATGCTGAGCTACCTGACTTCAAGGGCTCAGGCTCAGTTTGGCTTTTTCAGAAGGAAAGAAACAGCTCTTTGTAGGTGCCAGCATTGCATGGAGCAGGAATATCAGGCTGCGGTTGGTCTTTGCTGCACAAAAAATAAGGATCAGTTGCATGGGGTTGAGAGTGGATGATCTTTAGTGCCCCTTTGATAACCAGAACCTGTGTAGCAGGTGCACAACTGACATCACTGCCCAAGCGTGATCCCAAAAAGCGAGCCAATTCCGTGAGCCTCTCCATATATCCAGGTGCACAAGTCCCAGTGGATGCTTTATATCCACCCAGTATATTCCAGTGCTCTGCTGGGGCATTGGAAAGGCATGGAGTCAAGGGCTGCCTGCACTGCAATGCCTTTCACCAGCTGCAATTGATAAATCCATGCAAGTATCTGCCAGGCAAATGCATTTGTGTGTTTTTCCCATCCTTTGTAGTAATCCTTTCTCTTTTTGTTCGTAAATAACCTCAAAATAAGCACCAATGTGGGTGAAGAGCCAGAAACTAGAGAGCCCAATATTTAGGACTTAACCAGCTAGCAAAATATATCTCACTTGTTGACACATTATTCAGATGATTCTCAAAGAAACGGCAAAAGAGATGGAGAACACTTTGAAAAGGGAGAGTAAAGATTGCCAAGAAAAATGAAAGGAAAAAACTTGAAACCACCCGCAAATTTGCTGCATTATTTGCAAAGAGCAAAGTGCTTTGTGTGAAGGAAACCCCCAAAATCATGCATGAGGAAATGGGAAAATGGCTGTCCCAGTGTCCACCAGCTTCCCAGCACAATGGGGACACGACAGAGGCTGAAAAGTTGCCTGTCCTGGTGGTTTAATTTGGCCATTGTACTTTGATTAGAAAAACTGAGTCAAAAAAGGTAATCAAGGGCAGGAAGGTATCTTGGACAGATGCAACTCAACTCTGACCTTTGATGGCTGGTCCCTTTGGCAGCTGCCGTTGGCTGCTACATCACTCAGCCTGGTGAGCTCCTAGAGGATCATCCCACCCCAAGCACCTGTCACCACGGTCACCAGCTGTCCTCGGCCCACCCGCCCCGTGCCACCCCTCGGGCAGAGCCAAAGGGCTCCCAGCATTGGGAAGAGCTCTCACTTCAGGGACAGTTTCTTCTTCCCATGATGTTACTTCTGTCCAAGAAACCAGCCATTCACAGCAGAAGAACTGCTGCCTCTATCTCACTCTCCCTTTTGAACAGACCAGGCAGCTGGACTCGAAGTTCTTTTTCAGGATGGCTGCTCTGATGGAGTGACACACTCCTGATCCCTATGATTGACTAATTCAGCCTGAAATAGCCTGTGCTCTGGGCTTTGCTCTTGTTCTTTGTCCTTATTATGGCCGGAGAGAAATTAAATAACTTGTGTGGAGCTGCTCTGGGTGGCATAAGCTGTGGTTTTGTGGTGCTGGCCCTACCTGGATGCTGAAGCTCTTGGGAAGGCACATGCCCTGCTGGATGTCATGCACCTCAGCAGGGTGGCATCTACAGGCACGCCCTCGGTCACCAGGTGAGGTGATGAGATGAGGTGGAGACAGCAACAGTGCAAGTTCCCTCTTTAGAAACAGCCGTGGGCTCAGTTGCTCTTGTTTCTGCTTATTTTTGTTTTCAGAATAACCTCCAGCTCACCCATGTGATGGTTATCCCACAAAGGAAAAACCACCCCAAAGCTCACTGCTGGAAATAGTGTGTGATGTCTGCAAGGCTGCAGTGTCACTGGGGGTGACACAGTGCAGGCTCTGCCTCAGGGGGAAGCAGTACCCCAAACCAGGTGAGCACCAGGGAGGGGGACACGGCTCTTCCATGGTGGCTGCCCTGAGCAGAGGAGTTGCTGCAACAAGCCCTTCCTACCTTGGATCAATTACAGCTACACAAAGGTATTTTTAATAGAGCTGGAGGTGCCAGAGAGCAGTGACAGCCTCTTGTTCAACAATGCTTTTCTAATCCTCTCCTTTTCAACCACTGACAAATACTGAACTTGGGTCTAGTGAAGTAAATTCCAGCCTTTCCTTTGTGTCTCCCCAGACTGGCTCTTCCCTTCTGCTCATTGTCCAGCATCCATCACAGGAGCTAAGCCAAGAGCTTTCAGTCCAGCTGCCGTGGCACACAACAGATGGGATGACACCATGCAAGTCAGAAGGCAAGAAACCTGAGTGCACTAACGGGCAGCGGCTGGTGCTGCAGTAAAAGGCTGAGGTTGGCAGTGGAGGCTGCAAGCGGGTCGGCTCTTACCTGACCACCTGCAAAAATGACAGGGGTGGAGGCGGGCTTTGGGCGGTAGGGAATGGTGGCACCTTTTGGTGGGGACTAGGAAAAGGGATAAGGAGAGGGAGAGAGAACATTAGAACAGCTTTCCTGAAACGGCGGCAAAAAGAGTGTTAGAAAGCACCTAATGGAGCACGGCCCCCGGGGCCGCCACGGCAACACCCGCACCAGGCAACACCGTGTTTCTGCACAGGAGCACACGGGGGAAAGAGGGGTTTCATGGGCAACAAGGACAACCTGGGGCACGGGAGATCCCCTGCCAAGGCACGGGCCCCTAAATGGCCTCCTGGACCTCTGCTGCCTCCCTCAGCTTTGCTCTGCTCTGCGCAAACCACACTGCCTGCTCTAGGCTCCGGGAACCCTCCTCAGAACACCCCAAGGAGAGCCTCAAACAGCCAGATAGGGAGGTACAGCCCATCTGAGCAATGCAGCACCATGCTCAAGCTCTTTGACTGCCCTCATCTTCCTCACTGCTGGAACAGGGTCACCTACAGGCCTTGGTGTGGTCCATCGCCATCTGAGCTGCGACATGGGTGCTGCGAGGCACCTGTGGTCAGCTGAGAGGTGTCTCTGCACACGGCAGGGGGCTGGAATTAGATGGCCTTTAAGGTCCCTTCCAACCCACACATTCTGTGATTCCATGATTCTGTGGTCTTCCTGCTCTCTGTGGGGTCCCTGGGTAGGTCTGAGCAGAGCTGCAGTGAATGAGCCGCAGGTGTGATGTGCAGGTGCTGCTCACCCAGATTCTTCCTCTGGTTTTCTCCTGAACAACTTACAGGCTATAGGAAACATGGAGGTTTCTAGGGATCAGGAGAGATTTCAGCTCTCCTATTGCTTTCTACCCCAAATTAAACAACTCAGTGACTGCTATCTAAGGACAGGCAATAGAAATTACACTATCTCATGGAAAATTCTTTTTTTTCCTGTACATTCTTTGGATATCTACTTGTAGGCAAGCAACATTACCTAAATCCTGCTGCTAAGCGCCTGTTTATGGGAAAGCTGATCAAAGTACATCTCCAGCACCCCAAACCCACTTTTTCTTTTACTGCATTACAAATCTTGGAGGGAACAAGACGGAATTATCTGTTTAAGACTGAAAGGTGATATGGAACATCTCTGTGAGCTGTTAAAGCCAGGGCACTTTCCATACTTCAGACTGCAAGAAGAATTGAGGGTTTTTCTCTTTCCCATGGCTGAGCTGTACAGAGGAGCAGCACATCTTGCTTTGTGAGAAAATCTTTTTAATACATCTGGCAAGCATCACCTCAGGCTCATCTCTGCTGCAGTCTGGATGTCATCAGGTGCTGCAGTGTGTGACCTGGTCATCCAAAATTCCTCTGGCAGCAGTGCAGCTGCCTGAGCATCACAGCCAGCAGGGATGAGCAATGTGGCTCCTGGCTATCCCTGCCGAGATGTGCTGCTGCCAAGCTGAAGATGCTTCCATCTGGCTTTGCATCACCTTCACCAAGCCTTGCCATGCCCATCTGAAGCTTTTCCAGTGGGAAACATGCTCCTTCCTGCTGTGAAAGGGCTGTGCAGCTAGGCAGTGGGCCTTACATTGGTCCCAGCTTTGTCTGTCTCTGGGATGTACCAGGAGTGGAATGTGTCACCATCCTGTGTCCCAGGGGCTTTCCTCCTGGAGCTTCTCCCATCTGAGGTGGCAGGTGTGGATGTAAGGCATGTGGCTGAGGTCATCTCCAGAAACTGGTACAGCAGCATTTCTCCATGGCAGAGATCTTCCAGCTCTGCTTGTCAGCATTTATCCCAGAAAAGGGCACCTTGGACATGTATCCATGTGCCATATATACAGTCCCTGCTATCCACCAGCCTTCCTCACTACCATTTCCACTGTACCTCACTGGAACACAGCCTTGTGCTCCCAGTTCCAGCTCCTCCAATGCAAGGGATGCTCTGGCCTCCTCCTCCTCCTCCTGGCTGAGGTCCTCGCGAGGCAGAGACCAGATTCTTGGAGCAGTGGCTGTAGCCCCCATATCTTTCTCACGGCACCCTGAGTGCTGCTGGGATGCCAGGCCAGGCTGTCCCAGCTTGCCGGCACCCCTCTGCCCTGAAGTCACCCCCTGCTCTGACACAAACCACCTCCTTTGGGGCACCCGACCAGACAGGCTTCCAGTGTGGGACTCTAGAAACTACGGACAATGGTAGGGAAAAGACACAGGGTGTATTTCCAGCGGAGGTACCAGGAAATGAGAGTAGTCCAACAACGCGTGGTGAAGGGGACGAGAGAGACATGGTCTACAGCTCCCAGTGCTCTGGTGGGGCCAGCTGGGATTTTTTTTCCATATGTACTTTACCCCTTTTGTTACAGACTGTACCTCCAGCATCACCACACAGATCTGTTTGACACACTGGATAATTGCGTCGGGTGTCCCCGAGATTGTCACCGCCCGCTCTGTGGAGTTGGGCAGCATGTCCCCCGCCACTTGGACCTGAGCACCTGTGGACTGGAGACAGAAAGAGAGATGAAGGAGAATCCCACAGCTGAATGCCTTCACTCACAGCAAGCTCCATCCATGAAACCATGCGCCTCCCGAAGGCCCAGCATGTGGCATCCCGTGGGATGCTGCTCCTACATCAGCCACACCATCCCGGGAAGCAATGTGATCCGTGATGCAGCACAGGGATCCCCTTTTCCAAGGCAGCTCCCCCTTGGCTGCAGATCAGCTCCGAGGAGCTGCACTGAACGGCAATAATGAAATGGAATCTGCCTTACCTCTCGGATTTCCTTGATTTTGGAGCCCCCCTTGCCGATGAGGGAGCCGCACTGACTCGCTGGCACCACCAGCCGCAGTGTCACCGGAGGTTTGCTGGTAGCGGTGCTGTTGCTCATGGAGTTGGTTATGTCCTTGGGAAGGAAAAGTGCAGCACATCAGTCCTTAGTACCTGACCAGAGCCACCTCCAGTGCCCAGGTGGCACATCTATACATGTTGTGGTCAGGTGACTAAAGTGTTCCCTCTTGAACACTTCCAGGGATGGTGACCACTACTGCCCTGGGCATCCTGTTCCCAGGCATGACAGACCTTCCAGTGAAGAAATCTTCCCTAATATCCAACCCAAACCAGAGGTCATTTCCTCTGGTCCTGTCACTTGTTACCTGGGAGAAAAGACCAACCCCTAAATTGCTACACTCTCCTTCCAAGCAGTTGTAGAGAGTGAGAAGGTCCCCCCCTGAGCCTCCTTTTCTCCAGGCTGAGTCCAGCAGCTCCCTGAACTGCTCCCCATCAGACTTGTGTTCCAGACCCACCCTAGTCAGAGGTGTATGAAAGGTCCTGTGCTGAGGCCATGTCCCAGTTAGTCAAATCCAAGCAGGCACTGCTGTCCCCAGCCATGGGCTGGATCACATTTCTCACCTCCTCAAATTTGTAGGCAATCATGGCAAAAGCCTTGAAGATGGCATCAGTGGGGCCAGTGATGGTCACAATCCGCTCAGGGCAGTTCCCCTCCGAGATGTTGATCCTTGCCCCGCTCTGGAAAGAGAAGAAGAGTCCTGGAATAGCCACAGCCAAACAATCAGGCTGGGTCTTCTCTCAGCCTGATATCTGTGCCAGTCTCACAGCATTCCAGCTAAACTTCCAAACTCCCACCCCTCCTCTGCAGTGATTTCAGCCCTGCCTTATCCCAACCCTTAGAAAGAGTTTCCAATGTTTTATTGCAAAGCAAACCCATGGGATCGAGGTAAGACCAGCTCATGGAGACACTGCCTGTGAAGAGTTTTGTTCACTGTCCTGACAACTCCCCAGGAGCTGCAGGAATAAAGACCCTCGACAAACTCAAAGCATCTTATGAGTGACTTAATTTCAATGTTTCATTAAATACTTGACTCTGGAAAATGTGACAGGAGTTTGAGTGTGAAGGGAAAAAACTGGTCCAAAGAGCTCTGGGGACAGCTGGCTTGCTTGTCCTGACCCTGGGAATTACTGCACATATCACACAGGGCAATGTGCAGCTCTGGCCACTCTGCACTCCCTTCCTCCTACAAATCATCCACAGAGAAGGCTGCTCACCTCCTCACGCATCTTCTTCACAGTCTCTCCTTTCTGAAACAAGAGGGAAAACCAAAACATTACTGAAAATTCACAACTTCTACCTTTAAAACAACCCTACCGAAAATGCATCTACCTAATACATGCCAAAGTGCAGCCAAAACATGGGAGCTGTGATGCCTGGCCCTGCATCCCCACGTGATGGTCAGCTGAAGAGCATGTAAATCATCAAATAAATAAATAAATAAATAAATACACACAAATTCTCAACTGTGAATCTTGCCAGAGTTGGACATGCTGATGGAAAAGTAAGGCTCAAGCATACAGGGAAAATGTGTTCATGCTGCAAATCTTTGCCACCATAAACCTTTATTTTAAAACTATTTAAAAAAAAAAAAAAAAAAAAAAAAGCAACCCTAATCCTGTACAGCCAGGACTTTCCAAAACACTGTGGAAACACCAGAGCAACTCAGGAAGCTTTTTTGGACAAGGTAAATGGAGTCCTCTGGCCTCAGAGACAGGGGCTATAGAATTACTTAAAATATAATAAATGTATCTGTGTGACATTTTTAGTATCTCTTAATGAAGTTATTCGATGAAA
Source organism: Motacilla alba alba (assembly GCF_015832195.1). Classification (NCBI taxonomy): domain Eukaryota; kingdom Metazoa; phylum Chordata; class Aves; order Passeriformes; family Motacillidae; genus Motacilla; species Motacilla alba. The sequence goes on along the minus strand of NC_052022.1, from coordinate 38,116,541 downwards.
ACACCAGAGCAACATGACTGTAAACTCCCAGCCATTACCCAGTGAAGCAGCTGGAAACAGTTTGCTGGTTGGTGAGGTTTTTAGGGGAATGGTCTTTTGACCCCTTTGTGGGTTTCTCTTAATTTCTGGCTCACAAATGCAGCAACTAGCTCAGGCACCCAACACTTCTCAGGACATCACAGGGAAGAGGTGACTATGGCACATGCCACACCAAAGGTGCAGGAACAGCATCTAAGGTACATTAAAAGGCATCCTTACCTTCCCAATGATGCTTCCAACTTCCTACACAGAGAAAAAGCCAAAACCAGAGGAACTGACATTAGAAAACATGTTGAGAATCCAACCCAACCCCATAATGAAGTGAAGACCTGGTGGACATGGTCCCCAGCAGAGGGACAGGGTTGTGGGGCAGGAATGAGAGGGAGCAGGAGCATCATGCCACCCTCCTCACCAGCAGGACAGCTATTCCTGGGGCTGGGACAGCTGGACAGAGCTGTATGTGGGGCTGGGCAGGTGGGAGAGGGACCTGTGAGGACACCCTCGCTATGGGAGCCCCTTACCTTGCCATGCATCAGCAGCCGGATGGTGAGGGTGACGTTGAGGCCGCCTTCGGAGACCTTGGACTCCATTTGCTACCAGGGGACGGGAGACGTGCGCTACCTGGGAGAGCAGCCCTGGCACAGGCAGCACCGTGGCGGAATCACCTGGGGACACAGCAGGGAAGGTTTGCTCTCAGAATAAGTTCCTCGGAGTGGGACGGACCCCACAGAGTAACTAAAAAACAACTCTGGACCCGGGCATCAGGTGAGCAGCCTGACCAAGGGCCAGCGGCTGCAGTGGGGCTTTAAAGCACCCACAGTACCTATCTAGCGAACCAAAGTTCACCATTTACAGCATAAAGAAAACCACACGGCCCTTTTTCAGTGGTCGGGAATTGTCTATCTGACTCCAGGAGCACTGAATGGGAAAGACAGAACTGGCATCCTGGTTGCCACACATCCTCACCTGAGAGCTCCCCAGCTGGGCAGACTGTGGACCACACCCCTTCCAGCCACTCATGTCACAAATATCTAAGGAAACCATGCTGTTTTCCTTTTCCATTATCTCCCTTTCCTCCTCTGCCCTCTAGAGGGTCACTGATGTTTTGAAGTCAAGGGGGGGAAATAAATAAAAACCACAGAATGGCAACAAATCCTTCATTTTTCACTCCTGATGCCTCTTTAGGAGCATCTCTGCATGAGGACGTGGCATATGAAATGTCCCTGCAGCCCATTGCATGGGGAGAGCAGTCCTGTCCCAGAGGGCGGTGCCAGCATCCTTCTACGTGCAATGCTGAGGGACACAGAGCAATTCTCCCTCACGTTATTTAATCCCTCAGTCTGTATCAGATGGGAGATTTTTTCATCCTGCTCACAAGCATCTGGCATTACCCTTTGCTCAGACAGGGACTTACATGAGCAAAAAAAGCAGGAGATAAACAAGTTCTCAAGTACTGCTTTAATGCAATTCAGGATGAATAAACAGCAGCAATGCACAGACCATGGCTGGGATATGGGTTTGATGCAAAACCTCTTCCCAGAGGTTATTATGAAACCCAAAATGGATAAACCCACGTGGTTTGCAGGGGGATAGAATTCCCTGAAGCTAAAGGACACTGGCTCATTGGGAATGAGGCTGCTTATGACCTACATGCAAACATGGGGCTTGAGGCTGCTGCATGTTACAAACGAAAAAAAAGGATGGAATCCTCACAAAAAGGAAAGGAAATTAAATGTGCTGAACACCAAAACAGAGTCACTGGCAAAGGCTGCCCAGAGAGGCTGTGGGCTCCCCATCCCTGACAGTGTCCAAGGCCGGGTTGGACAGGGCTTGGAGCAACCTGGGATAGTGGAAGGTGTCCTTGCCTATGGCAGGGGGTGAAATGAGATGAGCTTTAAGGTCCCTTCCAACCCAAACCATACGGTTCTATGTCAAGCCAAAAGGTGCTTTTAAGGGTGGGAAGAAGGAGAATATTTACGAGGAAAATGGCGACTTTTTCGCCTGAGAGACTGAGAGACTGTAACAGAACAGACAAGATCAGGAATTTTCAAGACTGAGCCTACTTGTAAGGTGTACAATGAAGGAAAAGCGTAACTAGCTGTGTTGGTTAACCCCAGGCTGACTCCTATGCATGGGAGGCAATGCCAGAAAGGGTCAATAAGCAGACAGATGGAGGTTCCAGTGCTCACAATGTGGCAGCAGACAAACTCTTCACCAGAGATATCACAGAATCATAAAATGGTTTGGGTTGGAAGGGAACAAGACATCCCATTCCATCCCCCTGCCATGGGCAGCGACACCTTCCACTACCCCAGGCTGCTCCAAGCCATGGAATCCAACCAGGCCTTGGACACTTCCGGGGATCCAGCTTCTCTGGGCACCCTGTGCCAGGGCTTCCCCATCCTCACAAGGAAGAATTTCTTCCTAAAATCTCATCTAGTCCTCCCTTCTTTCAGTCTAAAGCCATTCCCTCTGGTCCTGTGACGGGGAGGGTGTTTGTCATCCCCAGCTCCACATCCCTCTCAGGAGGAACCCTGCATCAGGCCGTTACGTAAATGCTTCCAATTGATTGAAAAAGTGGGTCATGTGTTAGCCAAATGCTCCTGGCTTTAAGATTTATCAGCATTATTAAATTAAACACGCTTCATGCTCCAGTGAGCGGTAAAGCTATATTGGCCTTTTCTTAATCATACTAGTGAAAGGTAAGTGTTTTATAGGGGGCTCATGAGCTCAATGAAAGGCATGGCAACAATAGATCTGAAGCATTTACTCTGAGCACAGGCCTCCCCCAACAGCCCTCATTCTTCATGGACAAAGGGCTGGGGAAAATTATCCCCCAGAATGCCATTTTGAGCATTTCAGAGCATTCCCTGCCTGGAGAGAGAACAATCTCAGCCCCTTCCTCTCCACCATCGTGTTCTGCCTTGTTCACCACAGCTTTGAAATGGCTTCTTTGTCCACCCACTTGAAAGCCCTGAGGACACTATTACATGCGGCCCAATGGACAGAGTAGATACAGAGCCCAGTTCCAGCCCAGTGCAAAGGAGGTGCAGCCCCACAGAGGTCAAAGACATGGAATTAGGAGACAGAAGTGTCAAGCTAAGCCCCAAAAGGGAAGTTGCACAGTGAGTCAAGCCAGGCTCTGCCAAGCATCACACCTGGGCAACCACAGGCAGAGGACTGGAGCATCCTTCTTCCATGCGTGAGGAGCAGCCAAAAGTTTTGCACCACAGATCAAGGGGAGATCTGCCCCAAAGCTGGACAATGCCCTTCCAAAGGATGATCCCATTCCACAGTAAATAGCCCTGTCAATTGCAGCTGCCTTTGCAGAAGTGCCTGGAGGAGATATCATCAGTTCTCAGAGCAATCTGGTTCTTCCTCAGTTCAAACATATTAGATTCTGGGAAATTTCCTTAATCTATCAGGAATCCCCTATGTCTGAAAAAGCAACTCAGGAATCAACGATCAAGGAATAGGAAGGAAAATGAAAGCCCAGAACAGCAGAAAGACTCCTCTTCCCCCCATGCAAACGTATGCACTCCAATTTTTCTCTTTTCCCATTTCTAGAGGTTGGAGCAATTGCCTCAGCTGGCGCTCCTGTGTTTATGCTTGCTGATACCTCACAAATATCAACACATCCCTAAAATTCAAGCAATTCCCTTCCAATTAGGGGAAACCTGAACACTGTGTACTGGATTAATTTAATAACATGATCACCTCCCATACAGGAGGAGGCACATGAAGCAGAACAGGAGGAGAGAAATGGAGCTCTGGGCTGGATGTTGGTCTCCAGTCTAGCTTCCATACAGGAGCTGGAAAAGCAGATGCTGGGATCCAGGGAATCATGCCTCTGATATCCTATCAGGGATGCTATCCCTGATGGCAGGAGGCTCAGCTGAGCTTGAGTCGAGCCCAAATCCCTGCAGGGGCTGGGGGACATTGCTGGCTCTGTGCTTGCTGAAGCCAGCCATTGTCCTCCTCTTCCTCTTCCTCCTGCCATGCATTCCTAGGGCTTGCTGGGTGCACGAGCCCCATGCAAGCAAGCTTTGCTTCCTAGAGTTGTTTCTGGGGGGCATAGCAATGTTTTGTTCAAGCTGTCCAAAAACAAACAGAGAGGACAACTCTGTGCAAAGATGTCCCACTGGCATAACTCACCCCCTCCCTAAAATATTTGAGAGGAAAGTTCATAGGCACCACCTAGCCCATGCAAAGGAGAAAGTCTCCATCACCTCCCCACACCCATCATAAGGCCTCCAAAAATAATCCCACTTTCTTGTAGGTATATCACAGAATCACAAAATGGTTTGGGTTGGAAGGAACCTTAATGCTCATCTTATTCCACCCCCCTGCCATGGGCAGGGACACCTTCCACTCTCCTAGGCTGCTCCAAGCCCTGTCCAACCTGGCCTCGGACACTTCCAGGGATGAGGCAGCCACAGCTTCTCCTTGTCAGTGCAGGCTGATAAAATCCAACACCTCAGAGCCCTGCTGACCATGAGCCCTTGATGACCTGTGCAGGTAAAGAGCAGGGTGGGCAGGGCCTTGGTCTGTGCAATCCCTGCTGTGCCACCTTCCCAAAGGACCACACCCAAAACCCTGCCTGGAGCATCTCAGTCGATCCGTGGTGTAATGCCATCCTGGAAAACATCCACTACACTTCCCAGGCTCTCTGGTGTTCCAGGAACGCCACCAGCACAGATGTTAAAGACAGCCACAAACCCTTGGCATCCTGCAGCACACTGCAATGTCTCACAGCCAGGATTTCAAATACAGGTGGCAGAATTTAGTGTTGGGAATTAACATCTGGGACAGAACATCCAACACTCAAGACAGCATTTTCCTCTGTGAGGGCATCTTCAAAAAACTCAGACCAGGGTTTTCTGACTCTAGGAAAACGATGGATGTGTTAAAAGCAGAGAAAAGCCAGAGAGGCCAGGAAAGAGCATGTTTTCCTGAAATTTTAGGCTTTCTAGCCTGTTTTCTGAAGGAGGGCTGCCTGTCCATCAGCGTAAGCAGGAGCTTTCTCCCCACTCACCTCCCACTGACTTGATCTTACCATTAAGACCTAATCCAGTGATTTCCAGCGTGGTGTTTTAGAGGCTGGGAAGCTCGGCAATGCAGCCAGCTTGGGATTATGACGACGGCACAGTCTGGCCAGGTCAAGACAGGGTTGGAAGGAGGAAAAACCTTAAACCACACGGAAATGCATCAGCCACCAATGAGCTTCAGCTCTTGGGAGATGAAGCTGTGGGAGGGCGGTAGCACCATCTACGTGAGTGACACCAAAAGACATTTGGGAACAGAGCTGCAATTCCAGCTGCTGCCATTTTCCATAGCTGTAGTCATTTTGGTTGACTTTTCCTCCTCTCCACTCTCCAGCTTCAGTGAAAACATTTTACCAAAAAAGATGCCCTGTGCTGTCCTAGTATGTCAGTCAGCAGGATACTCCAGCCTCTCCCCTGCCCATAGTCATTAAAAGCAGCACAGGAGATAAACGTCCTGCTCTGGCCCTCACAGCAGGCTTCTTCCTCAGTCACCTGCTCCTATTTCCCTGCTCCCCTCCAGCTGAGATCACAGCCTTACACAATCATTTAGGTTAGAAAAGACCTCTCTGAACACCGAGTCCAACTGTTTCCCCAGAACTGTCAAAGTAAACCCTGTCCCCAGGTGCCACATCCATGCGCCTTTTTAGCAGTTCCTGGGATGGGGACTCCACCTCTGCCCTGGACAGCCTGTGCCAGTGCCTGACCACCCTTTCCATGAAGAAATTTTTCAAAATATCCAATCTAAACCTCCGGGGGCACATCCTGAGGCCGTTTCCTCTGGTACTGAATGTCTGCGCTGACACAATGTTGCAGAGCTCCAGCGCAGTCACACATCCCAGCCAAACACCTGCCCTCACCTCCAGGAAATTCCCAGCCAATTTCCTGGTATTCTTCTTTATCTGCTGAACCCCACTTTTGGGCTCAGGCATTAGCCTCCACTGAAGCAAGCTCAGTCCAGGGAGAATGGCTCATTTTGTTGTGATGGCAGAACCACTACTGCAATCTTTTATGTCAAGATCACTGGATGAAACTGTAGCCTTTCCCTGCCAACCTCCCCAGGATGATGGTTTGGGACATAATTTTCCCCACTGCAACAGGACAGCAGGATGAGAGATTACCTATCTCTGTGCCCTGATACATTTGTGGGAGACAAAACCTTGAGGTTTGTGTTAATTGCAGGTTTAGAGGAAATTCAGGTACCTGAGAGATGTATCTGCAGAGATCTAGAGGATGCAGAATTCCCATTCGCTCACACAAGCTGCTGCAGTGTTGCAAACAGAGGTCAGACACAGACGACTGAGGGAAATGCAATGTAGAAGTAGCAGCAGGATGTTACATGTCCTTAGGAAAGCCAGAAAACCTTGTTTGGGCTGTTTTCAGGGCTTTTTGATTGTGGAACCTTGAGCAAAACCAGTGGCTTGAACCTGTTTAACCACCACCTCAACAAGGTTATTAGAATTAAGAGTTATTCAAAGAATAATGGGTCCTCACTTAATTTGTTTAATTAAAGCTGATTTTGGAAGGTTGGGGTGAGCAGGGAGGGGATGGGAACATCATGCTATAATTCAGCCACTTCCAAATCACTCTTTTAGTTACTTCTGGAACAACTTGCCAATGAAAACACTATTTACAGTGAATGTCACACTGCGTAAGTGCATCAGAAACTTCCCCCTATGAGGTGATGAAAGCCAATGCTCATTGCAGCTGGGACCACACGACTCAGTGACCAGAAGCACCGGCAGATGTCTGTGAGCCTTTGGCAAGACCGTGAGTGCCAAGGAAATAACATTTCCTGGGATAAGGAACATCAACTCTTTCTCCTTTGGTCTGCCAGCAGATTAAAGGATATATAAAAGGAATTACAGTTTTTTTCCTGAAATACCAGCTGTCCCTCCAAGCCCAAGCCATTATTTTGGAGCGGCTGGAAGCACCCATGGGTGTGGCTGATGGTCCAGCGAGGATCAAACGTAGGCTGGATCTTGGCTGATGCCAGCTGTCCCAGAGGGCTGAGGGAGGCAGAGCCAGCAGCCTCGCACTGCCCCCCCAGCCTGGACCCTGCCGCGGGGCTCGGCACTGCAGAGCGGGGCGGGTTCTGCTGCAGAAGCCGAGCCAGGGGAAAGAATCCCAAACGTCATTGCCTGGCACTGCAGAGACCAGGAAAGTGACTGCTTCAGTGCCACGCTCTGCGTCCACATCCCTGACCGCGCCGGTGGGACTTGGGAAGCACCACAAGCAGAGGGCAGCCAGACTGAGCCCGCTGGAGAGTGGAGTAACTGTGGGGTGCGCAGGGAGCTGGGGTGGGTGAAACCACTGGAAAATGGCTGGGAAATGCTCTAAAAACCCCCAAAACTTTGATCAGGGACACTCCTGTTAAAATGCCATGTGACAACCCAGGTGGGAGAAGCTCTTGGCGAGCAGAGCAAGAAGCCAAAATGAGCTTGGCAATGTGAAGAAAATAAGATAGAATTTTGCAACTTAACTGTATGCAATTAAGTGCACAGAAACAGAGGAAATGCTCCCTAGGCACGTGAAAGTGGCTGGGAGCAACAAGCTGACTTGCAAAACCAGGAGAAGGAAACCAGGAATGGTGAATTGGCTCTTCAAAGGAGATCCAGGCAACAGAGAGCAACCCCAGACCCCTGGGGCCAGCAAACACAGACCCACAGGGAAGGGCTGGAGCAACCAAGGCTCTGCAGCACAGGAGGCCAGGGGGACACTGGGCCTTGAGCGAGGGGCTTAAGCTGCACTGAAGAAGATCCAGGAAAAGAGCTTCTCCACAGCCACACCATGCTGCCAATTTATCCTTCTTTAAATCTTCCAAACATTCATGTGTTGGCAAATACAGCTCATCTCTGTTAAACAACCACATTTACAACCTTGACACCAAGCCAAAAGCACCTAGTTCAGGGTTATTTCTTCCCAGCCAAAGGCCAAGGAACGGAAGCCAGGAGGTGCCACCTTGCAGCAGGAGATGCCTCCACAGATGCCCCATGGATGCTCTGCCAGGGTTGTGCATCAGCCCCAAAGGAGCCAGTACAGTTGGAAACACACCCCAAGGGATGAGACAGTCAAATATCAGCCCCCTAAGTGCCAGATTTTAGATGTCATTTTTCAGGGGAACCCAAAGGACTCCCAAAAAGGATGCTCATGGCCACAGACCCATGCTGGACGCTTGCAAAGGAGAGACCACAGGGAGGTGTGTGCACCTCCAGAGACAAGCAGCTTGTTCCCCAGCACTCTGGAAATGAGAGGCACAGCATTGCAAAAAGCTCCAGACACATTCCCAACACCCTTGCAGCTGGGGGACAGCTGAGAGGAGAACCCCTCCATGGACCCGGGAAAACAGAAAGTGGCCACCCTCCAGGGCATCCTCCAAAACAGATAAGGATGCAACCAGGAGCATCTCTCCACAGTGCCCAGCAGCAGCCATCCCACAACCCCCCTGATTCACCTCCTCCTCCAGAGCTTGCTGGCTGCCTTGGCTTTAATCCCACAGGCAGCATCATCCCAATAATTTCCTCCATTTTCAATCTACTTCCCTCCATTTTCAATCCACTGATCTGGGGGCAGTCCACAAATCCCTTCATCCTGAGAGCGAAGCAATCTACTGCTTCATCTCCTCCCATCTCCATTTCTCTAATCCCTGGAAACATGGATGAGGTTTGGAGCACATGGGCTGCCCCGGAGCAGTCTGTCCAGGCACTGCTGGACAGAAACATGGGGGGCTGGGGCTACCCTCCTGAATGTCATCCAACTTCTCAAAGCACCTGGGGCAGGTCCGAGCCCCTCCTGATCCAGGGATGGGGGAACAGGTCTTGCCACTCCCCCCAGCTGCCATGCTGGGGACATAAGGGACAGATTAGGTGCATCACAGAAAACATGTGGGGATCAATCAAGGGTGATGGGGGGAGTCACAAACACCCTGGTTCCCATCAGTCCCGGCTGGATCCAGTGCTTTTTGTCTGCAATCCCAAACCCATGACTTTCACCCTGACCACGGATGCTCTTTGGGAATGGGAGACTGATCAGAGACATGGGAAACGGGACTCTTGTCTCTGCCTTCCCTGGAGTAGTGACCTGAGGGGATCGGTCGGGATGCAGACTGACCCCATCCCTCCTTTGCCAAGCCCCCACTGGTGCAGGGCCAGAGGAGGCGGGAGCAGGGGATCCCACACCGACGACCACCACAGGGCTGTCGCCATGTCGCACCCGACACTGTCCCCAGCCCAAAGGAAGGGGCTGCAGGGTGAAGTGTGACAGGGCTGTGTGGTGGCCATGCTGGGCTGCACTGTCCCCATCCTGCGTGGTGCTGGCTCTCCCTGCTCCAGCTGGCGAGGAGAAGGATGGGGGCCCTCGGCATCCGGGGGTGGATCGCCTGCGTGCTGCGCTCAGACCCTGACAGCAGGCTCCAAAACTGTCACTCCCGATCTGTTTTCACTTCAGCTAAACCTCAACCCCGATTACAATCAAGGAGAGCCACCTCTCCTCTCCCCTTCTCCCTGTGGTAGGTCCTCTGTAACCTCAGATCTCAATGCTGAGCCAAACCCCAGCCAGGGAATGGGTGAACTGGCTCTGCTGGGAATTGGGGCTGCCGGAGACAGGGTGACGACTGCCCCTGTCCCCAAACCTGGTCCTGGAAGTGAGGGCACAGCCACTGCAGTGGTTGCATCCCTGCAGGGCTGCGGGTCTCTGTCAAAATCTGTGGGGGACGCACCACCGATATCACCGATACCACAACCTGCCTCTGCCATGGGTGGTATCCAGCTCCAAAGTTGCATCCATGGAATGGAGGGGGTTTGGTGGCAGTAGGGTGCCCCACTGCCTGCTGCCAGCTCACTTAGCAACCCCCAAATTAAATAAATAAATTAAACCAGATCTGTGTGTGTGTGCATGCGATCACAGCACCAGGATGCACGTGTTCAGAAGAAAGCTGGGTAAAAGCTCAGCGGATGGAGACATCCCTTACCGACTAGGGAAGCTTTAAAATTCCCTTTCCAACTCAGCTGGCCATAAAGCAGCTGCAGAGAACCATCAGACTCCCATCATACGGGCTGTCACCCAGCCCTCATGCTGCAGGACTGGGGGGGCTCAAGGGCAGAGGTGCCACCGGCGGGTTTGGGGACCATCCCCTGCTCTCCAAAGGCACACAAAGCCTACAGTCAGGGTTCCCAGTGCTCCACCACCACTGGGATCCTGCTCATCCCAGTGTGCCAAGCATGTTTCCCCCCCCTGCCCCCCCCAGAGAGTCATGCTGCCAGCAAGGTGCCCTCTCTGCCTGCTCGGCAGCAAACACACATTTTTCAAGGAAGGGGCCTGGAAAAAGCAAACGATCCCCTGGGAAAAGCAATCCTGGGACCACCAAATCAGCATGGCTGGCTGGTACCCAGGGGAGTATCCCTCAAGGTGGGTGGTGAGCAGCTCCCCGTGCCCCCTGATCCACCCCCAAAGGAAGCTGGCCATCACTGAGGGATTTGCTCCATCCGCCAGCGATCCCAACAGCATTCCTCTTCCCGCATCCCACACTACATTCCCGCAGCTTCTCCAATGCTATTTTGAAGGCATTGAAATAATGTTGGAGGCACTTATAAAGAGATTAGTCCCAGAAGCCTTTTGTCCCCACCTCAAAATGACCATTTTTCTCCAAAGGAATAAGCGCCCACTTAATTCAGCAAGATTAAAAGAACATTTCCTGCAGTTATTTCCCAAGAGGAAAAATTTGCTTTTGTGTCTGAGAATGCTGAAAATATTTATATAAATGGTTCCCTAAAAGAAAGGGGGAAGTCTGAGATTAAGAGCTTTGGAAATATTACCGAGTTATTCTAGAATTCTGTATTAAGAGCAAAACCCCAGCTATTAGGAAAGAATGCCTGTTGTTTTTTTTTTTAATTCAGGGTTGGGTTTCTGTATCAAAATGCAGCCTAGCATCTGTCCTTGCATCTGTCAAAACAAAGGTCAATCATTTTATGGAAACTTAAACACAATGTCCTTGAGCTACTGTTTTTTTCTTGTTTATTTTTAAGCTGGACGTGACTTCAAATTAATAAAATCAGATTTTTTAAGATGGTTCACATTCAAATCACATTATCCCAGAAATCTCAGATTATGAGAAAAACATATCTGAGAATGTTTTTCCTTTATAGTATGTAGATGATAATTTGGGGTTGATTTCAACAGCTTTTAACTCTCTATAACATTTGCCACTAATATTTCACTTTTCTACTTATAAAGCAATCATGAAACCAAGGAAAATGCAACAGAAACATGATGGTATCAGGAAGAATTTAGACACCCTGAGGAAAATGGGTATCTGAGGGCAAACAGAAAACAAAGCGAGCATCATAGTAAAAGGGATTCCTCTCTCCGAATCAAATTTCCCCAGCAAAAGGAAAGAAAATGAATGAAAATAGGATGGAATTAAATAATAAGAATATTTATAGCATTAAAAATTAATGGATGAGGAATGAAATTGGAAATAATTTTTAAAAATACTGGAACTAGAATGGAATTCAAAATAAAAATATTAAAAATTTGGAAATATACTGGAACTAAAAAGTAGAAATACTTAAAACCAAACCAAACAAAGTAACAGAAGGTAAAAATCAAATGAATCAGGGTTGAGGGTTTTATTATGTTGCCACACTAAGACATGATTAACATCCCTGTTATTTTAGTGTCCATTCCTTGAAGGCAATTCCATTTGTGCCATTCCCACCCAAGTGCACACACAAATGACACTGTCCAAAGCCTGAGCTGCAAATCACAGAATTTAGGAACAGCCGGATATTCTGGTTAAGGAAGAGATGGATACCTCCCTACCCATGGTGGTACTGGCTGCTGGGCATGGGTAAAATGGAATTTAACTAAAACAACTAATTTAACAATTTAATAAACAATTTAACTGAAGCACATGCTTCGAGAACGACGATTTTGCAAAACAAAGTCACAGCAAGATTTGTCAAATTCAACTTGCAAAAAATATTTGGCTTTTTTTTTTTTCAAAAATAAAAACAAAAATGTATTTCACAAAATAATTTCCCAAAAATATTTTGGGAATTTCTCCAAGGACAGACTTGGGGAGCAGCCGCTAACTTAAGGGAATCCCATTGCTCGCGTGCCGATGTCTCCTATAATCCCACCTCACGCTGCCACAGACATAAATTTCCTCCACGAGAGATTCCCTTAAAACTGCTCCTAAGCATTCAAAGCTCTTCCAGCCCACAACACAGCCCAGGACCCAGCTCATTCCAGGACTCTTCCCTGACTTACACTGGTGGGAAAAGTTGCCCGTGGTGGGTGGTCTTCCACCAAGACAATCTTTTAAATCTCCTTACCTTTCCCAAAGAACCACTTTCGTGCCGCTTTGGCGGGAGGGGGATCCAGACAGATGGCCAGTCTTTTCACGTTTGGAAAGGACGAAAAATGCTACAGGAGGGAAAAAATCCCAGTGATTTTTTTTTATTCCGCTGCTCAGCGTGGAAGGGCTCCCAACCTCATTGGCCCTGGGAGATCCACCACGTGGCACGGGATGAAGGGCACGTGACCTATTTTCTCCCAAATCCCTAGGTTTGCTGGAAAGGGGGATGCACCCACTGCTGATGCTCTTGTCATTCCATGGACTTTGATTCATTTATTTATTTATATTATTTTTTAAAGGCCACTGAGCAAATCTGGATGTCTTGAGGCGATGAGGGTGAACCAGCCAACGCTTCCAACATGAAGGAGAAAGGATCTCAGCATGAGATGAGCTCTGGTGCGCTGCCTGTGTGCAGGGGGAAATTTAAGCATGTTTTAGAGGGTGCCTGCCCACCCAGTGCAGGGCCAGAGCATTCGGGAGGGACAGGAGGGCTGTGCTAAACCCTCCATCTCAGAGGCAGCAGCAGGGTAGGAAGGAGCAGGCTGAAGCCCTGCCTGCACATCCCAGAGTTCAGCTGGCTCCCTGCAGGAAGTGGATGTGTTACAACTGCTCCATCATCCAAACCAGATGATGTCGTGCCCCGATGTTGCTCCTGACCCCTCCTCAGCTGTTCCCATCCTCTGCTGCCCTCCTGGCTGATGCACCAAACAACTGCTCCAAAAGATTACAGTCTCCTCCTTTGGAGGCTGCTGGAACAGCTTTCTGGGAAGCTGGACCAAGAGTAGTGGAGGGAGCATGGCACACTCTGAGTGGACACTGCCCATTCCCACCAGCCGTTGGCCACGCCAGGCCCAAAAAGTGTTTCAGTATCCTCCCACAGACACTCACCCAGCCCAAAATGCAGCACAATTCTGGGCATCCCAAAAAGATCCCCAAGACCCTGTGGAGCAAGGAAAGCCAAGCCCCTGCTCTCAGTATCTGATTTTGACTGGTGCTGGGGGTGTCCCCTCGTCCCAGCTCTGAGCCACAGCATCCCAGCTGGCCATGGTCCACAGGCCAAGCATCTCCTGTCCTTCCCTCAGTAGCCAGGGCAGGTACCAGCCCTTCAGTGTCCAGACATTACATTTGGGGAAGGGAAAAGGAATTTTTGGTGCCCTCAGATAGCCTCATGTTTTGTCCATCAGAGCTCAAGCCAGTCGGACCAGTCAGAACAGGCATTTTTCTGGCAACCCAAGTCTCCACTGGGCTGTGCCAACCCTTGGCTGTGCCTTCTTTCCATGCCAGGGATACACCTGCTCACCTGAAAGCTACAGCCAAATCTACCTTGGGCATCTGCCCTTGGTAGAGTCCTTCTGCAGAGCAGCTGTCCCCAGCCACCCCATCACCCAAGGGCTCAAGACCTTCTTATCCAGGGGTGGCACCTAAGGCTCCTGGGAGGACCAGCTGAGCTTGGTGAAGCAGCCATGGCCACCTCCAGCCCTTCTTGGCATCAGAACCATGTTCCAAATGCTGGGTCTTCCTTGCAGATGTTTCCCTTCCACGGCTCTGCACAGCAACGGGAAGCATCAGAAGCACAGCCTCTAATTCCAGATTCTTCCCGAGGCTAGACTGTCTCACCATGCTGTTCCCAAAACCACAAGTACAGCCATAAAAGGCCCCGAACAGTGTAGAAAAGTGCAGGGTTTCACCCAAATCCTCTTTGGCTCGGAGGGTCATGCTCCAGCCAGATCATGGCGCACTCAATTCCAACAAATGCACACTGAGGGAGAAACTTCCCACACTAAAATTTTCAAATGCAAACTATGGCCACAGCCCAAAGCACCCAGCTGGTTGCTTGCCCCTCCCATGTTTTCTGATAGCCACAGAGAAGAAATCTGAGCACCCTGGAATAGTGCAAGGTGTCCCTGCCCACGGCAGGGGTTTGGAACGAGATGACCTTTAAGATCCCTTCCAACCCAAGGCATTCCATTATTCTGTGATTCCATGAACCCCCACCCCATCTTTCAGCCCCCTCCTCCATCCCCAGCAAAGCTAAAGCTGGCTCCTCAGTAATCTTCCCAATAATTATATAATAGAGAGGCAGGCGGATAAATCATTTCAGGCCACTGTGCCGATAGAAAGCAAGCTGGATTAAAAGATCAGAACAAGCAATACTTAGATTAAAATGGTTTGTTATTTTCAGTTGAGGGAAAAAAATCTGTGACTAAAGCACAGAAGATGCGAAACAAAGGTGCATCATCTTCTTTCCCCCCAAAGCCCGACCTTTCTACATCGACCTTTTAAGTTCTAAGTTTCCAACCTCAAATCAGGTTTTGCTTCCCAATAGGTAAAAAAATACACTTTGCCAGTTCCTATGACATTTTAGCTAAAGATTAAGAGATGCTTCAAGTTGTATTTTGCCCACATGAAGCCATCAGAGCCCTTAACTCAGGAGAACCAGTGCATGGCTTGGCAGATAACGTCACTGCCTACGAAAAATGTGGCTCCTGGCATGACGGGCACCAACCCGTTTGCCTTGTCCCATGCCTCCCCACACCCCCGAGCTGATGGCAGACGGATGCCAGGCTTACCGGCAGTGCAGAGGTGGCAGTGGCAACAGGGAGAAGCCCATCAGACAGTGGGATGGCTCTCTACAGGGACCTATATGTTGTCCCCCTAGCCCCCAGCAAGGTCAACGCCCTGGGGCGCTATGCTCTGACTGATGGCTTTGGAAAGGCGTGAAGGGGAGGCAGAACAAAAGGGGGAGAGAGGGAGGTGGCGCTGGGAGCCGAGCTCTCCGCAGGGCATGGCACTCATCAGCCCAGTTTGGATCGATGGGTGATTCACCTTCAAGTTCAGATTGAGCAGAAGGGTCAAACTGGGAAATGGTTTGGCACTGGCAGGCACGTCCCCACCACCACCGTGCAGCCTCGTGTCACAGCCGTTGGCCTTGCTGGAATGGGCAGTTCCCACCCCATAGCATCTCCAGAATCAGCATTCCCACCTGAGCACATTGCTAACCCCGTGAAGTCTCCATCTTCCAGCATCAGCAGTGATCACTCATCCCATCACCTGGATGGGAGATGGAGAAGCAGTTTTTTCAGTGTAAAGTCCCAGAATATCCTGAGTTGGAAGGGATCCACAAGGATCATCAAGGCCAGCTCCTGGTCCTGCACAGGACAATGCCCACGAATCCCACCTTGTGCTCTTCCAGATGTCTCTCCCAGCTGCAGTTTTGCTATAAAAATGTCACGGTACCACACACACGGAATCAGCCTTGAGTTCCGACAATGGAATCCCATGGGGCAAGAGGTCCAAGACACAGCCTTCGGGAGGGCTTGGACAGAGACAGGCACCAGGCTCCTCTCCCTCCTGTGGATGTGGGAGAGGGGCTGGGACACAGACCTGGGAGAAGGGATGGGATGGTGGACAGGGAGCATGAGAAGGCAGAAAAATTATGTCAGAGGCCTTACCAGAGGGAGGTGGGAGCTATGAGATGTTGTGATGTTCACCAAAATTTAGCCTTATATTGCAGGAAAGTGTATCCACTAAAACCAGAGAATAAAACACACTTGCTGGACAGGTGATGGCGGAAACCTCAGACCAGACAAAATCAGTACCCACCACATCACCAGAGGCCATGGATAAACCTCCTCTCATTTTTTATTTTTTTTTGGCAAGTTCTATCCTTGCTGCACCTTACTAGGTCACCTGCAGCACCGCTTGGAAACCTCCATCCCCCTATCTAAAACACACCCTTGTGTTGCAGGTGCAGGCTGTTTGCTCTGGCCAGTCTCTCCCGATGTTTTCTGTGCAGAAAACAGGGATAAGTGACACTCATAAAAGAATGAGAGAAAAGAGAAATGGGTTTGTCTGTCACTACATTTCTGCTTTATGGAGCTGTCTTCTCCCTCGGAGATGTGCATCCTCCCCTCCACTAATGGATATGTTGCCCTGCCATCCATTCGTGCCAGTCAATGCCTGGGACAACACAATGGCCTAGGGCCACTCCGGATCTATTTTAGTCACAAAAGCAGAGGGGCTGATGAAAATCACCCCGTCTCTGTACTTCCCAGCTTAGCTCTTTCACTGGTTTTAATGGAATGGCCAGCGTGGCGGAAAGCAGGCGGCAAGGGCGGAGACAGCGGGTTGAGAGACCTGCACAGATGCAGGAGAGAGGCCCCAGCACCCTCCCTGCAGGTGTTTTACAGCCTGAGGGAGCTGCAAAGATCCCTCTTCCCAAGATTTGCCCAGAGAAGCTGTTGCTGCCCCATCCCTGGAAGTGTTCTGGGCCAGGTTGGACAGGGCCTGTGCAAAAGTGTCCCCATGGAACAAGACGAGCTTTAAGGCCCCTTCCAATCTGAGCCATTCTGGGATTGTATGACTTGGAAAGGATCTTACCTTACCCTACAGGATGGCCTCGAGCTCCAGAGTGATTCCTGGGAAGGTCTGGCTGCACCAGAAAAGGGCATGCTGAGCGTGGGCGGGGGGAACCCAGCAGTCCACGGCACGAGCCTGCAGACCAGGACACAGCAGAGGTTAAGGCGTGGCACAGAGGAAGGACCAAAGCTGCTTAATGTGAACTTCAGAGAGAAGTAAAACACAGACTGGGTTGGGGGTCGGGGGAAAATGATCAAGAGCATCACCTCCAGTTTGTGTTGGGTAGGCAAGCATAATTTTTTTTTTCCTACATTGCAAACAGGTTTGGGCAGATCCTCAGCATCCACCAACCACGGGAAATCATCCTGTGGAGGAGGAGATCCTTGGAATGCCAGAGAGACTCCGCAGTGATCACAGCCCAGCAGTCCTCCTTTGTGGTCACCTGCCTGGGGTTGTGCCCAGCTGTGGAGCAAGGGGCCTGCTTCCTGCAGAAATCCAGCGATGGTGGAAAGGATCCAGCACGTTTCAGTGCCATGGGTCCCAGGGGCCAGCTGGATTTTTGCTGCTGCTCCCAATAAGTTAACTGGGGCATGCACTACCCGTCAATACAATCGATGGAGCAGCCTCAGCCACTAATAAACCGAGTGCCAGAGGGCTGGAAAACCTCTCCACTGCCCAGAATATTCCCCAGGCAGCAGGGTGGGTGAGCTGCAGATCTCCTGCTTGAACTTGGTGCTGCTCTTAGTGTGCTGGGGCACCTTATGTGTTAACAGGGAAAACAGCCTCTCACGGTGACTCAGCAATCTCTGCCCTCATCCCCAGTGACCTTGGCACTTCCCTGCCACGGGAAGGAGCTTGTCAGTGGAAGGGGAGCCCATGGGACCTCCTGAGGTCAGTCTTCGGCCCTGCTGATGCTCACAGCAGGTCAGAGTGGGTTGCCGAGGGCTTTATCCTTTTGGGGCTGAAAACCTCCAAGGATGGAGCATACAGAGCCTCTCTCAGCAACCAGCTGTCCTCAGAATTTTTGTTTTTTCTCTCAACAGTTCTCTCCATGTCCTCCAAGGTAGCAACTACATCCCCAATTGGTGTCACTTGCAAGCAGCACAGGTGTCAGGATGGACTCTGAGGGATTTCCCTGCTCTCCACTGAGCCTACACCAGCCAGATAAATTTTAAATCCCAGCAACTGCTGCAATCGCAACATCCAGTCCCACGGGCTCTGGCCAAAGCTAAAAGCCTGGAAAGGATGGAAACAGGAAACTGTGACTCACCGTTGGAGGACTCGCAGGGCCAGGTCAGGGATCCCGTGGAGCTGGTGGTCAGCAGTGCAGGAGGCAGGGAAGGATCTGGAAGACAGCACATCTCAGCACCCTGAGGAGCCCAGGCAGCCACCCCACCTGGAATCCACAGAGCATCCTCCCAGCCCTGCTGCCTTGGCCAAGGGCAACACAGGGAACAGGGAAGCCCAGGGCCAAATCAGAGGAGTCCTTGGTAATTGTCTTATTCCAATCAGTACCAATTGGTCAGTACCAGTCCTTGGTAATTGTCTTATTCCAATCAGTACCAATTGGTCAGTACCAGTCCTTGGTAATTGTCTTATTCCAATCAGTACCAGTCACTGATTCCAGGATTGGTAACAAGAAGGGAAAATCCTCATCCTGGCACCAGTCTCATCAACATACCCATAAAAAGGGAGCTCAGGCAAGGATTTAGAGATGCTAGAAGGACAAGGGGTTGCAAGGAAACCCCAATCCTTCTTCCCAGAGCCAGTGTGGGCACAAATCAACCTGCATCCTATAAATTCATGGGGTAAGAGACTTGCACTCATCTTCTGGATCCTAGGTTTGAGTTTATCCCAAGGCAAGGTTTAGCATCCAGCGAACACAGCATTAAGAAATTTTTTAGCAGTTTTCTTAATCAAAAATGAGTCCATCTTTCAGCAGCTCTGCGCCTTGTTATGTCCCACCCCTTCCACCTACCAAGCTGCAGGTGAGATCCCAGCCATGAGCCTGTGCTCCTGTAGCAGGCACCAGTGCACACGCAGGAGGTGTTCTCTGCCATCAGGGTGCAGGTCACCTCCAGGCACACAGGAGGTTTGGTGCTGTGCTGGGACAACCTCAGTTCCAGCACAGGTAAGAGTGAAGCTCAAGCAACCCAAAAGCAGCCTCCAGGCAGAAACCTCAGCACTGCCAAGGTCATCTTGCCTGCTTTAAGCACCATCTGACGGCTCCGGTGGGGCTGTTTCCAGGAGATTCTGCTGGGCACAGCCATCCAGCACCTGCCACATAGCACCACAGTAGCTCCTTCCTCATCACTGACCAGTCCAAGGCACTCAGGAGTTGTCTTAAAAGGTATTGTGAGATGGATAAGCAACATTTGGGCTGCAGGGAGATTATCACCCTTGCCATCATCTCCCAAATCCTCTCTCCAGCATGGCTAAAGGCCCTGCACCTTGTGGCTGCCCTGACAGTAAAAGCAAAGGAACCAATTGAATTTTTTTTTTTCCTGGTTGCTCTCTCCAGTGAAGCATGCATTGCAAGGAGGGGCATCAGTAGGCTTCTCCCACCAAAAACTTTCCACCTCCTGATCCATGGCAGTGGAGAGCATGGCTCCATCCCTGCGTGGCCAGCTTGCTTGCTAGCTCTCATGGGCTACGTCCCATCAGGAAATTTAGTCAGGAATGTTCAAAAGGATCACCCAGGATGCTGAAGGAGTCACTTCTGAACAGCACAGTGCCCAAATCCCAGCAAAATCCCACCTACTGCTCCCAGATAAAAGCATCTGAGGATACAAGGAATTCCAATGCACCGATGTGACCAATCCCAAAAATCAGCCTCTGGAGACTACAGCACTTCACTGCTCTTAACTCATCCCAGTGAGGCCACAGGTACCCAGGGGCTGGGCAGCACCTGCAGCTTGATGGCCCTACCTGCACTGGAGCCCTCAGCCACCCCCATTCCAGGGGGCTTGAAATTTAGTCTGGGATGGGAATGCAGGAAACACAAACACACAGACAAATCTGGGACCATCAGCAGAATGCCAAGGGGAAGGAGCCGAGGGTGGCTCCCTGCTCGTGCCCAGCTTCCAAGGTGAGCTGGTGGTACTTCCATGTGGGGGCAGCTCCTGTGCCTGGTCCCACAGGGCTGTGAAAACTCCCTGCTTTTGCCCAGGCCAGCCCCATCTACCACCCCTAGTACCACATCCCCTGCTCCACACCACTCCCCTTTCCCAAAAATACCAAAGCCTGCTGCAACACCCATCCTGCCTCTCCTGCAAACTCAGGACTTCAGCTTCCCCTCACTGGTGAGTCCCTGGCTTTTTGTGACCATCAGGAACCTTCCTTGGGATGTTTGGGACCATGGGGTGCATGTGTGAGGTCCAAGCTCTGCAGAGAGTGTGGAGAGCTTGGAGAGGTCCTATAGATTTGCTGTGACCGTCCAGGGAAAATTCAAGGTCTTTTGGAAAACATGCTGTGCAGTGGTGAGGGAGGGATAGGATGGAGATGGGAATGGCTGGGATGGCATGGATGGGGTGGGGATGAGACAGGATATGATGGGATGAGATGGATGGGATGGAATGACATGAGATGGGAATGGGGATGGGATGGGGATTTTTTCCCACCATACCACCAAACCCAGATCCATAGTACACCCCAAAGACAAGAATACCAGTGAGATGGCTCCACCTGCATTGATCCCCAGGCTGCCAGCCCCGTTTGTGCTGCAGGGAACTCCCCTTCCCTCCCCTGGGGACGCAGCAGCCCCCACATCGCCAGGATCCGCTTTAGGGGTTCTGGGCACCACCGCTCCCTGCGCAGGGAGAGAGGGATCCTCCCCTGACCTGTGTTCCCATCTTCCGCCTGCCTGGGTGTTCCACACAGACAGAGGCAATGATTTTGATGTCCCAATGAACAAGCTGTCGGGATGCATCAGCCTCAAAGGGCAGCCTTCAGAGCTGCCTTCTCCTCCCATGCGCTGCCTGGGCGAGGAAAACCAATTCCAGCTTCACCCGCGCACACACACACACACACACACACACACATACACCACATACACCCACACCGTGCCACCAGTGTCTGAGATTTTCCAGCCTTTTAACAAAAAATCCTTGCAAACCCTACCCATGAGGAGGGGGAGGCAGGGAGCCTGGAGCGGGGGTCGGAGGGGAGGTGCCGCTCAGCTGGCAGAGGGGCAGCCCCACGGCAGAGCCCCGTGACGTGATGGAACCTGAGCGCTGCAGAGCCGTCAGGAGCCTGGGCAGAGATGAGCTGAGAAAAGCCATGAGCAGAGCTGACATCTGCCCCCTGGGTGGGTACCTAATGAGCGGAGACACTGTCCATTTGTGGAGATGAGGAAAAGTTAAAAGATTTCCGAGCTGACACCTGGCAGCCTCCCTCGGTGCTCCTGACCACACAGCAGGGGAAGGAGAACAGCGGTCACCCCCCGGCTCCACAGGGATGGGTGAGCTAGAGGACCGCAGGGTTTACATCTCAGCAGCTCATCCACGCTGCCCAGATCTCCCCTGCTTGTGTTTTTCTGCCACCTTAAAAGAGAAACTGGTGCTTTCTGGGAGCTGCGGGGGGGGGGGGGGCGCGGTCTGGCAGGGTCCCATGCCACCCCATACCCCAGGAAAAGGCAGCAGCATGGCAGGGAGCACTTTCCTGGGTCTATCAGCACACCAGACCTGCTCTAGCCTGGGATCTGGGCACTGGCAAAGGCCCCTTGTGTCCTGTGTTCTCCACATCCCAGGAGTAGGATGGCACTCAGCAATGCCTCAGCCCCCGGCGCTGCCCAGCAGCCCCCCCACGCTTCCACAAACCTAGTTCTGTCAGTCCCTATAAACCCAGCCTCCCTAGGCCACTTGTCACAAGCTCTTCCGTAACTCACCTCCAGCCTCTTCCCTACCCACCAACCTTCCACTGGTGACAAGACAGGAGCGATGGAGCAGGAGAAGGGAGAGCCCTGTATCACTCCAATTGCCATCCAGCTTTCCCTTCAGGAAAACCTGGGTCTAAAAGTACTGGTGAGCCAGCAAAGAGCCCCATTCCCCCCCAAATCCTACAGTGAAATGCTCTTCTCCCCACCTGCCTGCCTGCTTTCCTAAAGGCCAAGTGGATTTACAGAGAAAACACCTCTCTCCAAGTATCCTGGCTGAAAGGAGAGATCCTGGAGCATCCTCAAGGCTCTTCACCAGCCTAAAAAGCAGCTTAAAAACCCTGTCATTACTTCACATGGTTTTCACCACCTCCACCAGCAAGCAGTCTCAGGTCTAAACCCCATTACAAGCAAGACTTTCACCTGCCTGGCTCCAGGGATTTTTGCTCTTTTCCAACAAATATAGCCAGAAACAGCCAAAAGAAGGGTGCAACCCTTTCCCTGGAATGCCTGGGAGTGCAAACAGCAGCTGGGTTCAGGCTGCCCCTCCCTGGAACCCGCTCACCTGCTGGGCTCGAGCAGATGGAGCAGCCACAAATCCCCCCGTAAGCTAGGGAAAGGACTAATCTCCCAGAGAACAAATCCGTTGGCGGGGGGGGGGGGGGGAAGCTCAACATTCCACCTTTTCCTCCCTCCTCTGGCAAACCCAGCAGCACCCAGCATACCCAGAGGGATCACAGCACTCCCGAAGGCAGAGGAGGCACCAGGAGTTTGGGTACCTGGTGGAGACCCAGTCTGGGGACAAGGAGACATTCAGGTCACAGTGAGCTAAGCCTCACATGCCCTGTGCAGAGAGGCACAACAGCTGGTGTCTCTGTGTGGAAAACCATATCTGGTGAGCTCTTAAAACTTCCAAAATGCTCTCCAGCCATGACAGGCTGAGGCTTCTTCAAGACTGAGAGGTCCTTGGTGGGTGTGGAAAGCTGGAGGGGCAGCCACTGGGATGAGGTGGATTACCCACAGTGGAATCCCGGGTCCTTCCTCACTGTTGGAGGAGGATTAAGTCCACTGGAGAGGGTTAGTCCAGGTTCACAGGATGAGATCTAGAGAGCCAAACACGCTTTCTCCAAAACACAGAAGGACTGGGAATGACAACATGCCGATGTCAAAGCCCCACAGCAGATCCCACCATGGACATCAACCACAGCTACGCTCACCCCATGTCCTTCAAAAAGGTGTTTCTGCCCCAAAGACCCCAAACCACAGGTCAGTCCAAGGACACACAGCCTGGTCCTGCTCCCGGGGCCATCCACAAGCGCCAACCCTCTCCAACTCATTTTCCTTCTGCTCCAGAGGCCACGGAAAGTAAGAAGGTCAGCAAATTTTGTGCCACCCCTCATTCTTCCAGACTGTGTTCTTTTCTTTCTTGTGCCCCCTCTTCTCTTGCCCAAGGGCTGGAAAACACCTCCTGTGTGCTCACAAGGGACAAATGTCTAGCCAGATATTGTCAGCCCTACTCAGAAAACTCCAAGGCGGGAGCGCTGATGAGGACAGGCACGAGAGCTCTCAGAAATGCTTGGAAGGAGGAGGCTGCAGCCCAGGGAGAGGATGGAAAAGATACAGGCTGGGATGTGTGGCATCTGGGTTTGGATTGTACCCTGCACCTCGGATGGAGGATCATGAATGGCCAGCAGAGCCTGGGGAAGCCCTGATGAGGTGTGACACCCACAAGTGTAGCACAGCATCAGTGCCACCTCTCTGGGTGCCACTGCACATCCTAAGGAATGGCATGGGACAGAGGGTGAGCCATTGGTGTGCTCCTGAGGATCATGGCCATTCAAGCTATGCAGTCAAAACAGGCAATTTCAAGTCCCCCACAAAACCATCCCCATGTCCTGGAGGGGAGATTTGGGGAAAATCCCAAAATTCCCCTGAGGGAATCCCAGAAAAACCTGTTTTGTTTTCCAGGTGGGGAAACTGAGTTCCAGAGGAAACCACCATTGACAGGCTTGCCTGTCCCACGGAGCCACACTGCGCCAGGGAAGGGCTTAATTTCCCAGATATCCTGGGCTCATGTCGTCATGCCCTGCCTTCATGTTATCAGTCCAATAAAAGCCCTTAAATAGGGAACTGTTTCTGTATTTCAAGGAAAGTTTAGAGGCACAGAGTAAGCAACTCTGGAGGTCTCTGGCCCAGCTCCCACCCCGAGCAGGGTCATTCCAGAGATGGATTAGGCTGCCTGGTATGAAATGACTCCACCCTGAAACCTCAAAACTTTTTCCAAGCCCTCCATTTTCTGCCTGAACACAAGGAGATGTTCCCTGGATGCCCTCAGCCACTGCCATTGCCAAAAGGCCTCATTTTTATCCTTTTCAGAGCACACTGGGCAGCAGGGACCTCATCACAGATCATCACCTGGATAAAAGGGGACCACTCCATGGTGGTGCCCACAGTGATGACATCTGCATACCCATGGTTGTGACCCCATGCCCACAGCAGTGTCCAGCCTCGAATGGCCACCAGCCTGCGTGACCTGTTACAGGGGGGAACATGCCACCGTCACCCCAAGGGTTCCCTGGACAGCACCAGGCCTGGGGTGGGGCTGTTCCTGCCTCCTCACCTCTGGACTGGGCTGCAGGCACAGCACAACCTGGAGGCACATCTGGCAGCGTTGGAAGGGTGGTGCTGCAGCTGGATGGGTGGCTCCTTCCCTGCGGAATAAAGTGATGAGAGTCAGTTATGGAGCAAAAGCATCCTCCAAACAATGTGCCCCCCACAGCAGGTCCCCATCCTGGGAACACCCACACAAGCGTTTGAACCCATGCCAGAGATGTCACCACCACAATTCTCTCAGGACAAGCAAGTCCCAGATGCAGCTTTCCCCAGCCCAGCTGAGCAGAGTCCTATAAGGCATGATCAGAGGCCTCTGGGGCACTTGGATTTTCAGGAAATCATCACCTTGTGCTGGGAAAGTAGGGACAAGAGGGTTTGCTCCTTGGTGGCAGGGATGCATGAGTCATCCTCCAGCCTGATGCCCTTGAAACAGAGCCAAAAAAGCTTTTACCCAAAGTAGCCAGCAATAGGATACCAGAGCTGGAGCTCCAGGATTAACCCTTTCCTAGCAGAAGCTGGCTGGCTGCCCTGCCATGCAGACCCTTTCTCCTCCTCTGCTCAGTGCTGGGTTTTCCCGCTGTGTGCACCCACCAGGTGCCAACACTGCCCTGGCAAGGGTTGAGGGGAGACATGCCATGAGACCCCAGTGATGGGCTGCTGCCAGACCAAATGGGGTTGGAAACACAGGCCTCCCAAATGGGGAACGTCATTTCTGTTCCACATGTCCCACCACAAAGCCTGCCCAGAAAACAGGACAATGTTTGGGGTCCACCAAAGTGAAAACACAACTCAAAAGAATAAGGTGGAAAATCTAAAGCTCTTTATTTCCACTGCTATGAGGGGAAGGCTCTTGATCCCTGCAGTCCTGAGTCCGTGTTTCATTTAGGAACCCACCAACCATCCGTAGCTCTGATGGGATCCTCATTGTTTGGTGTGCCAAGACTTGATGAGCTTTCCCCAAAACAGGGGGAACTAGCCTGCTGGAGAATCCCACATTCCCTCCTTGACAGAAAAGTGTCCCTTGGGGACAAGTGGGAATTTCTGTGTTAAAAGGAGGTTTTCATCCCTACAGGCACGAACAGAGGTGGCAGCATCCAGCTTTCCAACCAACCTGATGACAATGGACCTATTCCTGCAGTGTGGAAAGGTGGGAGCTTCAAACCATGGTCATGGCAGTGGGCACAAGCATCACTGAGCTGGGACAGGGCAAGAAGATGGAGGATGATGCTCCTTGCCCAGGGCTGGGAGTGAAGGGTCCACTCAGGACTGACTGCTGCACTGCAGCCTTCCTGTACAGGGCCCCAAAACAAGCCCAGCCTCTCCTGGGGCCATCAAAAAGAGAAGGGAAAGATGCTGGGGGTTACATTGGTACCCACTAACCAGAGCTGGAGCCTCCTGCCACGGCCTCATGGACCCAAGCATCGCTCGACCCACCCTAGCAGTCTGGCAGTGTTTTGGTATCTGCATGGACCTGCCCAGGGCATTTAAAGCGAGCTCAGACAGGGATTTCCCTTTTGCATTCTCCCACAGGCCGCCATGCAAATGCTCCTTGAAAGCGTGGATTAGGTCATGGAGATTTTGAGTGGCTTCTTCACCTTCCCCAGGGTTCTCCATCCCCAGTTTGCTTCCTTAAAGTCTGCAGTGGGGGCTGCTGAGCATCCCCTCAACCTTGGGGGATCCCTGTGCCCCTGCCAGCCCACCCCAGACCCTGGGTGCAGTGTTGTGTGTCTCCCACCAGGACCACCCACTCCCTTGTACTGCATCCCTCCTGATGCACCGATGCTCTCGGCTCTCCCAAGGATGGGCAGCACGACTCGCCCAGGCCTGGAAAGCCTTGAACACCTGATCTGTGCCACAGCAGCAGGCATTCCCCAACACCCCCAGCACCAGGGGCACCACGGCCCCGAGCTGCCCCATCCGCTCTGCCTGCCTGCAGGACTGGGGGGAAATCCCTGCAGTGATTCCCGGGGAGCCATGCAGCATCCGCATGGGGCAGGGATCTCTGCAGCGCAGCGCGTGCCGGAGGATGCTGCCCTGCCAGGCTGCTGCACAGACCCCTCCCCAGAATGGGTGTCACCCAGACCCCGAGAGGACCTGCTGAAAGGAGGTGGGCAATAAACACTGCCCCAGGAACCAGAGCTGAATAAACTGACCCCTCCTGAGCCTGCTCTGCGTGATGAGAGGTGGTGGCTCCCCTGGGAAGCAATGCCATTGCAGGGCACTCACTGCTCCCTCGAGGTCCCTCGAGGCACATGCTGAAGAACCAGCTCAGTGACTGAGTGGGTGACAGCCCTGCCTGTGGCAGGGGGTTAATATTAGATGGTCTCTAAGGTCCTTTCCCCCAAATCATTCTGTGATCCTATGATGATTCTGACTTCGGAGGGAGGACAGAAAAGTTCTGCCTGGGGAAATGGGTTCCCAGCAGATATCTACCCAGCTACAGGGGAAGTTTTGAGGCCTGGGACCCCTTTCCTCCCCCCCAGTACTGGTGCTGAGGCTGCATTTGCACCACTTGGTGACCACCACACCTGGAACACGGGCTCGTAAGTAACCACCAGCCTGACACTCGTGAGACGCCATGGGTGCTGGCACCCAAAAACCAGCAGCCAGGGCTCAGAAACATACCGTGGGACCCCTCGGGATATTCCCATCCTAAGTCATGCAGCATCCCCGCCGTCACCCATCCCTATGCACACTTCTCCCTGCACTAGCGAGTGGGGGCGGGATCGGAAAGTCGCTCCCGTTGGGGACCCCTACTTATCCCCAGGCGGGGACAGCGCTTTGGGATTGTTTCAACTGAGCCCAGGAGCCTCCCAAGGCTGGGAGCCAGGGACCGAAAACTCCCAGCAGCCTCGCAGAGCCGCCCAGCCGGGAAGGTGGCAGCACACGGGGGCACCTCCTGGGGACGGGGGGGACACGGGGACAGGGTGGGTGGGTGCACGCCCTCCGCTGCCCGGAGTGATGGCGCACCGGGAGCCGCCTAGCCCCGATGTTGCCGCCACCGCACCCATCGGCGTCCCCGCACGGGGAGCCTCCTTCCCCGCTCCAGCTCCCGGGCCCCCCACGCCCAGAACACACCCCTCAGAGAAGGCAAAGTCCTACCTGTGTCCGGACGGACGGAGCGAGGGACGGCTGGGGCAGGGCGGGGGAGCGGCAGGGCTGACTCAGGGGCGGGGGCAGCCGGAGCCGAGCGGGAGCGCCCAGCCCTGCCCGCCGGGCTCTGCCCGGCCCCCCGACTTCCTGCCCCTGCCCCGTTCCTTCTCGTCCCAGACCCAGTCCCTGCCCCTGTTCCTGTCTCTTAACCTGCTCCTCCTCTGCCCAACTCCTCCTCTAGCCCCTGCTCCTGCCCCAGCCCCTCCACTGCCCCTCTCCCTGATTCAGCCCCTGCCGCAGCCCCTGTACCTGCTCCACCCCTGCCCCAACTCTACTCAGTCTGTACTCCTGCCTCTGCCCCGTCATTGCCCACTCCCTAATACAGCCCCTGCCCCTGTTCCTGCTCCTAAACCGGCTCCTCCCGTCCCAGCTCCTGCTTTTCCCCCTACTCAGTCCCTACTCCTTCCCCTGCCCTTCACTGTCCTCGCCCTACTACAGCCCCTGTTCCTGCCCCTAAACCAGCTCTGCCCCTACCCAGTCCCTGCCGCTGCCCTGTGGTGGCTGGGGGCAGTCCCAGGTGACACTGCCCACGGTGACTCTGCCCCAGGATGCTGGCACTGCCCGGGCGCCCAACACCGCCCCGGATCCCCGCCCTGCGGAGCTCCTGCACCCGGACCAGGCTGCGTTTAAGGGTGGGACCTAACCCTGCCACCATCCTGGCCATCAGGGATGGACAGACAGGTCCCACCCGCCCGCGGGAGGGTCAGGGTGGAGACGGGGAGCTGGTGAACACGTCTGCTGCGGTCTGGCCACGCTCCCCAGGACCATCTGGGAGGGCTCAGTAGGGCTGGAAGCCTCTGGGTTGGAATATCCAGGGCTGCCTGGACCTTACAGGCTGGCTTGGGTGGGACGGGTGTGTGTGTGTGTGTGTGTGTGTGTGTGTGTGTGTGTGACAGTTCCCGGACATCTGGGATCCTGCTGCCGCACTTCCAGGTGGGAAGATATAAATATTTCAGCGGAATAGCCGAGCCCTGTCAGCTTGCATTTGCTTCTGGCAGGGTGAACGCCGGGAAAGGGGGAGGAAAGGCGGGGAGAGAAGATGCCCTTGGAAGATGCGCTCGGAAGATGCATCATCTCCCGGGAGATGGGGCACCAGCTCCGAGGCTCGATTCTCGGGGGGCTTCACCTCCTCTAGGGATGCTCTTTCCTCCGGGAGAAGTGCACGGCCGTGCTTCAGCCCCTCCAGGTCCTGAAGGCCGGACTCGCCCCATAACCAACTCTCGGGGGTTGCTGCCAGGCTGGACGAGGGGATGAGAAGTTTCGGGAGCTCTGCTTGGAGCACAGCGGGGAACTGTTCGGGACCCTCTGGGATAGGGCACAGCGTAGACTGGAACAAATCCACCCCCAGGAAACAAACGGGGTGCAGAAATAAATCCAAGGAGCCATGGGTATCATGAATCAGCGGAGGGGGCCAAGGCGGGGGCAGCGTTCCCCAGGGCCCGCAGCCCAGAGGCCGCGGCAGATGGGCAGGGAGAGGACCCCGGCTGAGGGCAGTGGAAAAGGGGGTCCTTCACGACCTGCCGACGCTTTCGGAGGGGGATTTGTCCCTATTCGGGACACAGGTGCCGGCGCAGCTCTCTTCCGGCGTGGCCGGGCTCTTCCTGTTCCTCCTCCTCCTCCCCTTCCTCCCTCCCTCTGCACTGTGGGGCTTGTAGTCCCTACGCCGCCCCGCACGTGGAGGGCGACTACATTTCCCGAGGTACTCCTACATTCTCCTCCTCCTCCTCCTCCTCCTCCTGCTCCTGCTGCTGTCGCTGTCGCTGCTGTCGCTGGGCTCGCCGCCGATCGGGCTCGGGTGGCAGCGGGGAGCCCCGGATCCCCGCCTTGCCCCGGCCCGCAGTGCCCATGCCGGCCGCCCAGCAGGTACGGGGTGCGGGGTGCGGGTGTCGCCGGGACGGTGGCGTGCCCAGTGGGGTCCCTGGGATGCCGGCAGTGTTGTTTCCCCCGGGTGCTGGGGATGTGTGCCGGGTGCTGTGTTGTTTCCCCCCGCTCTGTTGTTCTCCCCCCCCCCCCCCGTCCCGCGTTGTTTCAGGGTGAGCAGGTGCCGCGTACCCCCGACACCCTCCTCTGCCAAGTGCACCCCACACCACCCCGCAGCGCCCATCCCTTGGTTCTGGGCGGTGGGAGGCAGAGAGGTGCCCGTACGGTGCGCGAGGGTGCATTTTCTGGAGCTTCCCAGCCCTTATTTTAGGGAAGGTACCCCAGGGATTCGCGCGCCCCATTCGGCGTGGCAGCTCCGCACAAAATACGTGGTGCCTTGGCGGTGTCACTTGTATGTCACCGGCACGCGGCTGGGCGTAAGGGCATCACGCCGACCCCCAGGGCTGTCCCCTCTGGACCTCGGTGGCCGTGGCTGTGCAGGGAGCTGAGCCTGAGCTCTGCCGCCCGTGTCACCTATGACCCCGGGCTGACAGCGGTGTGTGGCGTGACAGTGATCCGTGTCAAGGTCACACCCAGATAACTCGGTGATAAACAGGTTCACACGGTGATAACGGACCTCTGCTCCCTCTCCCTCCCTCTCTCTTCTCCTTCTTCCTTTTCTCTCTACTCCCTGGCTTGCACCAGGGACGAAGGATGGAGCATTCCCTGGGACTCATGCCCACTCACCTCGAGCAGAGTAGCTCCATGGATGTTCTGGAGAAGGGGGATTGGGTGTGGCCAGGTGGGTTCTAGTCTGGAGTCCCTTAGTGTGTGGGGACACGCATGCTGGGAGTTAGGTGCCAATGCTCCTGGGAATGGAGCAGCTTCATGGAGCTGCATCCTGCATTTAGTGTGGATGATTTTCTGTGGGCCAGGGATGCATGTATGTATCCCTCCTCGATGGACAGGGCAGGAATGGAGAGCAGAGGGTGGCAAACATCCTATAGGGGTTGTGGTGCACGTGGCGGCAAGCAGCTGCTGCAGGTGACATCTGCAGCCCAGCCTGGGGACAAGAGAGTGATGGAGCAGAGTCCAGGCACTCGCAGCTGGCAGTGGCCCCCGGCACGGTGCTGGGGTGGGTATTTGTCGGGGGTTAGCCCTTGCTCCTTGCACCTTACCCTTCCTGCCACAGCAGGGGCTGGTGCTCCAGCCAGTGCCGGACAGGCTCGCTGGCGGTGAGTGAGCGAGCCCCTCTTTGATCCCCAGGGATCTGTCTAGGAGGTGGGGGCTGTTTGCCCAGCCACGAGCTCTGGCACACGAGTGTTTTGGTGAAACTCAGGCACCAGTGCTGAAATCTCATGGGAATGCTGTTGGAGTGGTGGGTCCTCACTGGGGCAAATGGACACTTGGCTTCCTGTAAGTTTAGGTCACCACCAGCTTCCTCTGCCACCACCGGTGCTGGCTCATGCCCCTGTTTATCCTGGGTTATCTGGCAGCAGGAGGGAGATTATCCCCCAGTTTCACCACGCAGGATGCAGTGGGACACAGACTGGGACCATGAACTTACTTTTTAATGACTGTGATTAGTTGTTCTGTGGTTATCAAGGTAATCAGGTTTCTAAACCTTGCTCCTGTGGCGTGTATTGGAATACGAAGAATCATGTGGCATGAAAAGTCACCTTGGTGACTTCTTGTGGGAGTGGGGAGTGCTGGGAGGATATCAGTCCAGGCCTTCTCCTGTCACTGCCCTCATCCCATGACTGCTAATCAGGTCTCCTGGCACTGCCAGGTTTCCTGCAGCCAAACCTTTAATTTGAGGATTTGAGCCTTTAATCCCCCTCTGGACCATGAATCTCATGGCATTTTGCATTCTCCCCAGGCTGGGCATTATGTCCCGCTGGGAAGAGCCAAGGGGCAGCCGCTGGCCTGCGGCTCAGCTGAAATCCTGCCAGCCACCCCGCTACTGAGTAACACGGGTGGCCCCATGCCTGGTGTGCACATTAACTCATTTCCACAGCCAGCACATTCTTGTGCCATCCCCTCCAGAGCATCTGCGGTGCAGGGTGTCTGCATCCCTCTGCCTCTGCAGCTCAGAGGGAAGTGTTGCTCCAGGAAGCAGCAAAACCCCACTGAGTCTCAAAGGGGAGGAAAAGGATGTGATGGGAGCTGAGGATGCCCCACTGTGGATCCAGATGCTCTGTGCATCCAGGCTCCGGATGCACGTGATGCACGAATGCTGCCTGAGATGACCCCCCCCTGCTTCTGCACAGCAAGATGCATGGCTGCTTTTCTTCTTCCCAGAACATCTCCTGGGGAGAAGGTAGTGGTATTTATTTGCCTTGAGATTCTGGAGGAATTTTGAGCCTGTGCCAAATGCTGCTTTTTCCACAGAAACTGCAGCGCCCTGGTTTTCCATGCGTCCGAGAGCGCCTGTGGACAGAGAGGGGCTGCATGGTCCAGCAGAGCCTGTGTAGCTAATGGCTCCCAGGATAATGCCGCTGTCCTGCTGCAGAGCCATGCCCGAGAATGATGGCGCCAAAAAGCCGGCGCCGGAGATGGTGCCGGACCAGCGCTGGAAGCTACAAGTCTGCTACCTCTGCTTCTATGGCTTCATGACACAGATCCGACCTGGGGAGAGCTTCATCACCCCCTATCTGCTGGGGGATGACAAGAACTTCACAAAGGCAGAGGTGAGCTGTGGGTATCTGGTCCCCCACCCCGGTGTCCCCGTTTATGGCCATGGTCACACCCTGGGGCTGTCCAGAGCATCCCTCAGTGCTTCTGGGGTGCACAGGGGGGTCGTGTCCTGGGCGTGGCAGCATGTGGTGACTCA
This sequence comes from Motacilla alba alba, assembly GCF_015832195.1. Classification (NCBI taxonomy): domain Eukaryota; kingdom Metazoa; phylum Chordata; class Aves; order Passeriformes; family Motacillidae; genus Motacilla; species Motacilla alba. Next base: position 38,084,412 of record NC_052022.1, on the reverse strand, counting down.
TGGTGGTGCTTTCTGGGCAGGGGAGGTGGTCTGTTGTGGGGCCTTGTCTCACTTGGCTATGAGGTCACCCTGTCCCCTGAGTCCCAGGCTCAACTTGCCCTGGCATAAAACCTTGTGCCCAGGCTGGCAACTGATTTTGGGAGCGGTGTGTGACCCCTGCCCGCCTTAGCAGCCTGTGGGAGGGTGCTGGGCCGGGGAGAAGTCATGCCCCATCCCACTGGGGAGACTTTTCCATGATGGCACAGTGCACTGCCAGGCCGCTGGCAACGATGGGGTTAGACAAGGAGGGGCCACAATGTTTTCTTCTCCCAACCAAGGGATGCTGGCCTCAGTCCCGGCCGGCTGCTGTGCCTGTGGGAATGCTGCATTCCCAGCACGGGAAGGGGCCGAGGCACAGCCAGACCCCCAGCTGAGCATGCTGCTGGTCACATTCCTCCCCGAGGAGGTGCTGCCATGGGGGTCAGCAGCCAGTGCCCACAGCATCTGCAGGTTGGGGGGCATCCCCAGGGATGTGCCCAGTGCTCAGTCCCTCCTTGCCCTCACGGCAGGTGACCAATGTGATCACGCCGGTGCTGTCCTACTCCTACATGGCTGTGCTGGTGCCCATCTTCCTGCTGACAGACTACCTGTGCTACAAGCCTGTGCTGGTGCTGCAGAGCCTGAGCCACATCTCCATCTGGCTGCTGCTGGTGTGGGGCACTTCCGTCCTGGCCATGCAGCTGATGGAGTTCTTCTACGGCATCACCATGGCTGCCCGCATTGCCTACTCTTCCTACATCTTCTCCCTGGTCACCCCGTCCCGCTACCAGCAGATGGCCAGTTATTCCCGCTCCGCTGTGCTCCTGGGGGTTTTCACCAGCTCCGTGTTGGGCCAGCTCTGCGTCACCTTGGGTGGTGTCTCCTTCCTCACCCTTAACTACGTCTCCTTGGGCTTCGTCAGCTTTGGCCTTATCCTCACCATCTTCCTTGAGCGGCCCCGGCGCAGCCTCTTCTTCAATCGGCCCGAGGGGGCTGGTGACGCTGCTGTGCCCACCGAGCTGGAGAGGATGGCCGGGGGGGACAGTGGCGGGGGGACACGGGGCTGGCGGGACATGGTGCTGTGCCGTATGCTGCGGGAGCTGGGAGCCCTGGCCAGGCAGCCCCAGCTCCGCCTCTGGTCCCTGTGGTGGGTCTTTAACTCGGCTGGGTACTACCTGATGCTGTACTACGCTCACATCCTCTGGAATGAGATCTCTCCCACCACAGACAACCGCCGAGTGTACAATGGAGGCGTGGATGCTGCCTCCACGCTGCTGGGTAACTTGCCTGGGATGGGGACACTGGGGGCGTGGGGGGACGCTCACATCCTGCTGCCTCCTGTGGGAATGGCTGGGGACACCAGAGAGGCAGGGGGTCACTGCTGTCCTGCTGCACCCCTTGGGAATGGTGGTCCTTAAGGAATTTTTGGTGGTTTGCATTGGGGATGACATGATGGTTACTGGGCTGGGTCCCAGCCTAAATATCCTAGGGGATTCTTGAGGTGTTCACAGCATCCTTCATCCCTCCCCAGGAGCTGTCGCCTCCTTTGCTGCTGGCTACGTGAAAATCCGCTGGAAGCTGTGGTCAGAGCTGGTGATTGGAGTGGTTACAGCATTCCAGGCGGGATTGCTCCTGCTTATGAACTCCACCACCAACATCTGGCTGTGCTATGCTGCCTACATCTTCTTCCGTGGCTCCCACCAGTTCCTGGTGCCCATTGCCATGTGCGTGGTACTCCTGGGGACCCACTCCCACCCCAACAGCCAGGTCGATGCCAGGGGTTCACCAGTGCTCCCATTTTTCCCAGTTTCCAGATTGCTACCTCCCTCTCCAAAGAGCTCTGTGCTCTGGTCTTTGGGGTCAACACCTTCTTTGCCACAGTGCTGAAGACCGTCATCACCATCATCGTGGCTGACAAGAGGGGCTTGGGCTTATCCGTGCATCCTCAGGTAGGGGTGGCATTGCACCTAGGATGGAGGTGGTCCCTGAATGCTGCAGGATAAAGGGAGGGCCCCAAGTGCTGTTCTCCCTCTCTCTTCTTTTGCAGTTTTATGTGTATTTTGGCTACTTCACCCTGCTGGCCGTGGTCTACCTGCTGGCGGCCGTCAGAGTGGGTGTCCAGCACAGCCACCGCAGGCAGCCGGTGGAGTTGGCCCTGGCCAAGGAGCCATGCCAGGTCCCAGTGGAAATTCCAGCACAGGAGAAAAGCCCAGAGGCGGGCACCGTGCGAGCCTGAGCGCTGGCACTACAACACTGTGGCCGGCTGTTGGCTCCCCAAATGAGCATTGTCATCGCCACTGTGTGCTTGGTGTCCTGTCCCACTGCTGGTCCTGGGTGCTGTTCTGTCGAGGATGCAACCACTGGGACACGTTTTCTGCTCTGTGAGGACAGGGCTGTGCCCCTTCCCTGTCCCCACACACAGAGTGGGGGCAAGATTCCCATGGTACTGCCACCGTGTGTCACACAGGGGTATGGATGGGGACCCGATCCCGCTGCATCCCCATCATGGCACAGAGCCAGGCTACAAGAGAATGTTTCTTTATTCAGTGCCTTTAGAAAATGGTTTATAGGACACAACTGATGACAAAAAAAATAATATAAAGATCCACACGCTTTAAATTGCATTAATTACACAAAATACAGTAGACTGTAAGAAATAGAGACCGTGTGACTCGCACAGCTTTTATGGTAATAATTTCCATACAATAACAAAAAAGCTAGTTACAAATTTCTCTTTTTTCTTTTCTTTTTTTTTTTTTTTTTGGTTTTTATTTTAGCACCTTGGATTTGCCCCCACCAATTCCAACCAGCTTTGCTCACGGCCTTTGCCATTCAAGCCCAACAAAGGTGGCACAGGGAGAGGGGGAATGGCAGTGCCTGCCCTCGGTGCCACACATGCTCAACACGCACACACCAGAGGAACACGTGCCAGGGGCACAGCTGGCCATGCCTTGGGGCCACCCTGTCACCCCAGTACCTGTGCTGGGCTGGCTGGGGCTGTACCTACGCTGTGGGGGCACAGGCAAGGGTCCCCAGGGTGCGTGGATGGGATGGGGGAGACCAGACCCCCACCAGAGCTCTGCTGGCTGGGAGGTGGAGGTGAGAATGGTGATGGGATAGTCCTTACCTGGGGAAGATGGACACCATCTGGGAGAGCCCCAGCATCACCACAGGACAGTCCCTTGGGTGGGATGCTGGTGTCTTGGTTGGAGAAGACCCTGTGGCTTCAGCAGCAGGGATTTGGGTCCAACCCCAAGCTCCTGGTGAGGACAGCGTGGGGCTGGGGGGCTGGTGAGAGAGGTTTCACAGGCTTTTGCGGGGAACAGCCCACATGGCAGCACTGAAGTCTCCCTGCCAGGCATCCTCCCACCCAGCCATCCCAAAAAGAGCATCTGAGCAGGGAGGGAAACAAGCTGAAGTGGTTAAATATTAGGAGTTAGAAGAGGAGGAGGAGGAGGAAGGCCACCAGCCCATGGCTGCCCTGCCCCGGGTGGGACCTGAGCCCCTGCCGACCCAGGGCAGGGGCCATGGCAATACTCTTTGGCTTCAGGTCTGCAGGAGAAGGAAACCCTGTGGGGCAAGAGCGGGCACGTGGAGGGGGCTGAGGGGCCCAGGGGTGCTGGGGTGCAGGCTTGCCCAACCCTCCCCAGGGACATGGGGGTACTCAGGGGTGCTAGGGTAGGTGTCACTTTTTGGTGGCGGTCATGAAGCTGTTCTCAATGCAGAGGACAATGAAGGCGTGCTGGCAGCTGCTGGCCGCCTGCTCCAGCAGTTTTCCGGAGGCCAAGGAGGAAGCCTGGCCGGTGACTGCGCGCTCCTCTGTCCGCCATGTCTCACAGTAGCTCTCGGGCAGGCGCCGACCCTTGGCATCCGAGCCATGCCAGACACTCTTCTGCGGCCTGGAAGGGTGAAAGGTAGGGGGCTGCTGCTGGCCCACCATGCTCCAAACCCCATTTCCCCATCACTCAGTCCTGCACTCACCATCCCACATCTCGCAGGACATCCCGGCCATCAAAAGAGAGGATGCGGGCGCCAGTTCTCAGTGGGGCCCCGCTGCCCGTGAAAAGGGCTTCCCAGTTACTGAAAAGCACTTCATCCTGGTGAAGGGTGGGAAAATGGAGGAGGAGGGTGTTTAGCCCTCCCTGCACCCCAAGAGCAGCCCAGAAGCTCCAAGCCCCAGCAGCCTCTGGGAAGGGGATGCTTCATGATGGATGGCGGCTTTGTTATGCTCTGCATCCCAGACCTTGGTGGTGCTGGGTTAATAGTTGGACTTGCTGATCTTAAAGAGATCTTTTCCAACCATAACGACTCCGTGATCCTATTCTGTGATCCATCAGAGCTCAGAGAGTGTTGAGAAGGGGATGGGACATGCATACCCGGAGGTTGACGATGGGGACGGCGGCGCGGTCAGCCCTGCGCACGATGCTGTAGAGATCCTGCAGGCGCGAGGACAGGAAGGCACGGAAGGTGCCGGCCAGCCCAACCTGCCGGGCTTGCTGGAAGCACTGGAAATCGGCGCCCCGGATGCCACGCATGCCGCCGCTCAGCGGGGTGTTCAGGGCCACCAGATGAAGCTGCCAAGAGGAGGCAACAGGACTTGAGGGACACAGTTTTGGCCACGACCATCAGCTCCCCTCAGCTGGCATGTGGCACTCACGGCAGGCTGGAAGTCCTGGTGCACATGGGCGGCCACAGGGGCGGGATCTGGCCGGCGATGGATGTAGTACCCATTGATGAGCTCATGCTGGTGGTGGAGCAGGGGCTGCTCAGGCAGGCGGTGCTGGTTGGCCACCACCTCGTCCCCACGCCAGGGACGGGCGGTGGCCGAGGGGACGTGGTTGCGGAGCGGGTGCAGGGGCCCGCGGGGCTGGGGGCCAGCGTAGTGGAGGGTGGGCGGCTTGTCATACACCTCATTGTCCTGGGGAGGGGGACACAGGATGAGGGGGGGCGTGGTGCCCTAGGTGGGGATGGGGATGGAGAAGGAGAATATTTGGGATGGATGGAGATGGTTGTGGTTGGATGAAGATGGGCATGGAGATGGTTGGGGTTAGATGGAGATGGGGATGGGAATGGAGATGGTTGTGAATGGGGATTGATATGGTTGGGGATGAATGGAGAAGGGGATGAAGTTGATTGTTAATGGATACAGCTGGTTGTAGATGGGATGAGGATAGATGAGGATGGAGGATAGGAATGAAGATGTGCACGGGAAACAGAGGACTCACCAGAGCCGAACTGGGAATCAGGTTGTGCTCCTCAAGCTGCAAGGGCATGGCACATCAGATCCCAGCTGCCCCCCCTCCTCTTCCTCGCGCACGGATGGGGGGACCCCAAGCATCACCAAGAGTCACCACCGAGCCCCTGGGGCAGTGCTGTCCACGTTCCCCTCAAGTGGGGCAGTGCAGCCCTGGCAGGGGTGCCCCTCTGGCCCCCCCCACTCACCAGCACCCTGCGGAAGCCCCCGCGCAGGCGGACGTAGAGTTCCTGCCGGTCGGTCAGGAAGACGAGGCTGCCCTCGGGCAGCTCGTGCGCGGCACTCAGCATTGCCTGGTACGTGGGCATGGCCTGGAGCTGTGGGGCACAGCCCGGGGCCGGGCTCAGGGATCGGCTGCCTGCACCATGGGCAACCCCTGCCCAGAGCCCTGACTCACCCCCAAGGACATCCCGCTAGTGCCTGGTGGTCCAGGGGGTCCTGGTGGTCCTGGGGGTCCAGGGATGCTGACAGCTGTGGGAGAAGGAGGGTGAGATGGAGAGAGATGCAGCATAGGGAGGAATGCAGAGCTGCAAGGAGGGATGCACGGGATACAAGCAGGAATGCTGGGGGTGGCAGGGAGGGATATGGGGGTGCAGGGCGGAATGCAGTAGAGCAGGAACTCACCTTGTCTGTGGGGACCTGGGAAGGAGGGTGGCCCAGGCGGACCAGGAGGGCCAGGGGGGCCCTGCCGCCCCTCGTATCCAATACCAGGGGGACCCTGAGGTCCTGGAGGCCCTGGTGGCCCAACAATACTGTCCCCCTTGGGACCCTAGACAGTGTGAGAGAACATCTGTTGGAGCAAAGCCCCCAGGGATGCCATCCCCCACTGTGTCCCACTTCACTCTCCACCCTATGAGGTACTCACCGGCAGCCCGGGATATCCCTGGGGCCCTGGAGGCCCTGGAAGTCCAGAGACTGCAGGACCGTAGAGTGGGGTGCTGCCTGGCTCGCCCTTCTCACCCTTGGGACCTGCATCCCCCTTGTCACCCTGTGGGATGGCACAGTCTTGGGTGAGCAGCTGGGATGCACTGGGTACCCCAAGTGATGCTGGGTTTCAGCTGCCAGTGTGCAAAGGGCTTACCCGCAGGCTGGTACCAAAGAGACTCACATCATAGGGCAACTGGCCTGTGGAGAGAGGGAGAGGAGCCAAGATGGGCATGAGCCACCCCCTGCCTGTCTCTGCCAGCAGGGACCAGTTACATACCTGGGGGTCCTGGGGGTCCGGTGTCACCTTTCTCTCCCTTTTGTCCTGAAAACTGGTGAAAACCTGTGGGGAGCAGCAGAGATGCCATCTCAGAGCTGCAGCTATAATGGATGGGAGGGGGTTTTCCCCCAGCCCTCCTTTGCCAGGTTCCCCAAAATGCCCAGAGGGGGCTGGGAGAGGGGACACCCACTTACCAGGGAACGCTGGGTGGCTGGAGTCACTGAAGGTCTGTGGAGATGCAAAGGAAGCGGCTGCAGAGACGGCAGCATCCTCGGGGACCCCCCGAATGTTAGTGACAGTCCCACATGCCAGCCCCAGCCAGGATGTCACCAGAGCATTCTCAGTGCCCTCCAGGCAGGCAGGGGACACGGGGGGGGGGGGGGGGGGGGGTTGCCCAGTCACCAACCAGCACGTCTGTCACAGTGACCGTGGTGATACTCACATTGCCATTGTTGTAGACTATGCTGCCAGGTGGCCCAGGGGGCCCAGGGGGTCCTGGGGGGCCTGGAGGACCCTATGGGGGGTGAGAAGATTTGTCAAAGTCCTACAAAGCAGACAGTCCCCACCGTGGAGGGGGACAACCAGGCCCTGAGAGAAGGACACGTGCCCTTTGCCTAAGGGATTGGGGTCCTTGGGGAGACCCTCGGGGTGTATGCCCCGCCCTGCAGGGCCAGTAGCTGGGAGGTCACAGCAGTGCTCACCCGCAAGCCCAGCACGTCTGCGGGGTCACCCTTCTCGCCCTTCAGCCCGTTCATGCCAGGACGTCCCTGCGGATGAGCAGCACAATGAGCCTCATTCCCATCCCCCTGCCAGCCCCTGGTGTCACATCTGGTGCTCCAGAGTCACCTCCAACACCCCGGCACCGCCCCATCCCTCAGGGACACAGCAGGGTGTGGGGCTCAGGATGTGCAAATGGGGAGGGAGACGCAGTGGAGGTGATGGACACAAACAAACCGGGAGCAGGTCTTACGGGTCTGCCCGGAAAGCCAATCTCTCCCTTCATCCCTGCTCGTCCTGGGGGACCCTGGAAGGGAGAGAAGACGAGGGTGAGGGATGCTCAGTATGGGGGCACCCCCTCTGCTTAGGATCCTTCCCATCCCCCCCCGTGGGACACAAGGAGGAGGATGGTGATGGTGACTTACCGATGGTCCCGTTGGGCCCTGCAGGCCTGGCTCCCCCTGCAAATAATGGAGAGGGAAAGGGCATCACCACTGGGACCACCTGGCACCTGTCCCATGGGGATGTGCCCCCCATTACTGCCAGGAACCCACCTTTTCTCCTTTCACCTTGGCAGTGACCACGGTCCCATCAGGGCTGATGATGACACCGGGCTCCCCCTTCTCCCCCTGCAAGAGAGGAGGAGGTGAGAGGGGGACATGCAGGGACCAGGCTCCCTCCCATGACAGAGCTGGTGTCACCTGATGGCCAGGTAGAATGGGGGACCAGGAATGTGACCACTCAATGGGGTGCAGGTGGCCTGGAGCAATTACCTTCAACCCTGGGGCACCCTGGGGACCAGTTGACCCCTGGTCTCCTTTTGGTCCCACTGGACCCTGCAGAAAGGACACAGAGTCCATGTCATTCCCAACCCACCAAAGGCAGGCCCCAAACTCCCCCTACATCACCACCACTCTGCAGCAAAGCACAGCAGGACTGGCAACCACAGCTGTCACCAGGGCCACTCCGTGGTCCCCAGATGTGTCACCAACTCACCGGGAAGCCAGCACGGCCTGGTCTGCCCTGCAGAGAGAAGCAGAGATGCTCCTGAGAGCAAACCCCATCTTTCCAGAAACAGGGTGCCCTCCTGGCACTGCTGAGGGGTGGGCACAGGTGGCAGGAGGGCACCTACCTCTGGGCCAGGAAAAGCCACCAAGGACTTCTGCAAAAAGAGACAAAATGAGGTTTTTCCCCTTGATCTTGTCTCTGAGGGTCAGAGCTGCTGGCGAGGTCTCCCTCATGATGGCTGCTGGAATACCCCTTCCCCTGCTCTGTGCTGAAGCCAGGTGCCACAACTTACATCTTCACTGGAGACACTGATGACCTGTCCAGGGGGACCAGGTGGGCCAGGGGGGCCAGGCAGCCCCACTCCATCTTGGCCTCGCTCTCCCTGGAAAACACAAGCCATCAGCCCAGGGCCACCAGTGGCTGGTCCCCATCCCCAGCCTGGTGGCACCTACCTTCTCACCGGTGGTGCCTTTGTCACCTTTGGGTCCCTGGAAAGAGGAGCAGGAGGGAGTGAGCACCAAATGGAGAGGGACTCTGGCTCACCAATGCAGACCCCCTCCCACCTCCGGCTCAAAAAATCCTTCAGGCAACCCCACCTCTGCCTCCAGCTCCAGGCAATGAGCCAAGCTGCAATAATTTTGGGTGGAGGTGGTGGCCAGTGCGGCGACAAGGTGGGGGGGATAGGATCCTAGGGGATGGTGTGGGCACCCCTGACACATGGTGAGCTGGGTCCCACAGCAGGGAGGGGGAATTTTGGCTGCTGGGGATGGAGCTGCTGCAATCAAGGGTGCCCTGCCTGGAGTGGTGGGGGGGGTCTTCTGGAGCTGGGGGGCTGAGGCTCCTACCTGTGGTCCAGGGAAGCCCTCCAGGCCAGGGCGGCCATCCATGCCTGGCATGCCAGCATCTCCCTGCAATGGGAGTGGGAAAGGGCAGGATGCAGCCCCAGGTCGCAGAGCACAGGGGTCCTGCCCACTGCCCTGCACACCCAGGTGCTGGCACAAAGCCATCCCCATCTCCCAGTGCTCTTACCTTTGGTCCTGGCAAGCCAGGCTGTCCGGGGCTGCCGACCTCTCCCTGCAAGGAAAGAGGTGTCAGAGGCATCCCTACAGGCTGCCTGCAGGCATCCTACATGGATGGAACCAGCAGCATGTTGGAAGGGTTCCTCACCTTCACCCCCGTCAGTCCCGGCACACCCTGCAAGCAACAAGGGACCATGAGCACTGGGTGATGGCAGGGGACATGATGGCCGGGAATACCCCAGGGAGATCAGGATGGAGAGGAGGGAAAGGGCAGGAACAGCCCTACCTGTGGTCCTTCAGGCCCAGGTGGTCCAGGGATGAATGACAGCCCCGAGCCCTCCATGTCACCCTAAATGCAGGGAGAAGGGGCTGAGCTGTGTCTGTCCCCAGCTCCAGCTCATCCCATTCCATCACTGCAGTGACCACTCACAAATCCAGCCTCGTAGCCTGGCCCCGGTGGTCCCGGGGGGCCGGGAGGCCCTGGCTGCCCTTGGGGTCCGATGGGCCCGGGAAGGCCAGCTAAGCCCATTTCTCCTGGGGGTCCTGCTGGTCCCATTTCTCCTTTGTTGCCCTGCAAAGGAGACAAGAAGGGGACAGATGGAAGGTGGCAGTGGTCACTGCCTAGAGCCTGCAAGCAGGAGGCACAGCATCCCTTCACAAATCCCCTCTGGGACAGGACATGGAGCACCTCCCTGATGCTCCTTGGGGCTTTGTGGGAGGGGGCATTGCCCAGCTTGGGCACCTTTCATCCCACCAGCTCCCCGTGTAATGTCCACAGTGGCCACCAGAGGCTCGTCTAAAATCATAAAATGGGAATGTCTTTGCACGTGCAACTGGCTCCAGTGCTGCAGCAGAGCTCAGTGCTGTAAAGGAATGATCACAGGCATTCCTGGGATTTCAGTGGGTCTGGAAGCAAGAGGCTTGGACCTTATACCCGCTGCCACCCCATCTGCCCTCTGGGTGCTGCAGAAGTACAGAAAGTTAGAATTAAGGTTAAGAAACCTTAATTTTTGAGGTATTTGCCCCCAGCTCAGGCAGCAGTGGATGGTCATCACAAGGGGCAGCATTCCAACTCTAATGGGCTGCCAGTAAGCCTTTACTTCCACCTTTGGGGATGCAGGGTGGAAAGAAGCTGGAGCAAGCAGGCAGGAGAGAGTGATGCACAGAAGACGGGGTGTTTTCCAGTGGGCTGTGGGCACCCCCCAAGCAAAGTCTCCTCTGTGTCTTGAAACACCCCTCCTTGGTTTTCCTGCCCACTTCCTGATGTGGCAGTGCCTGGAACAGAGCCAAGGCAGGGTGGCAGGAGCCTGGTGAGCATCCTTTATGGGGTCAGCAGCTCCATGCACCTTTGAGATATGGCCCTGATTTGGGAGGAACACAAATGGCAGCACTCCCCTCCCCATTCCTGTGCAAGATGGCTCCCCCAGGCAACATCCCTGTCTCCAGTCTGCAACTGAGAATACAAAGAAACCCAGTGCAGGCACAGTACCTTGGGTCCTGGTAGGCCAGGGAGGCCAAGGTCACCCATATCGCCCTGGGAAGGAGGAGGGAGAAGAGGTTGTGAAGAAGCTGCTCAGCTCCAGGCAGGAGAAGAATGGTGCTCCCCAGCCCAGGAACTCGGGCCTCCCAGAGATGTGCCAGGGGTGCCAGCTGCCCTGTGGGACAGCTGTGAGATGCTCCTGGGGCACATGGGACAGGGCCAACCTGCCACTCACCTGCTCTCCTTTGGGCCCCGGCTGCCCAACCTCCCCATCTCTTCCTGGAGGACCCTGAGGACCCTGTAAGATCCCAGGAGTCGGTTTCAGCACAGGAAAACCCTGTAGGGCTGGTGGGCACCAAGCCCCCCACCACCACAGAGTGGCCCTGGGATGGGTCTCCTTGGCCTTCCCACAGACCTACCACTGGCCCCGGGGGCCCGGGGATCCCATCCCTGCCTGGCAGCCCAGGTGGTCCTGGCAGGTCCGTGCGGTTCATCCCAAACCGTCCTGGCTCCCCTGGCAAACCGGGCACGCCAGGTGGCCCTGGAGGACCAGGTGGCCCTCGTGGACCCTAGAAGAAACATGGGGTGCCATGGCTGAGGGTGTCCCCCCACTCCCAGCTGGCAAGACAGGCACTCAGCCCCACTCACCCGCAGGCTCTCCAGGTCACCACCGAAGCCAGAGCCCTCCATGTCGATGAAGGTCTGAGGGAGAAGCACAAAGGGGATGTCATGGCAACTGGTGGCACTGGGGCTCACCCAGGGGCTGGTGGCAGCACTCCGCACCTCTGTGGCTTGATGGACCCTCCCATCCCTCAAATCCCTGTGTCCCAGGGGGCACCCACCAGCTTGTCATTCTTGGAGGAGGGTCCCGGTGGTCCTGGAGGGCCAGGTGGTCCAGGGGGTCCCCTTGGCCCCACACCTGGGTCACCCTAGCACAGAGGAGAGAGTGTGGTTTGGAGGTGCAGCTGAGCTGGGGATGAGAGGAAGAGGGGCAACACTGGCACTCACCTTCTCCCCCTTCACACCTGGCTCTCCTGGCATCCCAGGGAACCCCGGGGGCCCCATTTCACCCTGCAAAGGGGAGCAGTGGGGGGTCAGCAGGTGGCAAGGCACGGGGGTGGCCGTCCCCCATCACCCTGCCACCCTCTACCCCACTTACAGGTTTGCCGTCCTCTCCAGGATCTCCCTAGGAATGGCAGAGAGGGAAGAGGTCAGTGTGCAGGTGGGTAGAGTAGGGGGACAGACACACCCTGTGTGGGGGGAATCAACTCACAGGCTCGCCATCCCTGCCAGGGGCTCCATCCTTCCCCGGTGTCCCTGGAGGGCCAGTGACCTGCTCCACCACCGAGCCATCGGCATGCCGAGAGAGGGTCCTGGGGGGTCCAGGGTCACCTGGTTCTCCTTTTTGGCCCTTAGAGCCAGGGTAGCCAAATCCAGCACTGCCCTGGGGAGGGGAGGGAGACGGGAATGGGTGGCAGGTCTCTGAGCTGGCAGCCTGGGTAGGGCATGGCTCTGTGCCAGCTCTCCCAGTGATGCTCACCTTGACACCCAGGTCTCCTTTCTCCCCCTGAGGATCAGAAACAGAGAGAACTGTGTGTCAAGTACAGATATGTCACCGGCACCCTCGAGCCCCCAGGGACCAGCTCTCACCCACCTTTTGACCCTTGACACTGCCTGGCCCTACAATGCCACTGGTCCCTGAGTCCCCTTTCAAGCCACGTTCCCCCTTCTCCCCCTTTTCGCCTTTCCGACCGGTGCCTGTGGAAAAGGAAAAGGACCCAGTCGGGGCTGGGAACGGCCACACCACCATCATGTTCCCACTTGTGCACCCTGGGGAAGGAGAAAGCTGCTGGAATTACCTCCGGTGGAGACCCGCAGCGTCTCCTCCGCTCTGGTCCTCTCGGCTTGCTGCGGGGACCCCCCGCCACTCCTTGGGCCACTGCCCCCCGCCACAGGGGGGGAGGTCACGGGGACAGCATCCAGCAGCCCTGGGACACCCTGCGCCAACAACAAGGGGACACCATGACACCGTTCACCTCCCAGTGCCTTCCCATAAGGGACAGGTGCTGGGACATCATCAATCATCCCATGACTTCAGACACGCAAGGCACTCAGCCCTCCTCGTCCTGAGAATTTTGGGGTCCTGCCCTGAGTGCCACACCTGTGGGCAGCAACTCACCTCGACCTTGCCTGAGGGCTGCTGTCCACCTTCCATTCCACTGCCAAAATCCCCAGAGACCTGCATTTGCCCATGGAGAAGGGGTGAGAGCTGAGCCGGGAGCACGGTAGGGGCACCCCCGAGCCCTCCCCAGCCATGCTGCCAGTGCTCACCTCTGTGTCATCCTCCTCTTCCTCGCACTGGTGCTCGGCCGCCCGAGGGTCCCCTCGGAGCTTCAAATCTGCAATCACCCCCTGCAAGGAGACCATGGATGGGTGGGGGACACGGACAAGCCACCTGGATGTGATGTGACCTGCTGTACCACTCAGCCACCATGTCCTTGAGTGGGAGAAAAAGGATGGATAAGATCTGCTGTCCGCACTGCGAGCAGCTGGAAGAGGTCACCACCCAGCTAGGGGCATTTGTTTGTGAGAGGAACTGATATAATTTTTAATTATATATAAACTATGTATTTATAATATATTTATTATATAACTTAATCTACTTATAATTCATTAATATTATGTCACAGTCAGCCTGGCTGAACTGTGACTGCCCTGATCCCTATTTTCCTAAGTCCATCGTGTTTCCTTGCCCAGATGTAGTGCCCTGTGCTTTCAGGCCAGCCCAAATATTATTTTAGCTGCTGTGCCCAAAGAAGAGACACCAAGGGGGAGGTATCTCCTCTCTCAGAGTTCACTTCCCAGCATGGTCCCCTGCTCCTCCCCACTGGGATCAGACGGATGGGCAGCATCCCAGCTTGGCAGACTCCCATCCCGACAGCATCTCTGTGTCCCACCCTGCAGCGAGGACCCAGCCTGGGCTCTGGGATGTGCTGGGTGACCCCGCTTGCAGTGGGAGTTGCGGGGTTCAGGCTGGTACCCACACCACCTCTCCTGCTGAGGCCAGGATGCTACGGAGGTTTGCCTGGAGGCAGCATCCTTAGGAAGGGATTTGTGGTGTTTTCTTGTATAAACAAGTGGCCTGGATGCACACGGTGCTTGCAAAACACAAATAAATAGTAAGGAAGTGCAGATTATCCCAGGAAATAAAACACGTGGGCTGCAGAACCTGCCAGCTGTCCTTGTGTGGGGCAGGGCAGTCAGCTGTGGCCAGGGAGCCCTCAGCAGAGGAAAAACAAGGAGCACAGCCAAAAGATCCCTGTAAAAGCTCTGCTGGGTGTCTGGTCGGGTCCTGGCTGCTACCTCTGCTCAGCCCATGTGATTCCAGCTCTGGCACGTGGCTTGTCCAGGCATGCTGGTGGTGCTGGGCAGTAGCTGCAAGGTTGAAACCTGGGGCTTTCCAAAGGCATGGCAAAAAAGCCACTTCCAACCCCTGACGCGAGGCAGTCCCATGACAGATAGTGACAGAGGACCTTTGCAGCCTCTTTGCTCTGATAAAGACAGCAGCAGCACCAAAGATCTTACAGTAAATCCATAGAATCATGGAATCATTAGGACCATCGAGTACAACCATTAACCCAGTGCTGCCAGGTCCCCCATGAAACCATGTCCCCAAGTGCCACAAGCAGATGCAAACGAACCCTCCCGGCAGGCCCTAGCTGAGACCACATTTGCCCCCGTGAGAGCTGCTGTCCCAGGGCCTTCTGCGTCACCTGCAGACTTTGCCCCTCCAGGTTTCCTGCCACAGCCACCAAGGCGACTCAGCAGGGAACAGAGGTGCCAGGACACCCGTGCAGCTGCCTCCCAGCAAGTTCATCCTCAGGCTTGACCCAGGGCCAGGCTTTAATCCACTTAATGCCCCGTTAGTTCCAGATAACGCGAGGCAGGGCTGGACAGTGATGGAAACACCACGAGGCAGTCAGATGCCACTCCCTTCTCACCCAGCCAAGGCCTCCTTCCCTCCTCGGCCAGCTATTCCCCATGGGAAAAATGGGGGCGGGCAGTGGGATCAGGGGTTGGCAAGCCTGGGAGCATCACCTGCTAAAAGGGTCTGCTCTGCTCCAGGCTGTTGCTGTGCCTTCCATATGGTGCCAAACCCCTCAAGCTGGGGAGAAGAGCTCCTCCACAGCCGTGACCTGGCCCTCCCAGTATGTTCAAGAGCAAAGAAATTGCTCTTCAAGAGCAAAGAGTTGCTCTTCAAGGGAGCAACCGGAATCCCAGTGCAAACCAGTTTGTAGCCCATCAATGATTAACCCCTTCCTGGGGGAGTATTCCCTGCCCAAAGCCATTCCAGGGGGAATGTGGCAGTACAATCAGGATGATGTTTAAGCTCAGAAATGTGCTTTGTAGAACTCCACAGGAAAAACATTGCTCCCCTCAGCAGAGCCTCTGTTGCTGGGCAAATCCTGCTCAGCCCAGGATAAACCTGAACATTCCTCAAGTCCTGCAGGGGAATTTCCATGTCAGCTGGGCATTTTCCCCACACTTTCCACAACCCTTATCTGGAACACTAGTCCTGTTCAAAGCACAGGCTGAGCTATCACATCCTTCCTCACTCTCCAAAGTCTTCCTGGAGGTACCGCCCAACATCAGCCAGCAAAGATATGCTCCAGCCCAAGCATTTTTTCCATTGAAGAGAGACATTTTCCCAGACAAATCAGCTTCTCCACCAAAGGACCTGGGTATTTTCAGGAATGGGAAGATCTGAAGAGGCTCCATGCGTTTGCTGGAAAAAGGCAATGGTGGGAGCTGCATGGCAACCCCATGTGCTCCTGCCAACCCAGCTTGAGAGCTTTGCCTTGGTGAGCCCCAAGACAATAAATCAGTGGCATCTCAAGCCACCTTCACCTCCATCTCACACGTCCCCTTCTCCTGGGACACGCATGGAGCTGGTTGTCTTCTGGGCATGGGTGATGTCACATCTCTCCAGGTTTCTGGGAGATACTCCTTGGGGTGACCCAAGCTCTTACCTGGTATTTATCTGGGTCAGCCCCTCCAGCCTGAGCAACAAAGAGCCCGGAGCCCTCTTCCAACTCCATCTCATCTGGGGAGCGCTCGAAGCGGACACGCTCGTGCTCCTCGCAGTCCAGGTAGAGGACAACCTCCTCCTCCTCCACGCTGATGGCGAAGCGTGTCCACTGGTTGAGCAAGGTGGGCACGGTGAAAGTGGCGGCTGGGTAGGAGCTGGGCGAGCCCGGCTCCGTGTAGTAGAAGATGATCTGCTGCTGGCCCTCGCGCAGCTCCGAGAGCTTGACGCCCACGTAGATGATGCTCTGCGAGGAGTCCGTGACAGCGAAGAGCACGCCGGCCCGGGGCGTGGTGGGCTGGATGTGGAACAGCAGTGAGAAGTCCCGGTAGAAAGGGCTCGGCAGGTGGTACCGGGCCACCTGGCCCGTGTTGGCGTTGGGACCAAAAACGTAGCCAGGGTTGTTGTTGGGGCCATAAATTCTGTGGATCTCCTCTGTCGGCGGGTCCCCAATCAGCTCCAGCAGGCTGATCTCAGCATTTAGGCTCTCTGCAAGGAGGAAGGACAGGGGATTGTCTCAGGTCCAGACAAGGATGGTCACTCAGCAAGGACACCCCTGCCCAAGCCTCCCAAATACACTCTGTCCTTCAGTGGATCCATCCACTCACCCACTCCAAGATTTGTGTGTTTGGCCAAGGCAGTGACCTTGAGCTGATCCCACTACATCATTCAGATACGTCTCCCAAAATGCTCCCCATTCCCAGCTGCTGGGCCTCCAACCACAGCTGGGACATCACAGAATCATAGCATGACTTGGGTGGGAAGGGACTTTAAAGACCATCTCATTCCAATCCCCCTGCCACGAGCAAGGACAAAATCCATTAGACCAGGTTGCTCAGATTCCCTGAGATGGAATAAAACGAAAGGGGTTTTGCCCACGGTAGGGAGAGGCTGCTGGAGCACCAGGATGCTGAACCACCATGGAGCCCCGGGGAAGTGTGTTGCATCCATACTCATTCCAGGATCACAGTGACCCCTCGCATCATCCCAGGACAAGATCCAACAGTCACCCCAGCTGGGAATAAATCAGAGCCATCCCCTCACAGCACCCTGGGAACGCAGCTCAAGCCAGCTCAGCCTCCCAGATGCTCTCAATTTGGAGGTCGCCTCCTTTCCCAACTCCTGTTGAGAATTAGGGAATTGGGGAAGTTCTCCAGGACAGTCTCTCCTACCCAGCACAGCTGAACATCTGGTGAGGGTGAGCCAGCGCTGTGTCCGCCAGCTCCCGTTGTTCTGGCAGCCAGCACATCCTCATCGCCCACACACCGGGCGCTGGATTCCTCCTCTCCTATGTCAACAGCTTGGGGCCAGTGCCAGCTCCAAAGGAGAGGCTTTTTAACCTCTCCTTTCCTGGGAGGGAGGAAACCCAACCATCCTGGCTCCGAAACTGCTGAAGCATCTGCACTGGGAATGCATGCTCAGTGCTGAGTTTCGGCCCCATCCCAAGCCAGGAGCAGGAGCTGACACAGTTCAGTGTCCCCAGTTCCATCCCTGATTTTCATGTGAGCAATGGGGAGTGGGGGAAATCAGAGGTGTATCCTGAGGTATCCTGGAGTGAACCCAGGAGGATCAGCCAGGAACCCCGACCCAGCTCTGGAGCCAGGTATTTTCCTCCAGAACTCTTGAAAAAGGAAAAGAAAGAGAGAAAAAGAAAATAAGAAAAAAGAAAAAGAAAAAGAAAAAGAAAAAGAAAAAGAAAAAGAAAAAGAAAAAGAAAAAGAAAAAGAAAAAGAAAAAGAAAAAGAAAAAGAAAAAGAAAAAAAAGAAAAAAAAAGAAAAAGAAAAAGAAAAAGAAAAGAAAAAGAAAAAGAAAAAGAAAAAGAAAAAGAAAAAGAAAAAGAAAAAGAAAAAGAAAAAGAAAAAGAAAAAGAAAAAGAAAAAAGAAAAAGAAAAAGAAAAAGAAAAAGAAAAAGAAAAAGAAATCAGCCCAACCTTGCCCAGCCCAAAAGGAAAACATGTCTCTTGGGATGGTGATGAAAACCTGGCTGCCTCTTCCAAAGCCTGAGGCATGGAGCATTCCCAGGCTCCCCTGCTGCCAAGCCCCACTGCCAGTGACAGTCCCATGACAGGGACCAGCACTGGGGACATAAGAAGTACCACCAACTAAAGGCAGGGGCAAACTTTAGCTCTGCCAGAGCCAGACACACTGATCTTCTGAAACACTGGCTCTGAAACTGCTCTGTGTCCACCCTGCTCCCCAAGCCCCCAGTCCCTCCCAACCCTGGCACCCCAAAACTGAACACCTGACTGGGAGAAAAAGTCCTTCCCAGTATTCCACCAGTTCTAGCCCCTTCATCTGCCCTGCACTGGGATCAGGCTTCCCCTTGGGGCATCCCCAGTCTGCTTAGAGGAGAACCTCTGGATCCTGGAGTCCAGCACCCTTTCACTCCCAGATGTGCACAGCCCTACACCAAACCTGATGGGGTGAGTGAATGGGGCTCCCCCAGACTCTCAGCCTGTCATCACCCTGGAGTCACCCCATGCTCAGCACCTCCCAAGCTCATTCCAACTGCAAATGCCAGGATGCAGGGATCACATTTATCTGGGGTTGGAGGAAGCCAAATTCATGGCAGCTTTAAGGAAAAAGGAAACCAGAGCTTCCTCCCGGGTGTCCGCAAGGTTGTAAGAGCCAGTGCTGCAATTCCAGCAGCCAGACAAGTCATTGTGTCCCCCCCAGGGCTCAGGATATCGGGACACGCTGAAAGAGGCTTTTGTTAGCAGGGCAATTTGCAACCATTCTTCCCTTGGAGCTGCAGCCGGCTCTGGGAGTCTCCCTCCTCCTCAAACATGCCACTTGGCCCCGAGTTCGGGCTGGGACCTGGGTGCCAGCACTTCCCAAAGCAAATGAACTTTTTCCTTGCATGACAGAGGCTGGATGGGGACTGGGGAGCAGAGGCGTAAGGGGAGACCCCTTCAAATGTCTGCTCCCCTACAAAAGCCAAGTGCCCCTTCTCATTCCCAGAGCTTTCAGGCCATGCCTGTTTTCTCAAAAAAACATTCAGAACCCAAATATCGCAGCCCATCATCCCTGTGGCAAACTGGGGATGCACCAGGGAACATGGAGAGTTGGTGGGGGCCGCAGTGAGTTTGGTGCTGGCATGGGATGGCTGTGGGGATGTCTCTGGACACAATGATTCTGACATTGGAAGCGTCCCCAGGATGTTTCAAGCCACCTTCCCACCCTGCCATGACCTTCCTGGCTGACCTGAGCCCAGGCTGCCAGTGTGGGATTTAGGGGACCCCCAGCACACAGCAGCACATCAAGTCACTCCATGGGGTGCACCACAGCCCCCACATTCTCCATTCATTCCTGACACTGCCCATCCAAGCAACCACAGTGCAGTCTCAGATGGGAATGCACCTCCTCGGCAAGCATCCCCATGATCCCAGTGCACCCCCCCACGAACAGAGCCTCTTTGACACCGAGGGGACCCCGTGCAAGACCCTGGTTTGCCAGCCCCCAGTCTCGGCATTCCTCCTTGGCATCTCCCGGCCATCCCCCGAGGGCGTAGGGGTCAGCCGGGGAACACAGCCTCATTCAGAGGCTCTGGCAGGCGGGGGAGCTCCAGCTTTCATCCCAACTGCATTTCTCCAAGCACCAGTCACCCCCCTCCCTGTTCCCTTCTCTCACCCCCTGCCCTGTCTGGGTCCCTAAAAGGTCACAGCCACCAAATGATGAAGCTGGGGGTGAAGTAACCTCTCCCCCTTTTCCAAGCAGTGGGGATCAAACATTAACCGCCATCGAGTGAATTATTAACCCCAAAGGGCTGCTCCGCGGAGAGGGGAGCATGCAGGCATGGCTGAGGGTCACCTTGAAACATCCCCACCACCACAGTGCTGTGGCTGGTTGGCCACAGGGTCTGCGTCCTTGCCCTGCTCCTGCAGGGAGCTGCCAGCTCTCCAACTGCTCTGATCCCAGCCAGGATGGACTCCCTAAAGCCCTGTGGCACCTGGAAACTAGCCCTGAATGCCAGCACGATGCGCTTGGGGAGCATTCCCTGTGCTGGCCACTGTGATTCACCAGGAGTGATTCTCGGTCTTGTGAAGGGAGCCAAAACTCACTGGTTCTGCTTGGAAAAGCCAAGTCTGGATAGAAAGCGATTTTGGATTCAGCAGCATCCCTTGGGCACAAGGCAGAAACATCCACCAGCGCCTGGGGGAGTCTGGGCAGGGGAGACACAACACAAGGACATTGCCCGGCCACATTACCTGAAGAAGCATTAATAAATACACAAGAAACCCCTTCATCCTCCTCAGGGAGAGCATCGCAAGGCAGAGGCAGGTGCCTGCCGGCCAAATGAGTCCAACACAGGTCTCTGATGGCCTCGCAGAACCCCTGGCATGGTGGGGGGGTTACAGGGACCGAGGGGCTACAGCCGGGGAGCAGCAGCAAGCAGAGGAACCACTCCAGGTAGCGATGGCACCGCGACTCAAGCAGCCCCTCCCACTCATGCAAAGCTGCCCGAATTTCCTCCTCGCTACCATGCTGAAGGTAATTTGGCAATCGGACATGGCTGGTGCCCAGCAGGCTGCAGAAGGGCAGGTGGGTCGGGATGGGCTGGCAACGGCCGGCCACTGGCATCAGTCCTGGAAAGGATGTGAGTCCCGCACCGTCACTCCTGTAGAGCTGCATGGTAGCACTTAGTAAATCGAACTCCAGAGGGACAGGGTTATCAGCAGCAAGAGAATCCACACCCTTATCCACCCTCTGGTCAGGCCAAGGGGGGCTCTGGCTCCCGCTCCTGCTGGCCAGAGCCAGCCCTGGGTGGCTGGTGCCATGCCATGGGTTCGGTGATGCTGCGTGGAAGTTATGGGGAGGTTGTGCCAAGGATTCCTGGAGCAGCATCGCCTGCTCATGGGTACTGTCACCTGGTGAGAAAGGAAAAGGGGCACTACCTGGCTGGAGACCTGTTAGTCTCTGCAAGGACACCTGTGTCTCCATTGCTGTAGGAGTTACCATCCCCAGGAACTCTGGGTTCTTGGTGTTCACCGTCCTCAGGAGCTGTGGGTTCTCAGTGTTCCCCAGAAGCTCTGGGTTCTCAGTGGTCACTGTCCTCAGGAGCTCACTGTTCCTCATCGCCAGGAGCTGCAGATTCTCAGTGGTCCTCATGCCTGGGAGCTGTGGGTCCTCAGTGGTCCCTGTCCCCAAGAGCTGTGGGTCCTTGGTGCGCCCTGTCACCAGGAGCTGCAGGTCTGTGGTACTCATCTTCCCTAGGAGCTGTGGGTCTTCAGTGGTGCCCAACCCCAGCAGCTGCAGGTCCTCAGTAGTCCCTGACCCCAGGAGCTGTGGATCCTTGGGGGCCACTGACCCCAGGAACTGGGGGTCTTTGTTGGTCCTCTTCCTCAGGAATAGCAATTGCTCAGTGGTCCCTGTCTCCAGGAGCTGCAGGTCCTCGGTGGTCCCTGACCACAAGAGCTGGGGGTCCTTAGAGGTCTCTGACCCCAGGAGCTGGGGGTCCTCGTGGGTCCCTGTCCCCAGGAGCTGGGGGTCGTTGGTGGGGCTGCTGGCCTCCTGCTGTCCTGGGGCAGGTGACATGCTGTAGAGAGGAGCGATGCTTGGCCACGCCATGCTATCCATGAGCCCTGTGGCATTCCTGTCCCACGGCTCTGTGGTTTTGGCTGCGGCTCCCTCACCCACAGGTGCTGCTGTAGCAGGATCTGGCTCCTGCTGCTGTGGGGTGGTGACATTTCCTGCCACCTCGCCACCCCACATCCCTGGGGGCAGGCTGGGAGCCGGAGCCGCTGTTGAGGTTGACGGCTCCGACGCCGGGATTCCCTCAGCGGGTACTGCTGGACTTTCTGTGGTCTTCGTGCGGTCCCAAACCCAGTCCAGGAGCTGTGTTTTGGAGCAGGAGAAGCAGCAAGCTAGGAGGAGCAGAACCCCCAAGCGAGGTGGGGCCATCAGAAAGGAAAAACAAGCTCCGTTGCTCCCGAAAGCTGGAGGAAGGAAAGGAGGGAAGAGGCAGGAGTTCTGTCCCGGCCAGACTCTCGGAGCGCTCACATTGCTCTCTCCTCCCAAGCTCCGGCACTCGACCCTTCAAACCGGAGCAGAGCAGGGGGAGGAGTGGCCGCACCGCCAGCCCTGCCAAGCCTCCCTCTGCTGGCGCGGCCCCTCGGGGACCCTGCTGCCTGTCTGGGGACTCACCTGAGCCCCCCAAAACCTCCGGGAGCCAAGCCAGCCTTCAGACGCACCCTATTGCCTGTCCCAGCAGCTGCTGCCAGATGTTTAACTCTTTCCTGCCCGGAAGATCCTAAATCGTCTCTCCCTGCTCGATGGCTCTGGTTCAATCACCAGCATACAGAGCCGTACAAGGTGGGGTCGTGCATGGACATGGTCCTCATGGATGCCCAGCTTTGGTGGGACACCCCACTTCAGGCTTCGTGGAAAGGTTATAATCTCAGAGCAAAACTGAACGAGGAGAGAAACAAATCCCAGAAAACATTTCCAATATTTCCACCGGCCGGAAACACAACAAGTCCCCAAAGTCAAGTGTTTAAAGCCGCTTTCTCGGCTCAGTTACAGGGCCAGGACCCCCCAGGTGCTGTCGTAGGATGGCCAGGGGAGCACTGCAGCTTTCCTGCCCCCCCCCAAGCATCACGCGCCAGCAACGCCTTGAAGCCAGGTCTGAGCAATCACAAGTTTCCCAATCACAAGTTTTCCTGGAGCCTGGGATGAAAATCTTCCCTAGGCAGTGCTGGCACTCTCCCACGCCCCAAAAATTTTGATTGTTCTTTGCCTCTGCTTAAAAAAGTTACCCCCAAATCTACTTATCCAGCTTGGGTGATGGTGCCCCTCATTCCTAGGGATGGCCAAGCAGAGATGGAGCATTCCCAGGGACTACACTGCCATGGTAACACCAGGCAAGTCACCCCCATGGCTCAAGAAGTGTCCCTGAGACAGGGTTTTGATAGGGAGGTGACAATTTTTGGCTCCCCTTGGCTGTGTGTGACCAGGAAGGTCAGAGTGTGCCGTACCATGGTCCTACAGAGTGGAGATCTCCACATGCCGGAGCTGATGCTCCAGTTTAAAAATATTCAGGAAAATCACTGAGACAAATCCTCAGATGTTCATTTTGCTTTATGCAACATTTCCCACAGTACTTTTGAAGCAAAACAGGCAAGTTTTCCCCTGAAAATGGGAGCTGTCTGCTGCTGCCAGCAGCTCTCCCCGTGACCGATGCTGTTAGGGGCGCCTGCTATGGAACAGCCCCCACTAATCCGCATGGGACACGGGTTTGTCCAGATGGCAGAGCTTCCATATGGCCCCCTCCCAGAGCTCCAGTACTTCCATCAGCCTGGGGAAGGAGCCAGGTGCCTGCCAACCTTTTCTGGCATGTCCTGACAGGCTTGGCTGCCCTAGGGCCAGGGTGCGGTGGCATCATGCGGTGCAGGACTCCTTGGCACATCTGAGAGGGATAGAGCGACTGCTGCTTCCATTCCCACTGGTGGGCTGGAAAACCTTGGTGTTCCCAGGGCCTCTCCCTGCTCCAGAGCTGTGCAGCTCCCAGCGCGGGGAGCATCACATGCTCCCATGAGCTGCCTGGTCTCTGCCAGGAGGATTTGAGCAGCAGCACCCTGCTGGGGTAGCCCAAGCATCTGCAAACAGGATGCCCAGCCAGAGAAATTCCCTCTTCTCCCTTCTGCTGGAATTAGGCAGCTCATGACAGCGGAGTGGAGCAGCAGTCCCATGGGACACCCTCATTAAGTCAATGATCTTCATTTCAATGCACACCTCCTCGCTGGAAGCTCCCCGGGAAGGAGCCAGGGCTGGGGCATCCCCAAAAAAGGGATTTCCAAATCAGGTGCCCTGAGGGTGGGCTGGTGGCACAGGTGGCACTAGAGCATCTTGGTCCAGTGCAACCAGCTCGCCACTGGCCAAACAGCCAGGCAGGGACTGGGAAGGCACCAGCTGGTGAAATATTTTGGAGAAGTATTCCCCCAGGGAGAAGCCATGGCAGCTGGCTTGCTGGCAGAGCAGGGAAAACCCCTTGCTTTTGCCTCCTCCAGGCTAAAGGCCCCCAAAAAGCGCTTTGCACACTCCATGAGATGCTGCTGCCAGCTTGCCATAACCTTGGACTTCTTGAAAAGCAAAACTGGACCCTCACCCTGGTCCCAGTTCCCTCCCAAAGAGGTTGACTGCATCTTCCTAAAACTGTCTGGCATCTGATGCTGCAACACGGTTCCTCAGGAAAAGGGGGCTGCCCTAAGAAGGCACTGAGGGCTCAGTCCTGGGCCAGAAGCCAGAAGAATGGGGCGGGAGGGGGGGGGGGAAGGGGGGAAAAAAGGAGAAGAGAGAAAAAATCAGAGGTGGGGGGAAAGAGTGGAGATGGGGAGAAAAGAGATTGGGGGAAGAGGGTGGGGGAAAGAGAGTAGGGAGAAGAGAAGGGGAAAATGAGAGGGGAGGAAAAGGGAAAGAAGAAAAGAGAAAAAAAAGAGATTGGGGAAGTCAAGGAAAGAGTGGGAAGTGGAGGAAAGTATGGGGGGGAAGTGGAAGAAGTGGAAAATGACAGCAGGAAAGGAGAGAGAAGGAAAGAAAAAAGAGGGGAGAAAGGACAAAAGAGAGGAAAAAAGAAGAGGGGGAAAAGAGGGGGGAAATAACAGAGAAAATAACAGAAAAAAGAGAAGAAGGATATGAGAAGGAGGAAAAGAGAGGAGAACAAGGCAAGAGGGGGAAGGGGAGTGGATGAGAAAGGAAAAGAGATGGAAGAAAAAACACAAAAAGAGAGGAAAAAAGGAAGCTGAAAAGGGAAAATGGGGGTAAAAATAGGCTAAAAAAAAAAGAGAGAGAGAAACAAAGCGGGTGGGGAAGGGGAAGATAGATAAAAATAGGTAAAAAGAGCCCATCATCCAGACCTGCAGCCTTTTAGCCGTGGTCAAAGCACACCGATGTTTCTCTCCGGGGAGGATTGCTCTCCCTGCAGGACTTTGAGAGAGGACAGGGGGCCTGCAGCAGCCCAGCTCAGCAATTCGTCCTGCACAGGCCAAGGATTCCCCAGCAAGAGCCGGGAAGATGGACGGACAGGCAGAGGGACAGACGGATGGACAGCAGAGGGAGCCTCAGGCTGAGCAGAGCACAGACGATTCCTCAGGAGACCCCACTCGGCTGGACACAGCCCTGAGATCACAGAGCTCCGGGCAGAGACTGGGAGGGAGCAGGGGTGGGCACAGCCCTACTGGAACCAGGGGAAGGGGAAGGGGAAGGGGAAGGGGAAGGGAGGAAACCCTGGTAGGAGCACAGGCAGAAAGCCAGAGGTGGGAGCACCCTCTCACTTAGCAGAAAAATTCAGGGACTGTCAGCAGGTATCTATAAGTCCTATTGACATTTGGGATTCTAATCCATTCCCCTTCTGAAAGCCCCACACAGCAGTTGAAAGGCCCTCCTGGAGATGCACGCCGAGGATGTTACCACATCCCGAGCCGCTGACCTCCCCTGCCACCAGTCTCTGGACAGAGGCAGCGGCACCCAGCCCATGGGTGGGCGCTCAGCCAGGGAGATGGGGAGAGTGACAGCAGCCAGCCCAGCCCCAAAAATGACACAGGTGCCACTCTGCCAGGCTCTGCTGTGCCTCCGGGACAGTGTTCCCCCTCCTCTGGCTGTGCAACACCATGGAGCCCCCGGGACCGCTGCGTTCCTAAACATTTACTCATGGAGAGCCAGAAACATCCTCCCGGCAAATTCCTCGATAAGATAAACCGTGAAAATGTCACAACTGCCTGCGGGAGCCATCAAATAGCCCCAGGAGGAGAAGAAGGGTGACCATGCCCAGACCCCTGTCATTACCTGCATCCTCCTGCTCCTGAGCTGAGTAGGGCTGGACAAGACACAGCCAAGAGGTGCTGGTGTCCTACCCTGCCGCGTCCACACGGACAAGCAGACAAGGCAGCAGAGAATTGGGGCTGGAGTGACTTTGGCCACCCTGTGAGGTTTCCTAGAGAGAATGGATGGTGGAGAGGGACCATCAATATTTGGGCACAGCCAAACCCAAAGGAGGTGTATAAAACTCAAGGTGAGTTTGGAGTGAGCTGTAGCTCCCAGTCCCCCCTCATCTTGCCTCCGCTGGGGCCATGTCTCTGCTTCCAATCACCTACCTGCCCCCAGGGCAACCGACAGCCCGGAGATAAGGCAGGGAGGGCAAGAGAAGGAATTCGACCCTGTGGGTCATCCTCCTCCACGTTAATAAATCATCTTGCAGACTAATTGCTCCCTGGACAGGAGAAGACTCTGCTCCTCACCCCCAACCAAGGTTCTGGCTCAGCCAGGGAGCCCCAAATTTCAATTGAGTTCCTGGCATTCCTGTCTTGGCTCCGGCAACATGACCACCCTTGAGACAGGCAGCTGGTGGAGGGTGTTGGTTGCAGTGTCCCTGAGGGACAGGGAGGAAGTGCATTCCCATTCCCAGGCACTTCTTTCCCCGAGGACACAGGGAGATCAATGCACCTGGCACCCCGGTTAGCATTCTGTGTAGCAGGATGAGGGGAGATGAGGGATGGGATGGAGGATTTGTGATCCAACTTGGTGCCATCCCAACCAGAGAATCAGAGGAGGACAAGGCACCCAGGTGGGTACATGTCCCCAGAGTTCAAACAAACCTTTCCAAGCCAATTATATTCCTCAACCATGCCAGGATTTTAACCCTCCAATGTGATGGAGAAACAAAGCACTGTCAGTGGGTAACCCAGCACCAGCTTTGAAGCCTACACAACAAAAACTGGGAGTTGCCCTTCCCCAGCTTTTTTCCAGGACTTCAGAAGCAAAGAAAACACCAACACAGCTTAAAAAACCCAATTCGCCAAATAAAATACAGAAGCGCTACCAAGCAATGTACCTGAAGCTACAACGGAGCGTCAGAGACTCCATCCCGTGGAACTGCATCCATCCTGCACCTGCCCCAGCCAGAGAGGCTGGGTGCCAGCTGGTCCGTGCTGCTCCAGGAGGCAACTGCCACAGCTCGTGGATGCTTTATAGAGCCTCGCCATGGATTTTCAGGGAGGAAAACCACCTGGCAGGTCATTAACCTCATCCTCAACACAGCGTGCAGCAAACAGAATCCAAGCTCACACGCTTGCTGTGGGACCAGGTGGCAAGGAACGCTATTTTCTTAGGGAATGGACAGGAAAAGGGGGACCAGGGAGGGGGGGTTGTTTTGGAATTTCAGCTGCAATCTCCAGTTCATCCAACCAGCCTGGCTCTTGTCAGCGCTGCCCTCCTGCAGCGCAGGGGACTTTGTTTGGCTTGGAAGCCCCCAGCTGTGCTCGTAATAAGACTCCGTGTCGGCTCTGTGGTCCTTCCACCTCTCTGCACTCCTCAGACAATAGTTCGCCTGTGCCGCTGACTTTGGCAGCATTTCCAAAGTTTTGGCTCCTTCCAAAGTTCGCCCTGCACCAGGCAGCCGACCTTGGCCGTGGTGCTTTGTTGTCACATCCCATTGCATCCCATCCCGGGCTCTCTGCTGTCTGCGGGGCACCGTGCTCCGTGCTGGACCTTTTGGGCCCCCAAACTGGGGACATGACACAGAGAGATGCCTGGCAGGCCTTTTGAGGGGTAGATGCTGGGGTCATGACCAGCCTGGATGGGGGACAACTGGAAAAGGGAAAGGAAAAGCATCACCCAGGCCTTGAACCCACCCAACTGCGCACGTCCCAATGCCATAGTGAGAAATCAATCAATTGAACGCCTTGAAATCAAGTTGAACGATGACAACCCGGTATCAGCCAAGGCTGGAGTCTTCCTTTCCTTGCCATGTCTCCACAAGTATTTAAGCAGGAAAACTTTTGAGGAAGTCCAAACAGCCTTGGAGATGGATAGTAAAGGGGTCAAACAGGTGGGTGATCCTTTGCTGCTCCATGCAAGTGCTGGGGAAAACCAGCAGGAGCTGGATGAGGCCAGAACTCACATCAGCCCTTTCCAACCTACAACCAGAGCCAGTATTTGACCAATTATTCCTTTTTCAAGTCACTTGATTTTAAAGCAAAATACAATGCAATAAACAGCTTTAATGCACTGAAGTTCACCACCTGTAACAGGACAGGTGCCAAGAACAAGGAGGGGTGTAATTTGTGTCCCTGCTTGCATGAAGACAGAGATTTCAGATCAGGTTTACCCCCTCCTGAGTGCAGGGATGATGCCACAGCCAGGCACCATCCCAGGCTTCAATATCCCAAGGCAAAGCTGCCCAGCCCACAGGCACAATGCCATGAGCCAAGGGCATCCCTGCCGCACAGCACCACCGAGATGGGTACCCATAAACTGTTTCCTGGGATGATAAGGGGTTAAAAAAAAAAACCCCAAACCACACAAAAAAGCTCAGCAGGCATGCCTGAAGGGGGGGATTAGAGAGAATAGGGCCATTTCTCAGCAAAGACTATGGCAACCTAAATAGAAAAGTAACATTACTCTCAAGACGGGGGCCCTTTCCCTTTACTCCTGCTCTACAATGTCACTATTGTTTTGCTGACAACTGGTAATTATCCCAAGCTGCACACACTGGTATTCCCACCCTTTAACCGGGAGGGATTTTGCAGCCGCCGACCCTCTGACACCAGCAAAAATTCACATACCAGAGAGTTCAAAGGGGGGGCGGGCTAGGAAGGCTGGGCAGCCTTGTGGGGAACGTCATTCACAGAGTCCCAGAGGGCTGGGGCTGGGAAGGCATCTCTGGAGATCGGCAAATCCAAGCCCTGCTGAAGCAGGCTCACCTGCTGGGTGCACAGGACCGTGCCCAGGTGGTGTTTGAGCATTGTCAGAGAAGGAGTACTCAGAGCCCCTTCAGAGCCTAAATGGGCTCCAGGAGAGCTGGAGAGGGACTGGAAGACCAGGGATGGAGGGACAGGACACAGGGAATGGCTTCCCACTGCCAGAGGGCAGAGATGGATGGGATATTGGGAAGGAATTCTTCCCTGGGAGGGTGGGCAGGCCCTGGCACAGGGTGCCCAGAGCAGCTGGGGCTGCCCCTGGATCCCTGGCAGTGCCCAAGGCCAGGCTGGACACTGGGGGTTGGAGCAGCCTGGGACAGTGGCAGGTGTCCCTGCCCATGGCAGGGGTGGCACTGGGTGAACTTCAAGGTCCCTTCTGACCCAAACCTGGCATTCTGGGATTTGGGATGATTTTGTTCCTGATGGCCACACTTTGGGTTCAAGGTGCCCTAAAGTAAGGGGTTTTTTTCTCATATCACCATCCCAGATGAAAAAATGTTCACATCCCAAGCATCCAAGTCTAAGCAGTGAATCTTTTCTGGAAACAAAACAAAAAAAAAACCCAAAAAACAAACAAACAGAAAAAAACAAACAAAAAAACCCCAAAACAAAACAAAACAAAACAAAACCCAAAACCAAACTAACCAACCAAACAAAATATCCAACAAAACCCACATAAAAACAAACCCCCAAAAATAATGGTATGGAAGCAGAGTTTCCCTTCCCAGCTTAAAAGTTCTGGGGAGTCGGGACCCCCAGGATAAGACCCTGCAGGCTGCAGCTGTCCTACTGCAAGAGGATGGGGATGAGTCAAATCCATAATTTTTCATTTACAGGATGGAGGAGTCATAGTCTCAACATTCCCTGCCTAACAGGAGTTCATCTTGGTGCCAGCCCCAGCTCAGATAAGGTGATAAAAAAGCTCTGGAAACTGCCTCAAGATGGATTAAAACATTCCCATGGTCAAAATGTAGATTTTTTTTTCCTGCTTTTGCAGGCTGGTACAGGAGCCAGAAAGCCCAGAAAAAGTGCAAAAAAAGTTCATTTTTTCCTGCAACAGACTGCAAGCAGCATAGCCAAGGTCAGAACAAGGCAGAGGACACCTACAGCCTCCAAAGGACCCAGCTATGAGCACCAGCTCCTCTGGCATCTACTTAAATATTGCTATTTTATTTTCTTCTGCATTTTAATTACACGATCACAGACGTTTTTTCCTATCGGGAATGCTGGAAACCAGTTTTTCCTGCAGCAAAGCCAATTCCACAAATACTAGCAGTGACCTGTAAAGTTAAAAAAAAAATCCCCATAAATCTTCCCTTCCTCTCAGCAGCAGCAGTGTCACTTGCAGGGCTGGGATTTTATTTATTGTTGTTTTAAGCACCCAGGAGAAAAGAAAACTGCTTCTAAAACCCCACTTAACCTGCTCCAGCTGCAGGGGAAAAAAAATCTCACGTAGGCAGGAGCTACGCTCCGGGACTCCGGGGTCGAGCTGCAGCCTGTCTCCAGAGCACCCAGCTGGGATTTGGGGGAATGAACCCCCCCTTCTCCCAGGCCCACAGCCTCACCAGCTTTAGCCAGCTCCTCATTAAAGCGTGGGGCCGTTTGCAGGGCACAGAGCCGAAGCGCTGAGGCTCCAGCAGCTCCGACACAGCCTTGCCCTGCGACCAGCACCTTGCTTGGGATGATGCTGGAGCCTGCAGAAGCTCCTGGGGCTGTACTGGGAGCCAGCTCCTGGCTCCTCTCGTCACAACAGCAAGGATTAAACCCAGACGGTGCTCTCCAAACCCCTTTTGGCTCCTTTGCACCCCGCACTTGGAGACATCAGAGCTCAGCGGGATGGGGGGAATAGCAAAGCTTGCACAGCTCTTGGGAGAAACCCTGGCTGGCCACTCCACAAGGAAAGAAGGCAGAAGAAAGCCCGGAAAGGGGCCACTGGGAAAGCAGAGGAAAGGCTGAAAAAGACTGAAATGGAACAATGTTATCAGGCAGCTGTGCCACGGATGGGGGGGTTCCGGATGCACAGCACCTACTGGGAGCCACCCATCGGATGTTTGGGTGCTGAGCTCCAGCACCGGCTGCACTCGGGCAGGGAGGTTCCGCCAGTAACACCCGGAAGCAAACTGGAGCCATCAGGTGATTGAGCAGCAGCAGAGAGACAAAATGATTAAACAGCTGAATGAAGGAAATGGGAGGTATTTTTGCTCCCGACCAAACAGACGCATTCTAACTGGTGTTGCTGCCAACGAGGCTGACCCCGAGGCCAGAGGAATGTCAGGGGTTAACAGCCACCCCTTCGCAGCTGGAACAGAGGGAGGGATGTCCTGGGAGACCCAGGTGCTGGGATACAGGGGATGTAGTGGGAGACCAGAGCACTGGGAGGCAAGGAATGTTCCGGGAGGGAGATCAGAGCATTGGGATCAGGGGATGCACTGGAAGACGCGTTTCCACTGTGAGAGTCAGATTTACAGCGACACAGGCTGTCCCACGGTGCCGGTGTGGAGCATCCCACTCCAGTATGGCCCCCAAACCAGGCCTGGTGTCTTTCCTGGGGCAGAAGCACTTCACCAGCCGCCTGGGGTGGATCAAACATCCACAAGTTCTACCACCAGTATTCTCAATTCCCCTGCCGCTTGGGCTGATGTTCGGCACTAGGAGCCGCTAGCAGAGCCCGGGGCAGGCGCAGGGAGCGGGGCGGAGCCCAGCCCACCTCTGGGGCTGCCCGGCCATGCGGAGCGACACATCCAGACCACCGGCCCGGGATGGAGCGGGATCCCGTCAATGTCCCCCCGCACCGCGGGTTAATCCCGTTGCTAGGACACCCGCGGGCGAAGAAATACACTTGTCGGATTAGAGTCTAGACGGGCTGACCTTTCCCTCTGCTGCCGAGGTGAAACCGGCCGAAAATCAGGCCCCGTTGGCTAAAAGGAGGGATTTTTGTCGCTGTTCAGGTGTTTGTTTTTGTTTCAGATGGGAGCCAAAGAGGGAGGGACGTCACTGTCGCTGAAAGAGTCATTTCACTACCTGCCGCCAGAGAGGGATGTGCAGGAGACGGCCTGGGGCTGGAAACCTGCTGCCAAGCCCGGGCTTTGCCCAGCAACTCGGCTGACAAAAGAGCCTTTCATGAGAGGGGACGATGTCAACTCCGCAATTAGCAGGGAAAAGAAAAAAAGAGCCGAAGGAAGATTATTACCTCCAGCAGTTGCCTCTGGAGGCCCCTCTCCAGTGGCTTCCTTAACTCTTTCAGCTGAACCCAAGGAGAAGGTAGGAAAGGAGCCATCAGTGTCAGCATCAGGCAAGGAGCCAGGCTGGTAGCCCAGCCTTGAAGGATGCCATGAGGATTCCCATCCCCCTGGCATCCAGAGGGAGCCAGGCCTACCACCCCAGTGCATCCTAGCTTGGAGGGAACTGCCTGATATCTCCATCCAGTCCAGCACCAGGAGAATCCTGGTGGGATTAGACTCTGATCAAGAGCCCAGCCCAGCCCACTGGGTACCACACACGGGCATGGGGGATGCCAGGACACCCACACACCCTCCACCTTCACGGCCCGACATCACCATCTCCCCACCAAAAAGATGTGCCCAGAGTAGCTGCAGAAGTAACAACTGCTTAATCACATCCTGGAGTCTGAGCTACCTGGGACAGTGGAAGTTGTTCCCGCCCATGGCAGGGGGTGGAACAAGATGAGTTTTGAGGTCCCTTCCAAGCCAAACCATTCAAAGAATCTACAGTAAAAGCAAAAAATCACAGGCGTGCCGCTGTCACACACCTCTCTCTGCCCACAGTGCCAGGGGCTGGGACTTTTTCTAACACCCTGATATCCGAGGGGACTTAGTTCCACCTGGAATCATTGCAGGTTTCTACTCCACCCACTCCCAGCCGTCACTACCCCCCTGAGCCCCAGCTCCCAGCACGACAGGGCACTTCTCCAGTTTTGGAAGCCAGCTGGGGAGATGCTGGCATCACTGATAGGGTCACACAATGTGTGCAGGGGTTCCCTGTCATCCACATGTCCTGGGTCCCCAGGATAAGGCTCCTGGCCCCTCTGGAAAGCATTTTGGGACCCCAGGGGAAGGAATAAGCAGTACAGATGCCTTCCCATCATGCCACAAGTGAGCACCACCAGTTTATCTGGGGATTATCAAAAAGTTGCTGTTTATCCAGGAGTCAACAATCTCCAACTCAAGTTTCAGACTAACGAGGAGGGTGGAAAATAATAAATTGGTTTGATTACCGTGTTCTCCAGAGGGAAGGCAAGTGGCTAATTTAGGAATTACAAACTCAGAGGTAGCTTCAGGGACCATTGGGCTCTCAGAGATTTATGCCAGTGGGAAGAGCATGGGGATAGTATTGCTGGGTTCCAGGTGCTCCAGCTCCTATTCCCACCCTGGACTGTTTGAGCAGACTCCCACAACCTGAGGACAGGGTCAGAAGAACAGCCAGATTTTACAGTCCCCAGGGGAAGAGGAAACCAGCAGACAGAGCTTGGGAATAAAATAAAACTACAATAAAATCCACTAATGACCAATTTCCATCTTAGAAAAGGGCTGGGAGGCCATGCCAAAAAAAAAAGCAATAAAAATTCCGCAAAAGCAACCTTTTTAAGACGCGGGATGTTCCGGACCAGATGTTGCTCGCTGAGAAAGCCCTGGTGCCGGGGCTGCTGCTGCCAAATGGTGCTGCTGGTCAGAGGCAGGAGCACAGCAAGCCTCCGGAGCCCCGACCCTGGAGCAGCCCCAGCCCACAGCCCAGGGGGTGTCAGTGTCCTGCTTCATTCCAACAGTCTTTAGGCAGTCAAAGCCATCCACCTTTGTGTGGTGGGAACCACCTCTTCACCCCCAAAGGGCTGATTAACCATGCTCACACCTCAAGGGTGTGGAGGTTTTTTGCCCTCAAGCCTCTCCCTCTGTCTCTCCCAGTGGTTCCAAATCCATGTTAAGGCAATGCCAGAGCCCCTGGTAGCTGCACAAATTCCCAAACCATTTTCTAACCCCATCTAGCTCCTTGTGCTTCAATGATATCTTTGGCAATGAGCTCCCCAGGCTAACCAAGCCCAACACTAAAAGCCACACACGCTGCTGCTACCACGTGCCTTCCTCCACCCACAAAGTCAGGGACTTGTTCCCAATCCCCAGGATTTAAGGGGACTTAGCACCAGCTGAAATCATAGCAGATTTCCCCTACACCACCTCCCACCCATCAGCAGGCACATCCTCCTGAGGGCTGCTCCACACACATGGCTACCCAAAGGATGAGGAATGTGGCTGGAGGACAGGAGAGCCAGGGAGAGCACGCCCACAGCTGGCAGAGAGGAAACTGGGACATGGGATGAGGTGGAGCTCATCCATCATGGAACCTCACAGAGTGGTTTGGGTGGGAAGGAACCCAAAAGTCCCACCCCCTGCCATGGGCAGGGACAACTTCCACCATCCCAGGCTGCTCCAAGCCCTGTCCAACCTGGCTTTGGGCACTTCCAGGGATCCAGGGGCAGCTACAGCTTCTCACATCAACCTGTACCAGTGCCACGACACCTTCAGAGGGAAGAATTTCTTCGTAACATCCAAGACACTGCCTCCAGGCTTGCACACTCAGTGAGATTGCAGCATGCTCTTGGAAAGGATTCCTCTCCAATGCTTTCCCAAATGTCATCAGACACAACAGAAGAATCGTTAGAGTGTTTTATTAATCCCATACCTCTGGGCTGCTGATATACATCAATACTTAATCCCAGATGTCTCCTTCAGCGCTTTGAACTCTCTACTGAAATGCCAGAATTAATTCTTTTCTTGGTAAACTATTGAGAGTTTGGGAAAAAAGACAGCACACTTGCTGGGATTGTTATTCCAGGGTTTAGAGCATCATCCCTAACAGTTATGACAGGCCAGAGTGGTGCAAAAGAGACTTGGTGTCCCTGTCAGAGAATATGGGGTGGGTTGGAAGGGACACCAAACCTCACCTTGTTCCACCCCCTGCCATGGACAGGGACATCTTTCACTCTCCCAGGGGGCTCCAAGCCCATCCAACCCAGCCTAGAACACTTCCAGGGATCCAGGGGCAGCTGCAGCTTCTCTAGGCACCCTGTGCCAGGGCCTCACTGGGAAGAATTCCTTCCCAACATCCCATCCAACCTTCCCCTCTATCAGTGTGAAGACATTTACCCTTGTCCTGTCACTCCAGGCTCATGTAAAAAATCTCTCTCCCTCTTTCTTATCAGAGGATGCAGCCTTGGATGAGTCCTCGCCCCTGGCTCCACCTGCTCCTGCCTCCTCATAAAGAAGTGGTGACATTCCCCCCCAAGAGCAAAGCCAGTTTCCCAGCAGCACATTTTTTCCTGCTCAGGGAGTTTTTAAGCCAGGCGATGACGCTTGAAGCAGTATTGCAAAATGTTTTCTCCAAGGGCTTGGATTTGCTGCTTAACAGCACCCAAGTTTTGTCGCCATAAACACTGGAAGGAGAGGTTAGTCCAGCTGCAAGCCAAAATAAATAGGGAGCAGTGTTACTGAGAGGCTGCTCTTCAGAGCAAAAAAAAAAAAACCACTGCTACTCCAGAATATGGAAGTGTATGGGCAGGGTTTTCTAGTGGCCACAGGGAAGAGCAGCTCTTCATCCCTCCAGGGACACACAGCAGTGGGGAGGAAGCTCCCAGGCACTCACACCGCTGGGCCAGCAGACACCACGTGGAAACCTAAAACCAAGGCAAGAGCTCTGGGAGAATGGATGCTGTGGAAACCAAGTTCAGGTACAGAGCTGGGGAAGTAATGGAAGAATTAGGATTAGGGATTGAAAAGTTTGTGCGCTTCAATGGAAGCAAAATCCTGCCAAGGAGCACAGCCACTCTGCAGGAATACTCAGCCTCTTATTAAACCTAATTTCCAGCCCCAATGCATCACCCAAGCACAGCCACTTCATCCCTGCTGCCACCTCCTTGGGACAGGCAGGAGGGATGGGATCCACCTGCCAGGGTGATGGACCAAGAACTCAGAGGTGCTGCAAGGAGATGCCCGCAGCCTTGTCTCCTTCCAGCTGCCAGCAGCCTGGGCAGCTCCCCCTCCCCAGCAGCTCCCACGGCACAGATAAGGTTTTGCAAACAGCAGTCCTGCCAGCTGATAAGGAGTTGAAGAGCCTGAGGAGCTTCTGGAGCACAGCATCCTTCCCAGTTCCTCCAGCCCCTGCTGGGAACCTCAGAGGTCAAATGACGCTGTCAGAGCTGAGAGGTGCCAACCCTGCCTGAGCCAAAGCCACAATGCTGGGTGCTGCCCACTGCCAATTCTTTTGAAGAAATCCCTAAAATAATGCTAGGAAAGCTCTGATGCCCTTGTCAATCCCCACCCCCCCCGCCAGGTGCTGACACCAGAGCAGTTGTGTCACAGGCTTGTAAATCACTTTGCACAGCAATTCCTAGTGAGGAATCCCAGCCAGAAGGACCCACAGCCCCCTGGGGATGGAAATTATCAGGAATGAGCCTCTAAACCTGCAGCTCCAGCACCTGTTGTCCATAACAGTGGGAGGAGGCAGCCTGAATTCCCAGGTCCTGGCTGCACCCTCAGCAGCAGCACAGCAGAGAGCTGGGGCTGCTTTTGGGGATCCTCCCAGCCCCAAACTAAAGCGCAGAAATTCAGTGTGAGAGAAGATAACAGAATCATGGAAGTACTACAGTTGGAAAAGACCTCCAAGATCATCAGATCCAACCACAAACCCAGCACAACCAGTTCCACAATTAAACCATGTCCCAAAGAGCTGCATCTACACATTTTTCAAACGCTTCCAGGGATGGTGATTCCATCACTTCGCGGGGCAGTCTGTTCCAATGCATGGTTGCTTCTACCACCAGATTGGGGTGGCCTGGCCAGCAGATCGCCCCTATCCACGGACCTGGCACAGGACTGCCCCCTGGGAATGGGGATTTTCCCAGCGTCTGACCCAGCCCATGCTTGGGATCACTCATAGCCCTATTTGTGATTCCCCCCACACTCGCCAGACCAGACGTGTGGCAGCATCCCCACACTATTCCTCATGGCTACTTTCTGAGGAATCCCAGAGATCCAGTGATAAGAGGCCAGCCCCCCTTGGGGCAGCTAAGCCCCCAAATTTGCAAGGCAGGCAGATAAACAGAAAGGTTATCTCCATGCCAGGACAGACTTTGGAGCAAACATTCCCCAGAAGCCATCACAAAGGCGGGCTGGCAGAACAGGCCCTGCAGTCCTTGGACATTGAACCAAGGGAAGGGGGGGGAAGAAAAAAAGAAAAGAAGGAAAAAAAGCCACACCAACCCGCTGAATTCCTTTAAAACCCGATATGCAGCCTGCCTTTGGGAGACGGCCAAGTCAGCTGGGTGAGACGGGCACCTCCCTGCCAGTGGTGACCGGCGCTGGCTTCGTTCCCCCAGCACTCATCCCCTCTGCATGCCCTGGGGAACCTCCTGGGACCCCCAGCATGGCTGCTCAAAGCTGGAGGATGCACCTGCAGTTCAGCAGAGGGTCCTGGCTGGCCCTGAGTGCCCAAGGATGCTGATGGAGAGGATGGGAAGGGCATGGATAACTCTGAGTACTCACTATTAAAGCAGTGCCCAGCCCTCCAGCTCAGCTTGGCTGCACTGGACAGTCTCCAGGGACCTAAAATAGCCAATTCAGGATTTCACATGGGAACGATGTTCCCATCTCTGCAGATCTCCAAGGAAAGCTTTGTTCCCGCAGTCCCTGGGGAGGCAGCCACGCCACTGAAAGCAGCATCATAAATGCAGCCCGGGGCACTTGGAGAGCTTCTCCCAGTGTTCCCAGACGTGCTCTGGGAGTGCTGGGCATCCCCGCTGCCCCAGCCAACCTCCTTCCCTTCACAGCTGACCCCGCTGCCCACAGAGCAGTGCCAGAGCTGTTCCTAGATGACACAAAGCCTTGCCCCAGTAAATAATCCACCAATTTCATGGCTGACTCCCAATCTGCCTGTACCTGGGGATGCCACTAACAGAAACTTCGTGCCTAGCCTGGGAGAGCAGAGAGGGACACGAGTGATGCTTCAGACCCTGCTGGCACAAGCCGAAGACCAGACCACTACACCAGAGAAAATCCACTGTATCCTTGTTTTTGGATTGTCACTTGCAGCTCAGCTGCTTTGGCAGTTGGGGTTCCTGGGATCCAAGTGGGGGCTCCCTGTGTCAGCCGTGGCTGTTCCCGCCTCCGGGCACTGGGCACGCATCCAGAGACGCATCCAGAGACGGGCTGCAGGGGGAGGAGGGCTTTCATCCCGCCTGGCAGCTGGCAGGAAGCTTCCCTGTCGGGGAGGTAAAGTTCACCAGAAACACCAGCAGTGGGAGAACCGGCTCGTGTGCCTCGTGGGGAAAGAAGGGCTGGAGAGCTGAGTCAGCAGTGAATTCCCCTCTCCCGGCCCACCAGCAGCTTGAGAAGTGGGATGTTACAGGGAGCCCCGCAGGCAGGGAAAAGCCCAGAAGGGTGTGGGAGGTGTTGCATCCCCAGGGCATAGGCGCCAGGCTCCCGACCACTCACAACACTTCCAAGGACATGCAGCCACAGGGACGATTTGTGGAGAAATCGCTAACACATGGAGCACGGCCACTTTGAGGCAACGCCATCCTGCCTGTCCCACAGCCAGCATGGACCTGACAAACACTCTCCTCCCAGGGAACTGCAGCCAAGGATTTCCCCAGCATCCCTGGCCGCTGATGGGATGGAGCACACGGGACCCTCCGGACTGGGGAGCCACAAGGGATGTGGCCATTGGAGGAATCAGCCTCAGCTTCGGGAATCACGACTGGGTGCAGCATTTGGCTCGCGGGGAGACTCCAGCCCCCATTCCTGCTGGGGAGAGCCTCCCAGGCGATGGGGGGCTTCAGGACAGGGAGGAGGTAGGGGACCCTGAGTACGGCGGCAGGCACTCCCCTCCCCAGCATCCCGCAGCATCCCGTGCACGTTACCCGGCTCTTGGGAAGCAGCGAGGACCAGCAGGACAAAGAGCCCAAGCAGCAGCCGCGGCGGGGGGCACCTGCGGGAAGGGAAGGGGAGAGAGAGGTCACCCACCTTCCTGCTGAATGCGAGGCGTCCCCCAGCCCCCAACCCCAGCCCGAGGTCCTCCCGCGGTCACAGCCGGGACCCCCAGCTCCGGGGGCTTCAGGGTTCCGGTACCCCCCAGCCCCTCGTGTGTCGGGGCACCGGCTTCCCGCGCTACCCGAGCCTCCCAGCCCGGCGGCTTCCCGGTCCTGGTGCCAGCCTTCCCCGGTGCCCCCGCAGTACCGGTGCCCCTGGGGTCCCGCCACGGTTACACCGAGGACCCCCCGCCCCCCCAGGGTCCCGGTGCCTCCCTCCCCGGCGGCTCCAGATTCCCGGCGCCGCCTCTCCACGGCGGGTCCGTGCTTCCCGCACTACCTGTGCCCCCCCATCCCCGACGGTTCCAGGGGCCCGGTGCCCCCGCAGCCCCTGCGCTCACCCCGTGCGCATGGTGCCCGCTCGGCGCCGACGGCTCGGCTCGGCTCGGCTCGGCTCGGCTCGGCTCGGCTCGGCTCGGCTCGGCTCGGCTCGGCTCGGCTCGGCTCGGCTCGGCTCGGCTCGGCTCGGCTCGGCTCGGCTCGGCTCGGCGCGGCTCGGCTCGGAGCGGCGGGATCAGCACGGCCCGGGGGGCGGGGAGGGGAGGGGAGGGGCGGCAGGGCCGGCCCGCCCCGGGCGGGTGAGCCGGGGCCGGGGCTCAGCCCGCCCCCAGCCCCCGGGGCCGGGACTCTTACAGCCGGCGGTCTCCTGCAGGAGTCGGGGACGGGTGAGTGGGAGAGACACAGCTTTTCTCGCCGAGGAGCATCCCTCCCGAGGAACATCCCTCCCCGAGGAGCATCCCCCCTCTGCCCGGTGCGCCGGAGAGCACCCTCGCCCCCAAAGGTCACCCACTGCCCGCAGGACCTGCCCGGGCACCTCCTACTCCACCAAGCCCTGGGCTTCGGCTCGCAGGCCAGGTCTGGTCTTGAAGGAGAGAGTGAATCAGCGAGCTGAGCTCATTCCCTCTCCCAGCCCTCATCCGAGCCCCGAGGCACGGAGCAGGGCTGGGCGCTCTCAGCATGGCACCGCAGCTCTCCTGTCCTGGCCCTTCGCTCGCCCTCACTGTGTGCATGGGGCTCGGGAACTCCACGATCCTGCCTCCTTCATGGTGCCGTGAGCCCGGCCCAGCCCGGCAGGGTGTGGAGCCGGGGGGTTCCTGGACACCCTCCCGGGGCAGCTCTGGCTGTGGGCTGCAGTGCCAGAGCCAGGGCAGCAGCGCCCCGCACCTCACCCTGCCCGTGGGGGGAAGGGATTTAAAGCTGGGGCTGCCACTTTCACTCCTCCCCATACCCCAGCTTTCATCTTCCTCCAGCTCCAGGATTATCCCAGCGGGATAATCCCCACAAAACCTGCTGCCACACCTTGCTTTGTCTTCCGTAGCATTTTAGTGCCCCGCGGCAGCAAAAAGCTTCTGAAATCCAAGCCCTGGAAGGTTCGAGGGGATGTAGAAGTGATTCACTAATGATGGCAGAGGCGTGTTTAGTCTAAGGCAGGGTTTGGATCTAGCAGGATAAACCATGACATCCAGCTGCTCGGCTCTGTGCTCGCACAGGGGCACGCTAGTGCTCTCCGAATTTTGGCTGTAAATCTTTCAACGGCACCAAAGCCAGGCAGCCCCTCAGCACAACCCCGGTCTGGGGGCCATGAATACACACTGAAGCTGCCTCTTGTTTGGCTGCAGAATGTCTTCACGTGGTCAGGACTCTTGAATTTATGCTTTCCCAGCTGAGTGCTGAGTGATTTACCAGCCCTTTCTTCTCCCGCAGCTGGATTCCTTCCCTCCAGGTAGACGTTGGAGTACTTGAGCTACACAAAAGGCAACACGTTGGCAGCCCTGAGTCACCGGGCTGCACTTCCTCGAAGGGATTTTGGAGGGGTGGATGGACTGCAGGGCCTGGAGCAAGGGGGAGGAGAGTCCTGGGACAAGGACGGTGCTTGGAAAAAAAAATCTTGAAAATGGAGAAGAATCCTGCCTGATAGCAGAGACCTGTTCGAAGTGACCTGGCTTTACGTGGGCTGGATCAGAGCGGGTGGATAAGTGCCCCGGTGGGGTGGGAGAGCCTGTTGAGAGCTCTGGGAAGGCTGCTTTGGCTCCATGGGGGAATTCTGGCCCTTCCAATGTTATTTTCGCTGCCGGAGCTGTAAGGTGCAAACACTCGGGGCTACACTGACCACCTGCCCGGACCTTCCCACACACGGAGCACAGCGATGTTATCGCTGCTGCAGGTGAATGTGGAGCTGGATTACATCCCACACTTCCTCCTCACTGCACCTCCTGACTCCACCTGACCCAGCTGCGCTTGTTCGAGAGCATCGCCTTCTGCCACCCTCCTGTCTCGCCTGTGTCTCAGCCCTGGTGCTGTCCCCACTGCCACAGCGGGGCCGTGGTCCCCCCCCAGCAGACCTCCATGCAAAGGCCGCCTGACACCAGGGCAGTTTCCCATTGCAAAATCTCCTCCTGCTGAGCTTTAAAGTCCGAGAGCCATGGAGGACAGATAATGAGGCTCATCTTTTCCCAAGCAAACAAACACTGCCCGCCGCGGGAGGAGGGACACCCACGCTGCCAGTGGAGGCAGCTCTTTCGAAAGCCGACCAAATGGAAACCAGCAATGCTCCGATGGTGGCTCTTGCAGCATGCAGCCCAGACTTCCCAAGCCCCAGACAAAAAGGCTCTCCTATCCCACAGGCTCCCAGCTCCAGCAAAGCTCTGGCATTTTTTCATCTCTGTGCAGATCCTACAGTGTCCCGCTGTCCCCCCACCCCTGCGCCTGGCTCCCACCTGCATCCCGCGGCCGGCGGTCCCACGCTGATGGGTAGCCCCGGGCAGGGGCACCCCGGTGCGGGGACAGAGGGGCTGCCCCAGCTCCCAGCAGCCCCTGCCAGCTCAGCGGCCGCGACAGCACGGCCGCCAAAAAATGTCACCCTGGCAACCTTGCGGGACACTAGCCTGTTTTCCCTCCTTCGGGAAGAGAGGAGGGGTTGGAAACTCGTCTGCTGTGGCCCAGGCGCGTCCCCGGCAGTGGCTCCGGGGCTGGCATGCATTACCAGGGCCCATGTCCCCCTCCCGGCTCGCCGGGACGGCTGGCCCGGCGCTGGGAGGGGCGGCGTGTCGCC
This sequence comes from Motacilla alba alba, assembly GCF_015832195.1. Classification (NCBI taxonomy): domain Eukaryota; kingdom Metazoa; phylum Chordata; class Aves; order Passeriformes; family Motacillidae; genus Motacilla; species Motacilla alba. The sequence goes on along the minus strand of NC_052022.1, from coordinate 38,042,785 downwards.
AGGCGCCGGCGGCCCGAGGAGCCGTGACCCAGGAGCCGTGGGAGCGGCGGGGCTGCCAGCGGGCACAGCGAGCTGTCACCAGGGCCCAGAAACGTGGCTTGTGCACGGCTGCCTTCGGAGGCTCCTTTTTGACCTGCTTAGTCCCGCTGCCACTATGCCGAGTGAGGAGGCTGGGGAGCAGTGGGGGACATAGGAATTGGGTCAGGGGGGCAATAAAGGACAAGAAGGCGGAGGACAATATTTGGCGAGTGTCCCTGCAGGAAAACAAAGGCTGAAGCAGACAGAGGGAGCAGAAAACCACCACCAGACAGGGCTGTCCCATCTGGGCCAACCCCCATGGGGAGGCTGTGGCTGGTGTTGCCACTTTGATGTGCCATTTGTCCGTGTTAAAGCCACTTCCTCCTGGGGCAGCCTCCGGGTGTGAGTGCTCGGGACCACCGGGAGCAGATGCTTTTGAGTCTTGCTGCCACATCTGTTGCTCTGCCTTAGACCTCTGTGTCTGCTGATGGCCCAGGACCTGCCAGGATGTCCTCAGGAAAGGGCAGCATCATGCCCTGCCTTCAGCTGACACCTCTGGAGAGGATGTGGCAAGGGATGACATGAAAACCATCCCTCCTTTCCAAAGGTGAAGCATGCACAGCCACAAAGGTGGGTGTTTGAGAAGGACCCAGGCAGTGCAGGCAGGGAGTGGAAACAATTGGAAATCCAGATAATCCCTCAATGAGGAAAGCTGGCAGGCACAAGGGCTTGGCTGAGTCGGGAGCACAGTTACCTGCCCACGTAGGCAGGGGATGAGCTCAGCCAGGCTGGGTTGCTGGGGCTGGGATTGCGGCAGCACCACGCCTGGCCTCAGCAGCCAGAGCTGGTGGGTGTGTTAGCGAGGGGCTGCAGAGAGCATGAAGTGTTCCAGGGGCAGCTGCAGACCTGGCTGGCAGCAGAAATGCTGCGGCATGTGGAGCCCACCCGCACCCCACCCATGGATGGGATGGGGACAGCACAGATTGCTGAGGCTCAGCAGGGAGGTGAGCAGGGCCGGGGAACTTGCAACCATCACCTCCCGGCGCAGCAGGGACAGGTTCCAGGTGGCACAGTCCACAGCCCTGAGCCCTGCACATAGAGCTGCTGGGCAGGGCACCCCAGGCCTGGCCACAGTCCTGCAGCCGCTGTGGAGAGCTCCCATCTGGCAGCATCCTGACGTGACAGAGCTGGCCTGGTGTGTTCCCAAGCTGGACACTGTCAATGAAATTGCCGCAAGACAAGGGCAAGTGAGAGCTCTGAGGAGCCAGCAGAGACACAGCCACTCACTCAGCAGAGGGACAGCTGGGAGCTCACCCCTATGCACAGTGACCTCTTCCCTGGGGAAGGGTGAGGGAGACCAAAGGAGGGACCCCTCTTCCTTTCCCAGAGCCCACACGCCTGGGCAGTGCCTATTCCCTCCCACACAGCCTTCCCAGCGGACAGGGCACCTGGGATGTCCGGGCAGCCAACCCTCCCCCCCCCCCCCCCCCCACCCCGCTCCCTCCCGACTTTCTCTGTGACTCATCCACTCCAGAGGAAAACCAATACTTCAGCACACAGAAAGGACTGGGGGAAGCATTCCATGGGAAAGGGGACTCGGCGGATGCTTCTCGCATGCCTCATCCCAGCGGTTCGCCCTCGGGTCCCTGCCTCTCAGCTGGCTGTGGGAAATGGCACTTGTTTCCCTTCCCTCTCTGCAGTCGCAGGCCAGCACTGCAAGAGGAGGAGGGCAGAGCTCTGCAGCCACCTCAGACCTCGGGGCATCCACGTCCCAGGTGCAGGGTCTAGGTTTAGTCCCCGCAAAGATTCTGAGGGATCCATTGGAGAGGATGGAGAGACCACCCCTTTCCCCCATCCTACTGCACATCCTGCCCAAAAACCCTATCCCTCTGCAGGGCTGGGGCTCGCTGGTAACAAGAGCTGTTCCTCACCTCTGCCAAATTCAGGAAGGTTGGGAGAGCTCCCAAAACCTTCTGTGATGCCTGAATTGCTCATTCAAGGGAGGAGTCCTTCACCTCCCACACTAGAACACCCCAGCTGCCATCGCCAGCCCCTCCACATCCCTCCTATGACCAGTGAGAGCTATCCACAGCCTCCAAGTCCTGGCTGGGATGGGTTTGTGGACTGTGGACTGTGCCCCTTCCTCTTTTCCCCACAAAGTGCAGTTCAATTCAATTCGATTCAATTCAATTCGATTCAATACAATTCAAATCATCACTGGCTGCCTTCTCTGCTGGGTGTGAGCTGAGGCCAGCAGCCACAAAGCATGGAAACTCATCTGGATTCCTGCTTCCCCTCACCAGCCCTTCCAGAGGGACCACTTGAAAAGCAGTTCATTTTTAACTGGAGAAAAAGAACATGTTTTCCCTCCTTCCTAAATTGCCAAACAGGTGCTTGCTCAAGGAAGAGCTTTGAAATCCAGCCAGGCAAGACAAGGACCTCCAGGAGAGAGTAAGGAGGCTGAGCCCAGGCTGTCCCTTGGGGGACAGCCCTGAAAGCATCCCTGTCACCTTGGCAGGCACAGCGCTGACGTGGCTGTCTGTGGCTTCACAGGGAGCTTGATGGGGACAGGATACAGGCTGCAGTGCAGGGTGGAGGCTGCATGAGGGAGCAGCAGTGCCCTAGGGATGCTGTGGGTAGTGGAACACATCTGGGCTTTCCCAGTGTGCTGGTAACACAGAGGAAACAGCCCCAAAATGGAAGACCCTGGCATGTTCCCACTGCTTCCTTGGGGATTGTCCCATCAGCTTCGAGGCTGTCACCTCTTCTCTCCTAGGCTGCACCTGCAGAGGAATGGTCAATTTTGACTCATTTGGAAAAAAAAAAAAAAGAGAGAAAAAAATAAATCAAAGCCATTTGTTCAAGCAAGACTCAAAATCGTCAAAATAGGAGCTGTTTCCTCCCGAGGAAAAGGAAATTCGCAGCTCCACACTGAGGACTGGACTGCTCCAGGCTTCTCAGCAGCTGGATACCCCAAGGTTCTGCCCCAGTTCCCTGTGCCAGGATGCACAGGCTCCATTCTGGGGAAGGGGAGTGGCCCCAAGGAAGGACTGCTCCTGTGAGGATCCCCAGACTCAAGAATTCTTGTGCTCCCCTAGGACAGGAGGAGCTGACCATGCTCCAGCTGACCATGCTCCTGCTGACCATCAGTGTCCCCATCCTGGTGCTGGCCACTTCCAAACTGTCCAGGACATTTAGCTTGTCTCTCTAGGATAATCCAACCAGGATTTTTATTCCAATTTAAGAGCCTTTCCCACTGTGAGGGAAAAAAATGGGTGGGAATGTGAATGCCCCCAGGGGAAAGCCCTGTCACTGTGTCCATCCCGTCCCTGTGCACCCTTCCCACCTCCCAGTCCCTGCAGAAGACTGGCTGAGCTGGTCACCACTGATTTGAGAACATTTAGCACAACAAGCCTCCAGCTTGCTCCTAGTTGTCTTGCTTCTCTATTTATATCTGGCTTGATGTGTTTTTTCAGATTTCCTGTTCTTCTGGGAGACCTTCTACTCCTCAGCATCACTTTTCCTTGTACTCTTAATTTTTTTTTTTTTTTTTTTTTTGGTCTGGAATTGGCCTGGTTTATTGTTTTTTGGTTTGTTTTGTTGTGGGTTTTTTTTTGTTTGTTTGTTTGTTTTGTTTTTTTGTTGGTTTTTTTTTACACATCTCCTCCTTTTCACAGCAGATCCAGAGTAGCACCTTTTCCTGGTGGTTCTCAGACCGTTTCTGGGGGAATGGCACCATGTACTGCATTCAATAGTTTTATCCTTATGTCTTACTCCCCAACATTTCAATCCAGTCTGCAAGTTGAAGTGTCCCCTTATTACAGTCTCCCTTAAAATCTGTGAGTAGCTGGTTTAGGTGTCTGGTGTTGATGTGGAAGCACATTTAAGTTTGCCCTTGCTCTGTTATCCAGGCAAAGGAACATGGAGTCATGGAATCATAGAATTCCAGAATAGTTTGTGTTGGAAGGGACATTTAAACAGCATCTCATGGGCAGGGGCACCTTTCACTAGACCAGGTTGCTCAGAGCCCTGTCCATCCCAACCTTAAATGTTCCCAGGGATATAGCATCCACCACCTCCCTGGGCAAGTTGGATCAGTGTTCCACCACCCTCATCCTAAAAAAATGCTGCCTTACATCTAAACTAAATGGATGCTCTTTTAGTTATGCACTGGCTGCTCTCCGGGCACTGCAAGAGGTTGGATTTGCCTCCCATATTTATTGCAGTTACACTGTTTTCCTGCTGGCATTTTCAGAAGTGAACATGAGGTGCATTTCCCACCCCAGTCCCTGCATGTCCTCTCCCCCAGCCACCTGCTGCTGGTTTAAATCCCCTTTGACACGGCAGTGATCAGTGTCCTGTATGAGTCCCTTGCATCCCAGGATGTGCTCTGAGTCAAACCATAGCTAAATGTCCCCTCCCTGACCCAGTGTCTCATCCCCACCCTGAGATTCCAGCTCTCCAGGTGTCCCCTGGGTCTCACCCCTGGGAATGGTGGGGTTTTCCTGGGCCCCAGTGTCTGCGTGTAGCCGCCAGGTCACCCCTGATGCTCAGCAGCCGCTGTGCGCTGCAGTTGGATCATCTCTCTGGAGGTGTGGGAAGCCAGGGATCACTGGGACACCCTCATGGGCTCCCTTATGGCACACAAAGCCACTGTCCCCAGGCACCGCTTCCCCCAGAGAGCCTGACCTGCTGCCTCACCTCGGTGATGAGCAAACTGGGCCATTTTCTTTAAGCACTTCCAAGCTGCCTTTGGCCCGTCTTCACTTGCTCAGCAAACGCCTCCAAACAGGTCAGCACTTTCTTCACAGCAAAGCTATGCAAGGAATTTCTCTCCCAAGGCAGCTGGACCCTTTCCAAAGAAGGAGAGCTGCCAAATTCCCACCCCCCAGCCCCCAGCGGCGAAACAAGGTGCAAATTTGGCCCCTGGAGGCTTTCTGTTCTCTTCCACTTCTGCCCTTGCTGTCTGCTGGAGGTGGGGAGGAAGGGGCCTCTCCACTCCCCTCCCATGCTGGGGTTGAGTGTAGAAGGGAAAGGGCTGGTTCTGTCCCAGAGAGAACTCAAGGTGTCAGAGCTCTTCCCAAATGCAGCCAGTAGGAGACACAGGTGTGGGTTTGCAGTTCCCTGTGCTCCCCTCACAGTGCCTGCTGGGCAGTGGGCACCTCTCTGCTCCCGATGTGCTCCACAGGGCTGGGGACTCTTGGGCAGTTGCCTCCTGTGATTTATTTATTTTCTCATTGCTTCTCCATACTTCCTGCTATTTACGAGCATGGCTGTTGTTGCAGGAAGGAGGCTGCTGATCTGGGCTGTGGGTTCACAATGCTTCTGCCTTCCACTCCCCCTCCCCAAGGCCTCTGCAGAAGGTGCAGCTCCTCCACCCCTGCCTGGCTCCCAGCCCCTAGCAGAAATTGGCTTTCAGGCACATCACCGCGGCAGCACAGCTGGATGCTCATCTGCTTAATTTCTCTGCCCACAATTCTTGGACAGGAAAGTTGGGCTTTTCTCTGCTGTCCATCTGCTGGGAAGGGCAAAGAGCATCTCCAGGGGATGAGACTGCTCTGCACACATTCACATTCCAAGTGCCAAGGAGTCCTGAAAGCCAAGTGCCCAGGAGAACACGAGCAAGTCAGCCTTGGGCAGCCAATGACCCTTCCCAAAGCTCATTGACCCAGGTGCTCCTGGGATTTCACAGAAGCAAAAGTATCAAGTGTTGGGGGTACTCTGGGCTCTGGCAGAACCTCTTTACAAACACAGTGCCCAGCTCTTTCCGCTTTTCTGAACCAGCAGGTCACCCCCAAAAGAATCCGTAAACTCCTGTCCACAGAGGAAAAGGTTACAGGGAGCTGGTCATGACCAGCCATGGGGATGGGCACCACCATGCAGCTCCCCTCAGCCCCCATCCCGAGAAGCAGCCCCAACCAGAGCTGTGCCCTCAAGGCACTCATTGCTCCCCTCCCAAACCTTGGGCTGCCCCAAGTGCTGGACCCCTGAGGGAACTAAGGGGTCTCGCTGGCCTCACCTGGGGTCCCTACCCACACATCCTTCAGTCACAGCCCCAGGCACCCGAGCTCAGTCCTGGCTGAGCTCTGGGAGAGTGTGTTTATTGATGGCTCTGTCTCCAGGTGGACCTTGCACCTGGGCAACAGGTAGCTTATCTCAGCTGCTGCTTCCTGGGTGGACCTCACACTGCTGCGGCAGACAGCTTGCTCCCTGTCTCCCAAAGGATGCCGAGAGAAGGAACTCTGGCACCTCCAAGAGCACCCTGGCTTCCTCTTCATCGTATGTGCCACCCACGGCATTGCAGTAGGATACCGCCTCCTGGGAACTGTCCTCATCCGTCCTTCGGTGTGATTGCCCTGCCCTCTGCCGATCTTTCAAAATACAGGCAGGACAGAGACGGCGGTCCCTGTCTGGGAGAATGTGGCCATCTCCAAGGACGAATTTTTCCCTGAGATCCTGACACAGACAACCACGTTAGCACAGTCTGGAGCCACGACTGGATCCGGAGCACGCCCCACTTGTTTGAAAGCCAGCCTAAGCTGTAAAATAGGAGTTTTTCCCAGTGGAATACACAGCGGGATCATCACCCTGCTGCCCGTGCTCTAACGAGCTGCATCTGTAGTGTTGTCAGTGATCACCTGGAGCCAGCACTGAGGTACACTGGGGAGTGTCCCTTTGTGATTTAAAAGGAGGGGAAAAAATATTCATAGCAAAACTTTCTGTGAATTTTAATAAGACTGAAAAGCCAGAGTCTGCTCCTGGAGAGGCAGTGGCCATGAACATGAGTTTATTGATGGAGAGATCATGTTCATCCAAAGGAATGTCGATTGTGGGGATGCGTTGTTTTGAGGATGGCCCTGCACAGACACCCCAAC